>NC_091472.1:241811230-242159607 GCF_036971445.1 Narcine bancroftii
AGAGAAGGTACCGGAACATATACTTTATAAATGGGATGAAAAGCTGGTGCAATATAACAGTTCACCAGTATTGCATCATTTACTTAATATATGGAAGAAGATACACGTGGAAAGGAAAAAAATAAATTACCAAATGCCAAAATTGTTATTGACACAAAACCCACTAATCCCTTTTACAATAGATAACCTTTCCTTTAGAGAATGGGAGAGAAAAGGAATCAAAAGAATAGAAAATTGTTTTTTGGGAAATAATTTATTAACATTTGAACAGTTGAAGGACAAATATGGAATAACTCACAGTACAATGTTTGCATACCATCAACTGAAGGCTTATTTAAAGGACAAATTGGGAAACAGATTGAAATTACCAGAAGGAAGCAGTTTTGAATATGTGATTACAGACGCAATGATAATTAAAAGATTTATAACAAATATGTACATTAAGCTGCAAGGCAAGGAAAATGATGAAATAAGGTATAAACCCAAACAAAAGTGGGAAAAGGACTTAACTTTTCCCATGTTTCATTCTTTATTTTTATATTTATGTTCTGGAACTATGAAGAATACAATAAATGCAAGATTATGTATGATACAATGTAATTGGTTACACAGGCTATATATCACTCCTTAAAAATTAAAAGAATGGGATTCAACATTATTGGATAGGTGTTTTCACTGTAAAAATGAAATGGGAACAGTACGAAAGTGAATACATTTTGGGAAGAACTAAATCAGATTTTTTTTCACAACTTTATTTATTCACTAAATCAGATATTAAATAAAATTACAAAAAACAACATACCCAAAAATCCAGAAACTTTTCTTTTTTTAAATAATAACATAAGAAGTAAAGAATTAGGTCTCAAATTGGATAAAGCACAAAAATAAATTCATTATGATAGCCTTAGCAGTAGCAGAAAACATGTATAATGTCAACTTGGAAAATGGATGAGAGCCTGAGAATACAACAATGGTACATGGAAATGAATAAGTGTATTCCATTGGAAAAAATCACATATAATTTAAAAGAAAAAGTTACAGTTTGAAAAAAATCTGGGAACCATACTTGGAACATAACAGAAAGAGCTGGCCTCGGACCTCCACCATCTAAGATAAGATAATGATAAGAAGATAAACATGATCAGATTTAACGTGTATAAGTAGATGACACATCTTTCTTGTTTGTTTTCCTTTTGTATAAAGATGTTTTATTGTATTTTATATGTTCAGTATTTACTGGTTTTGGAGGGGGGTGGGAAGGGGTGGAGGGAGGGATGGGGAAAAAAGAGAAAATGTCACTGATGAGATACATTTGTAAATATTTTGGTTGATATGGTTTATAGTGCAATAAATAAAGAATTATTTAAAAAAATGATGTAGCATTAAGGTGCCATCAATACATACTTCCTTGCTGTTTCATTATCGTAATAGTTAATGTTAATGGCAAGTGGTCTGATAAAAGTCATGCTAGATACTCTGTTTTTACCACTCTACTTTGTAACTGGGCAGACATTAAAAATAAAACACAGAAAAACACACAATATCCCTGCCCTGATAGTGACATATATGAAGAGCCTGAAAGCCCATGGAATCTCTTGAGGAAGAACCTTTGAGACCATTTTTTTTGCTATTCCTTCCTTGGTGCCATTCTCCACCTTAGACCGGAATATCCACCCTGCTCCCACTTGTCTCAATTTTTTTTTCTTTTACTGTGCTCTCTGTGACCATTTAACCATATAACCATTTACGGAGCGGGAACAGGCCATGTCGGCCTTTCGAGTCCGCACCGGTTCACTAGAACAACTCCACTAGCTCAAACCTCCCGCTCTCCGCCAATAACCCTCCAACCCCCTCTCCTCCACGTATACATCCAACCTTCTCTTAAATGACAGAATGGACCCTGCCGCCACTATCTCATTCGGAATATCATTCCATTCTGCCACCACTCGCTGAGTGAAAATCCACCTCTAATGTGACAAATAAATGGGGCCATAGAACATTTCAGCAGAAACAAAGAACTGCAAACAGATAATAAATGTAAACAAACTTTCTGTGCAATGCAGAGAATGAAAAATCAGTAAGGCACACAAGTTTCTATACACTTTGAAACAATAAATATAAGATGCTTTTGTAAAAACAAAATGTAAAAAAAAGTACAACTTTTTTTACCACTTTTACTTGGTTCCATTATAAATATTTTCACAATCTTTTTCCTCAGCACCCCTGATCTTTGTTTCTTTATAAACTTCGCAGATAGTCATCCTCCTCATTTTTGTTCTTGAAAAATCGCCGGTTCTCTTCTGCTACTTCAACCCTCAAAGTCGCGGTATATATCATTGAGTATTTCAAGTTTTTAAATACATAATTGTCCTTTCACGTTTTCAAATTCTTTTTTTTTGTTTCATCAAGATCGGGCTAAAGTCTTGAAAAAAACAGTACTTTTTCCATGATCCACTTCAGGTGGACCATTATTCTGCTGAGAGTAATCATATGCTGCTCCCAGAATCGTCTCCCATTCTCGATAGCTTAAAAGTCTCACCAGAACTGGTCTTGGTCTCTGTACACGGGCTCTTCTGGTGTTCGGTGAGCTCTCTCGATATGCAGTTTTTCCTCCAAATTTCTCTTCTCTCAACTCTTGTGGGATCCGTATTTGAAAAAAGTTCACTGGGTCCCTTCCCTCGATTCCTTTCTCTAGTCTAATAATGTGGACATTATTTTGTCGACTAAAAGTCTCCCTATGGTCAATTTTGTGAAGCAGACCTTGTTTATCCAACTCCAATTTTTTGTCTTTTTTTTTCCAAAGCTTCAAGGTTTTCATGGGTTTTTGTCAATTCAATCTCTACTGTAGAGCATCCATCAGGTTTACAATCTTTTATTTTGTCATTTTCTTCATCATATCTCTCATCACAGTTTCAGCACTTATTTGTTACTCAAATTCTCCATCTTTTCCAGGATGATTCTCAATTCTTGACCCAACTCCCCAGTTTTACCTGGTTCTGTAGGTCCCATCACCATTTTTGCACTGCTCCCTTTTGGACTTTCATCCAATGTTGCCAGTTGAATAGGAGGTTCTTCAATCTTTGTTCTTGGCTGCCTTTGGCTTCTTCATGCTAGTTTTATCCATATTTGATGAAATAAATGTTTTCCAACGGCACAGCTTTTCATTATGTAATAAGTAGGGGGGGGGGGTGGATTCGGACTTCCATGCAATAGCTATACATCTCCTGGTGCAATCCTCATGAACTGTATTTGATATTTTAATTCTTTTGTGCCAATAACCATAAGATTGCTCAATAAATACAGTTCTGGTTACAATGGAAAATCCACTTCTATAATTTTTGTCAAAATTTCTGCCAAGTCAAACCAAAATTATTGTACTTTCGTGCATAGCCAGGTTGAATGTATAAATGTTGCAACCTTTATACCACACCCCAAAACACAAGTCTGGAATTTCAGATTTAAAACAGTGTAATTTTTGTGATGTAGGGTATATTGGTGCATAAAATTGTATTGTTACCAATCTATAGCTGCCATTAATAAATGATGTCATGTTATCAGAGCACAATTTTGACCAATATTGTTCTTGAATCCTTTTACCTAAGGACAAGAGTTGTATTCACTGTAATTTGGAAGCCAAAGAAATGTTTTAAAATGACATTGGTGGGGTTGGAAGAGAAATGTTATTTCTGCTGTTGGGTGAGTTTAGGACCTGAGTCAAATATAAAAATTAGATCCAAGATTTCCATGGCTGACATCAGCAAGAACAAATACGGAAATTTGTTCCGAAAATGGCAATTGAATGGTTAGTTGTTAACTTTAACCATATAACCATTTACAGATAAATCCATTTGAAAGATCTTGGTAACTAATCCTATGAATGATATGGGAGCTAGATGATGGATGGGCTGTTATCAAATTGATTGACAACACAAACAGGAAACTAAATGCATTCTCTGAATGAAAATCATTTTATACACTCTGTATCAATGGGTTTATACTTTTTTGAAACTTGTGCACCATTATGATTACTATTTCAGTTCTTTTTGGAGCATCTTTCCCCCAATAAGTCATTTAAGAACTAGCTTGACATTCACTGTAATTCTGTACCACATTTTTTAGAATACACTTTTAGTAATTGAAAAATTAATGAAGTGCACAAATCCTTTGTGTGCTGTTTTCTGAAGTCATGCTTGGTTTGGTGATGAAATGCGCCCTCTAGTGTTTTCTGTCACTGATTGCATTGGTCCAAGATGCTCTTGAATTTTTTTTAACTAACTTCAAAGCATCAGATGGTTTTCATGCGATGATAAATCGTATGGCGAGTGTTCAGGTAGAGCCATATTTTGTTTATGCTGGTATTATGCAACATTTGCTGCTTTTGTCAATTTGGTTCTTGTAAAATCTTATGCACAAAAGGATTCAAGTATTATTTCTTTTGAACATAATATTTATAACATTCCTAATATTATTTGTATTCCATTTTAGTGTTGGTAGATGGTGAATTGTTGCCCCAAGTATTTGTGAAGATGATGCAGAGGGATAAACCAATTGAAATGCAGCTGACATCAGCAAAATGGTACCCAATTCAATATTCTCTCTAGTGACATTGGTCACGTGAACATTTTGCCAAATAGTTAAATTGCTCCTACAGCTTTGAATTAGCTGTTCAAAATGTTATGGTGCTTAGTATTAATCATTTGTGGATATTCATTTAATATTAAACATAATCATTTCAACTAGTCAGTTTCATCTAGTTTAAAAATGTTATTTGTACTGTACATTCAGAAAAGATGATTTCTGTGTCTTCTAACCCAGTTTTATCTTTTCACAGTTTAACTTACATGTGTAGGGCTGGAGCAATTCGGACGGATGATAACAGTATAGTTTTAAAGGTCAGTATGAAATTTCAATAACAATTCTCTTTGTCTAGCTGCAAAGTAATGAGTGCACCTCTATTCTTTCAGTGGTCATAATGCGATCTCAGGTAGCTCAGCTACATGATAGTTCTGACATGATGTATTTTGCCTTTAAGCGTGGAAACTCCAGATATTAGTACAGGTATACGATCCTTTATCCAGACATCTAAAATCCGGAAAGCTCCAAAAACCGGCAAGTGGGGACTGGCGGTTAGGGGAGGCGGCCAAGGGACCGGCGGTTGGGGGAGATGGCTAGGCGACTGGAAGGGAGTGGGGTGGATACGACAGCACAGTTTGGGTAGGCTTTCCAAAATCCGGAAAAATCCAAAATTCGGAACACACTGTCCCCCAAGGGTTCTGGATAAAGGATCGTGTACTTGTAGTATGATTAAAGATCATGAGTATGAACATGAAGTTCTATTTTTTGTACATTTTCTTTTTTTTTAACCATTGTGCTTTCTCAGTAATACTTTAAAGGAAAAGAAAATCTCCAGAAGAATCCTGATAGTTACATTGAAATAGATATCACTTTCCTTTAATGCCTATTTCTAAAATTTGTTAAAGAAAAGTTGCTTCAGAATATACCTTGTGGATCTCTGGACACCTTCTGGTTCAGAAAGATGTTTTTTTTCTATTTTTTTTTCAATCACTACTTCCTTGTTTCCTCTTAACATGAATTTCCACTGGACACACAGGCCTGTTCTTGCTTACATCTGAAACTAGTTCCATGTTAGTTAGATAGAGCTAAATGAGCATTTAATTTGAATGAATCATCTTTCCATTTTTGTTATACAGTTAATATTAACACAGCAGTTAATATTGGAGTAGATATGTCCCAAAGTATGAGCTTTTGAAGAATTAAAGAAGTGATTGAAAGTCAAGAATATTTAAAGAGGAACAACCAAAATCTTCAACAGATCAAGGAGATGGTGAAAGGATTATCAACGTATTGCTTTTGAAGACCAAAGTAACAACAATAACGAGCTTGATAACCAGTGAGGTTTTGGGCTAGTGAAGATAACAGAGCAGATATAGACACAAAGATCAGAAATTTAGATTTGGTGCTTTGGGTAATGAAGACCCTTACAAAATGTATGGCTGATAGAAATGTAGGAGAAGTTATGATCCCTGAGCTCTTGATGAACTTAAAGATGAGGTAGCGGAGAGTGAATGCCGTGATGGAGTTGTTCATTCGTCTTAACATCACTTCATTCCAAATTTTTCTACATACTTTCAGGACTAATGTATCCTACAGCACTTACTTGATTGACATGTACTCTCTCTGTGCACCATCTGTTGACTTTCTTTAACACCAGTTTCTGTGCCTGCACTTGAAAGCAAACTTGACAGTAATTACTAGACATGGACTCTTGTGCTTTGTTTTTTCCTGTATGGCCAAGACAGTTGTCAAAATTATTTGTTCTTTTCAGATTTTCTCATATTTTTGTGCTTATAAAATTGAAGTGAACATGCCTACAGAATTATGCCTGTGTGGTCCAGCTCATTTTTATTTTGCTTCACCTCACCTGCACTCAGCTTAATTCTGTGTTTGTATCACAAGAAATTGATGATATTCTATCAAGTGATCTGCAATTTAAATCCTGTGAGAAAAATCAAATTAGAAATGACTTTTGTATCCTGGAAAGGACTGATTTGTAAATTTTTATGTTCTAATTTGGCACCATATGGAGGGCTATTTGATGGATGGTAGGCCATACTCCAAACTCACTTTGCTTGATACTGATATGGAAAGACAAAATCTGGATTATGCCAGTTTGTGGAACAATTAAGTATCTGTGGGAGATGATGGCAGATAAGATTAATCCATCATTAGCCAAAAATGATTTCAACATATAACAGTGCTAATTGTATCCTGGGTTTGCCTTTTGAAAGATATATTAACCTATTGTTCTATAGGAAGCTGGAACCTTAAAATTAATGTAAATTCGTGCAAATACAGTTAGACACTTTAAGCTTGTATTTTGATTTAAGTAAAAGTCATTTTCCCATATGTGGGTGGGTGAAATTGCATGATGTCATATTTCGGCATGACTTGAACAGCATAGATAAACTGAAATTTATACAATTTAATTCTTCCTTTGAAAAGAAAACGCCATCAATGCTTTCATTTTCTCACAGAATTTTTGTATATGTTGTGACTACAAATGTATGCTGATATGGATTGTGAAACTGGGATGGGGTTGCCCAAAAGAATCGCTGCAAAAAAAATGTACTTTTCAGATTTGTATAAAATTGCTTCAGTTTTAGTCTTTTAAAAAAAATCAAATACTGTACAACAATACAGTAAAACAACAATTGTCTTTAAAAGCACCATTGTTTTAGGGTATTGTATTCTTTAATACAAGTTATCTTCCAGGTAGTTTGAGTTCATTGATACGGATAGATCTGTGTCCTTTAAGCATGATTTACTTTTTAAAAAATAACTAATATCCAGTACAGCAAGTGGCAGTTATTGTTCATTGCAAGGGGAATTGAATCCAAAAATAGGAGGTTTGCTTCATTTTTATAGGGCATTGATGACTTATAGCTTTGAAAATGTTCAGTAAGTTGATGCCTGATATAGACCTGATGTCATATAAGGAGAGGTTGGAAGGACTTGGCTTGTTCCCTCTGGAGTTCGGAAGAGTAAAAAGTGATATACAGTAATTAAAAAGTATAAAATCCTGATGAGTTGTGATCAGGTTTATGTGGAAAAAATGTTTGCTCTCTTGTGAGAGAATTTATGACTCACCATTTAAAATATTTCTTATGTGACATGAAACAAAATTTTTTTACTGAGGTTTTTGTGTTTTTCAAAATCTCTTTCTCAGAACACAGGTGACATGGTTAGCGTCGTGGTTAGCACCATGCAGTTACAGCGCCATCAACTGGGGTTTGAATCCGGCACTCTGTTCTGTAAGGAGTTTGTACTTCTCCCATGTCTGAGGGTTTCCTCCGGGTGCTCTAGTTTCCTCCCACCGTTCAAAACTAACCACGGGTGCAGGATTATTGGGCTCGTTACCGTGCTGTATATCTATGTCTATATCTGACAGTCCAAAAGGAGACTGAACTCTTTTCAGGTAGATATAGATAAACCAGGATTAGATAGAGCTAGTTGAGATTCTAATCAGAACAACCTTTAGGAGTCAAATGACTCCTAATTTGATGCTCATATGTACCACATGTTTTAGAAGATTAGAATGACTGGTATTTCTCATTTGGAAAAACTGCAGTAATGTAGATTGGTGTCTTTATTGGCACTGGAGAAATGAATATTATATTCTGAAGCTCTGTAGAAAGACCTGTGAAAAGTTTAGGTAAAGTGCAATAGAAAGAGAAATTTCGATGACCCTATTCCAGTTGTCAAAGACCGTTGTTGGTTTTGTGGCCTGTGTTGAGTTGAATGACTTGGTAATCCCATTGGTTCTCACTGTTGTAATTATATCACCATCTGTAACATAACCTTCTGAATGTCTGTCTGGATTTTTTTTTCCCACACAACCATAAAGGTTAATAATTCTTGTTGGAATTTTGAATAAGAGGTATTCTGAAACAATATCTGATTGAACAATGTGCACAATTGTTAACAGTCTCTCTTGCTTTTCTCAGTGGTCTCCAGTCTGGATTTTTTTTTTGTGTGTGGTGTAAACATGACAGCAAAGGATTGGAATCCTTATTCAGGGCTCCTGTGCTTGGACTTCACGTAAACAGCAAACATAGCTCAATGTGAAAAAACTTAGAATATTATACAAATGCCAGTATTCGGTATTTCTATCATGAAATATAGGACAGGCCATCTTGTATTCAACATTTTAAAGTCACTCCTTGAAGCCTCTAGTCCTCAATGCAAATACAATCTTCTGTACTTTTGACCTCTCTGGATCATTTTAAATTCCAGCGTATCAAATATTTTATCTTCTTGTTTAAAGAATAATCAAGCCAGTGGTTCCAGAACCTTACATCCCCTTTTTACTTTTATTCTCAGTAAAAAAAAGACTTGTATTACTTTTCCCTGACCTCCCATTTCTTCTCCTCTACTCTTTATCTTGTTGAATTCTTTTCTCAGTCCAATAATAACCCTCAATAGTTCACGGCACACCAACTGTTCCTGGATCTCTGATGATTTGATGGGAGTTCTACATGGAAAATTTGAAGTGTTAGAATCTCCCAGATGTTCCTGGTGTTGTCATGGAGACATGTGTCTTCCTCTGCAAAATTTCTGCCTATCTCAGAGCTTTGAAAATCCTTGCAACCCACTCTATTATCTTTAACCTGTTCATTTAAGCAAAATGGAATTCCATTTTGAGCATTAACATTGCCACTTTGTGGCATTTGTCTTCCTGGGCAATGGGCCATTGCATGAAATGATATTGAACAAAAGCTATTCCTCCTCTCATCTATCCAAAATATACTCTACTGGATCTTGAGGCCATGTCCTCTAGTTGTAATTTCATCTACTGGTGGAAGCAAATTTCCTATCTCTGTCTTGTCTGTCCCTTTCATAATTGTATATTTTTCTGTAAGATTCCCTCCCATTCTTCGGAATTCCATTGAGTATGGTCCCAGGTGACTTAATCACTCCTTGAGGGCTAACCCGCTCATGACATAGACTGAGTAACTAGGAGAATGGAATGGGGTTCTTACAGAATTCAAGGAGAAAAAGAGAACAGTCATCTCTAGAAGTCTGAACCTGGATATTTGTGATTTCAGCTTCATCTGAGAGGAGTGAACCATGAAAGTCTGAAACTGATGTAATTGTAGTGAAAACATCTTAAAGAAGGGTTCAGGCCTGAAGCGTCATTTAAATATGTTTTCCTCCTATGGACACTGAGAACTGCTGAGTTCCTCCAGCATTTCTGTGTTTTCAAATTCTCTCAGCTTCAGCTGAATTTGTTGACTTTTCATTCATATTGATCTGTTGTTTCTGGAATTCCAATGATTGGACTTTGTTGAATTAAATGCAAGTTTGTGCTTGAAGAATGATTATAAGATGTTAAAGTTCATCATCTTGATTTTATTATTATTTTTGTAGAGTAACAATCTTTTTAGACCCTTCCAAAAGTACATTATTTGCACTCTATTTTAAATTCTGTCAAGTGAACCCATGTAAAGTTATGAAATGCGACCAAGTACAATTCTTTGTATCAAATTTGGCACATTGTAATCATTTTCTAAATTCACTTTGTAATAATTTGGTACAATTGGCATAGCGGATAGCATGTTGCCTTTACAGCACAAGCGATTGGGTCCGGGATTCACAGGGAGTTTGTACATTCTCCTTGTGTCTGCATGGGTTTTCCGGGAGTGTAAGTTAATTGGGTGTCACTGACTCGTGCACCAAAATGGCCTGTTACTGTGCTGTATGGATGAATTTAAAAAATTTTTTCCAAAATATACTATATATCGAAATGGCCTTGTTACATAAATTTATATGGATTCACTTGGTGGAATTTAAAATAGAATGAACATGATCTATTTTCAGACCTGTTTTGAAATACTGTTGAGTTTACCATTCATTAATTCGTAAAGAACCCCCATTACTTTGCTCACAACCTCTTCTCATTGCTACCATTGGGCATAAGATACAGAAGCCTGAAAATCAGCACCTCTTGGTTCAAGAACAGTTTCTTTCCAACAGCTATCAGACTCTTGAACCTCCTCTTGGTACACTAATCATGAACTGTCAACACTATTTCAAGTCATTTTTGTGCCGTAGGATTTCTGTGAAGATTTATTTGCATCTTGTGTATTTACTCCCTTAATTTAATTCAATTAGTTTACTATTATAGTTTCACTTTGCAAGTACCTGTTCAGCTGCAGCACATAAGAATCTCAATACATATGCACATTAAACATTGTATGACGATAAACTTGAGGTTAACCTCTGATTTGTTGATGTTGATTGACTTGGCTAGAAGGCTAAGCACTGGAAATTCTTGATTCCAATTGATCCTGTGATGGGTTGTGTGTCCATGGAAAGAAAATTAGTATATTGTGCGTGCTGCGTTTATCTTGATTTAACCTAGCTTCATTTCTTTTCCTTCAGACTCTCCCATGTCTGGTTAGGATGTGCAGTAAAGAGAGGCTACTGGAAGAGCGGGTAGAAGGTGCTGAAACCTTGGCATACTTGATAGAACCTGATGTGGAGCTACAGAGGATTGCCAGCATCACAGATCATCTTATTGCAATGCTTGCTGATTACTTCAAGTATCCTAGTTCAGTCAGTGCAATCACAGATATCAAAAGGGTAGGTTTCCCATCAAATTAGTTCAACTTTTAACCTTTGAATATATAACTTCTGCTAAAATTGGTGTATATTAATGAATTATAATAATTTAATGAGGTGATTGATTAGAAAAGTAGAAAAGGAGAATTTAGTTTGCCAATTAGTTTTGACTTTGATTTAATTTGCATCCTCTTGTTGATCCAAGTGCATTACAATATAAAAGCAGGTGAATTTATTGTTCTTCAATCAGCCAACTTTTGTCTTCAGGTTTTCATAGTTATAGAGCATGGAAACATTTCCTATGCCCAGTTTGTCCATTCCAACCAAACATCTATGAACTTGTTAAAATGCATTTTTGGTGTTACAGTAGTACTCGGCTCTACTACTTCCTTTGGCAGTTTGTACTGCAAATGCACCATCCTGTGAGTGGAATAAGTTTCCCCTCGGATCCCCTTTTAAATTTTTCCCTCCTCTTCTTAAATCTTTGTAGTCATTTTAGACTCTTCCATCATGAAGAAAAGACCGTGATTATTATTTATCCCTCCCATGATGGTATTTACCGCTGTGGTCACCACTCAGTGTCCCATGCTCCAGGAAAAAATTCCTCAGCTGTTCTTACAGCCAAATCCTCCAGTCCCTCTTACAGTACAGCCCAACCACCGACTCTCCTAAGAGTCAAGCTGCCCCCGACTCTCCTTAGAATCAAGCCGCCCCCGGCTCCCCTTGGGGTCAAGCCGCCCCCGGCTCCCCTTGGGGTCAAGCCGCCCCCGGCTCCCCTTGGGGTCAAGCCGCCCCCGGCTCCCCTTGGGGTCAAGCCGCCCCCGGCTCCCCTTGGGGTCAAGCCGCCCCCGGCTCCCCTTGGGGTCAAGCCGCCCCCGGCTCCCCTTGGGGTCAAGCCGCCCCCGGCTAACCTTGGGGCCAAGCCGCGCCCGGCACCCCTTGGGGTCAAGCCGCGCCCGGCTCCCCTTGGGGTCAAGCCTCGCCCGGCTCCCCTTGGGGTCAAGCCGCGCCCGGCTCCCCTTGGGGTCAAGCCGCGCCCGGCTCCCCTTGGGGTCAAGCCGCGCCCGGCTCCCCTTGGGGTCAAGCCGCGCCCGGCTCCCCTTGGGGTCAAGCCGCGCCCGGCTCCCCAGTCTCTCCTTACAGTCAAGTCACCCCCCCCTCCCATCACTCCTTACGGTCATACTCCCCGGTGGACTCTCCTCACAGTCGAGGAGCGCCGGACTCTCCTCACAGTCGAGGAGCGCCGGACTCTCCTCACAGTCGAGGAGCGCCGGACTCTCCTCACAGTCGAGGAGCGCCGGACTCTCCTCACAGTCGAGGAGCGCCGGACTCTCCTCACAGTCGAGGAGCGCCGGACTCTCCTCACAGTCGAGGAGCGCCGGACTCTCCTCACAGTCGAGGAGCGCCGGACTCTCCTCACAGTCGAGGAGCGCCGGACTCTCCTCACAGTCGAGGAGCGCCGGACTCTCCTCACAGTCGAGGAGCGCCGGACTCTCCTCACAGTCGAGGAGCGCCGGACTCTCCTCACAGTCGAGGAGCGCCGGACTCTCCTCACAGTCGAGGAGCGCCGGACTCTCCTCACAGTCGAGGAGCGCCGGACTCTCCTCACAGTCGAGGAGCGCCGGACTCTCCTCACAGTCGAGGAGCGCCGGACTCTCCTCACAGTCGAGGAGCGCCGGACTCTCCTCACAGTCGAGGAGCGCCGGACTCTCCTCACAGTCGAGGAGCGCCGGACTCTCCTCACAGTCGAGGAGCGCCGGACTCTCCTCACAGTCACGGCCCCCCCGCCGGACTCTCCTCACAGTCACGGCCCCCCCGCCGGACTCTCCTCACAGTCACGGCCCCCCCGCCCCCACCACCCCATCTTCCTTACAGTCGTTGTCCCCCTGTGTCATTAACATTCTTATGAATTGTTAATTGGATTTCCTTCTTTTACCAAAAGGTGGAGCCCTTCACTTCAAAAACGATCCGTCAACAGTTGCTGAGTGTAAATGATTGGCAAAAGCAGTTCTTTTGATTTATTTGTGACGCATTCATAGCAAGAGATTATAGTGGTACATCTTTATAGATGTTATGTTTTTAACTGTACTACTGTATGGGAAGTGTGATCTTATTTTGTGTGCAATTATTTATTTGCAGCTGTGAATTATGTGTTTAATTTGGAAAAGCTTTTTCTAAAATGATTGAGGCATCTTTAATATGTGAGAGGAATTAAAATGAAGTCTTGTAATTTAGTAATTATGCAATATTCTGCCCATTTATCAAATTTTAATTAATTTCATATCATTCAACTCCAAGTTACTTTCAATGACAAAGAAATAAACATATATATATTTACATTATTTTTTAAAGATCTTTCCTTGTGTTCTTCAGCTTGACCACGATCTCAAACATGCTCATGAACTTCGCCAAGCTGCATTCAAGTTGTACGCCTCCCTTGGAGCGAATGACGAAGACATCCGGAAGAAGGTGAGTCTAGGAGAGGGGCGTCCCCCGGTCCTGGCAACCAACAGGCAGGGAGTGACGTCAACCTGACAACAAGGTGAAGAGAATTAACAGTGACTTGGCGAAAGAGCATAATCAGATCTGAAGAATGAATGGGATTGAGACTCATTTGTCTAGAGAAATGAGTTGTGACATGTTAATGTTGGAATGACAAGTGTTGGTGTTTCCCATGTTGAATCTGCACCAGATATTTAAGTTACATTCTTTGCATGAGTTGGTAACAATAGTAACAAAATTAGCACTGTGAAGTGTAGTGTATGGTACTGACTCACATAATGCAGTAGTACTGTAATGCCAGTTATATAAATGCTTGCTTACCTACCTGCTACAAACCGGAAGTACTGAGCTTCTATTTCTGTATCACTTTTAATTTGTGGCCTGCTGATGTGTTCATTTGTGTTGCTGATGTGCAAGTTTAATTGTAAATAAAGCTTTGTGCAATGACAGTGCTGGTAGCTTGTTTTCTGAATCTACCGTAAAGCAAAACACTATTTCCAGGGCACTTTTGAACAATAGCATTTAAACTACTGTTGATTTTAAAAGATTCTTAACACAGTGAATGATGAGCTGATTTGTCTTTGGCTTGTCCAAAACCAGGTGTACTGTGTTCTGCATGCAAATGTACCCTTTTGATAATCCCAGTTTTTGAAAACACACATACTTCCATGTTGCTCTTGCGATGTGACTGAAGTCTTGGCTTTACTATCCTTTTGCTGCAATAATGTGGCATTAACGTTATCACATTCTTTCCATACTCTTAGATTGTCATCCGAATTAAATTAATGATGTGGATTTCAAATAGAATCTACCCACATTAATTTTTCCAGGCACGCATAGCCTCATAAAGAGTGGGGAACCTTGGTGATTGTTAAAATCATTTCTTTCATGACCCATTTTGATCAGAAATCACAATTTTGCGATCATTTTGTACAATCCATGGGCTACAGGGATGAGGAATTAGGATGAATTACTTCAGGATGATTCAATATCTGATTTTGCATATGTGCAGTTTTCCAGTGCTGTTTGTTTAATGGACAGCAGGGGCTCATAGGTCGAAATGGCCTCTCACCGTGCTGTATATCTAAAAAATTTTTTCCTGTGCGAGTGCAATACTTCAGCTTAAGTCGCATTTTGTACCAGAGTGTAATATTTAGTGATTGTGCAGGACTCCTAAATTGCCTCATTCTTATATGATTGTGTTTTTTTTTCCCCCAGTGTGAACTGACACTAATGAAGATATTTCAATGCAACTAGGTAGAATGTTGGTTGCTGAGAGTAGGTGAAAGAAACATTTAATGGCTTTGAGATTGTGTCTCGGATAAACTTTATTTGATAGATATCCCATTTGTTTAAAAAAAAATCAACATTTTGGTTAAAATACACATCAGAGATTTTTGGGAAATTTGTGTAAAAAGCATTTGAATTGACTTCAAAGTATATCATGGAAGAGTAAAGCACAGGAGAAGGCTTTTTAGCACATCTCCTTGGAAGCATAATGACAAGTAGTCCTACTTTCCTTTTCCTTTGTCTGGCCTTGCAGTTATTTTTCCTTTTGAAAAGGTATGATTGAAAATTTCTTGCACCCTTTCAGGCTTCGATTCCAAATAATGAAGTACTTCTTTCGCTTGTCTGTTTTGCCAAAATATTTAAATCTGTTCATTGCTGAATGCAGTTACCTCATATTTTGAACACCTCTGTCAAATTTACCCTTGACATTCTCTGCTTGATGAATCATTTTTAGTGTAAATAAAATATTTTTATCCTGAGCTTCATTGTAAAAATTAACATTGCATCCATGGTAAGCATTGACAACCTTTCTAAATCAGGTCAGTAAACTGGCCACAGATTGTGTACTCAGGATCAACCAGTGCTTTTGTAAACCTTTAGCTTCCTTTTGTACATGGTTTCCCTGCTGGTTATTTCTTTACTTTTAATATTGTAGCATCTGTTTTATTTGGACTCTTCTTGTTTATCAAAGCAAAATGAATCATTTCGCACATAAACATTTTTTGCTCTATTTGCAATTGTCTATGAACTAATTTCTGTCTCCTTTCCCACTCCTTTTCTCCCTCCCCCCTTTCCCAATGTTTACTTCATTTGCAAAATTTGTTATCTGCTCTTTTTAAAATACCTGATCCACTCAATTCCGTATTCTGTGTATACATCATGAAGAGGTTTGTGTTTTGGTTTGAACACCAAACCTACATGAGACAATTCCATAATGAAAAGCACCCATTCACTATTGTTTTTACTTTCTACAGTCACATCCTTTCAACAATTGCCCCTATAATATGTACCATGGACTTTGTTCAGTAATTTCTCTGATGCTTTATGCTATAACCAGAATGTATCTGTTTGGTTGCTACTCATTTCTCATGTCCTGTTTATCTGCCAATCTTTGGCATCACTCCATCCTGGCCAAGTTCCTTTACAATTGCCAGTTATGGATTTTCACAGGTATTTTTAGCCTTGTCCTTTTCCATAGCTATTCTAAACTTAATTGAGTGGCATGATTATCACAATGCTATTACAGAGCCAACGACCTGGGTTCAAATATGCCTCTCCTAATTAGGAGTTTATACGTTCTCCCCTTATCCATCTGGGTTTCCTCCGGCTGCTCTGGTTTCCTCCCACATTCAGAGAAGTGTGGGTTAATAGGTTGTTTGGTTACATAGATATACTAGGGCAGTGTGGGCTTGTGGGCCGGAAGGACGTGTTACTGTGCTTTAGCTCTAAATTTAAAACAAAAATTAATCGGACATGAGGAGAAACCATTATCAAAACCTCCAATTTTGAATGTTTTGTATAAATTAGTTTCGATGAGAATAATAACATTCTAGAGTTTTTCCAGATAGCTGTAATTCCCATCTACTACCATCGCACCCTAAAATCCCTGTATTCTGGTAAATTCTGTACCTTCTTTTTGCAACATCAGTTTTCATAAATTGTGTTGAATAGAATTGGATGCAATATTTCACTCAACCCTTGCTGGCAGTTTATAATCTTTAAGAAAATCTCAGACCTCAAATGAAATTCCTACTGTTCCATTTCACAAAGTTGAGAGCAGTATTACCTGGGAATATTTCTGCAGTCTAATAAGAGTAACTTGATAAATAACATTTATTTGGTTGGAGAAACATGCTGGAGAATCGCAGCAGGGTAATGCAGCATCCATAGGAAGTAAAGGGTAACCAATGCTTTGGGCTTTTCCCCAAATGTTTCCTGATAACTTTCAATCTCTAAAGAATCCAAAATTCGATAAATAAAAGTTTAAAGAACCTCTTTCCTATGGTTTGATCATTTCAATTTAAAGCATTATTCTCAAAACTCCACAGAATCTTGGAATTTTTTTACAAATTAATTGTTTTTGAATGCTCATTTTTCTCTGTTCTGTGACGTGTACATAGTTTGTTGGCAATTGCATGGTTAGCATAGCGGTTGGCTCACCGCTGTTACAGCGTCAGAGATTGGGACCAGGATTTGAATCCCGTGCTGTCTGTAAGGAATTTGTACATTCTCCCCGTGTCTGCGTGAGTTTTCTCCTGGGGCTCTGGTTTCATCCCACCGTTCAAAACATTGTAGGTTAATTGGATATAATTGGGTAGTAGGGGCTCATAGGTCAAAATGGCCTGTTACCATGCTGTATATCTTTTAAAAAAAATTAAAAATTACAGTTGACTATAATTCATGCCCTTTTTATTATGGTTGAAAGGAAATTAAATGACCTTTTTGCAGTATTATTACAGCAAAATTGTTGTAATTGAATTATGTAGTTTTAGACCCTATTTAGATCTGGGTACCTTTCTGCATAAATGTGAACCTAATGATCTTATTTCCATATGTTGTTTTATATTGATTTATTCCATTATTCAGTTGAACTGATAGGTAGCTATTCTATCATTAATGTTATAGATTGAAAATAGAGTTGCCGTTTCAGAGCAGTCTGTTTCTCATGTCCAGCCACCTTACTGAACTATTCTACAAAATTTAAGACATGCCCCTCTACAGACTTCTAATTAGTGGCGTTTGCCTGCTAATTAGGGAGTATTTCTGAAACTGAGCCCTGGTTTTGACTTTAAGTCTTACTGTCTCAGTGTAGTTACTGTCTGTAGGTCAGTGAAGAAATACTACGGTAATTTAAAATGGGTAGGCTTGAACATTTTCAATATTTTGGCAACTCTTTGTCTGCCTTACTGCAGACTAAAGGAAATTTTGTGTAATAGTAGACATTCTGTTTTATAAACATGACAATAAAAGAATATTGAATATACCATTCTGTGTATTGTGAAAGTTGATCAGTTATTTGAGGGGTATATTTGCTAGTTTTGAGCGTAATCACAAAATACGACATCTGTACAACAGATGCACATTCTTCGGAGAACACTGCAAATTAATGATGTACTTAGAAATATTTGGGTGTTTGAAATATACCCTTGTGTGCTTGTACTTTTCAAAGTTCACATGTCTGATACCAATTATGTGCAGATAAGTTGCTCCACATGAGGTTTATCTTTTAGCTTTGAATATATTAAAGCACAAATTGATCACACAATAGAATTGATGCATTGTTATTCCTATTTGTCCTAAATCAATAAAGTCGATACCAAATTGAGGCTGTAATTTAGGAATTGTAGAAGAATGGATGGAGATATGATTTCTACAATGTGGGGCTGAATTGAACTGAAACTTAATTTTGACAGAATGGACATATCATTTTTTTACTTATTTCCACAGCTTGTTGGTATTAACTGCCAGGCGATGAAGGATTTTTTGCCTTTGGCCTGTTGAAATTGTTTCTGACGTTTATCATTATTTATTTTCACAGTGGGTAAATGGAGAGGTATTCTCCAGGCCACAAATCAGAATCTGAGGACTTCATATCCTCCACTATTTCTGCCATCGACAATGTGATAATTTTCTCTCTGCTTTCTGCATTCACCACTTCCTGTGTGACTCTCTCATCCCTTCATCCATTTCTATTAATTGCCCCCTTGGTTCCTACACCTTTGATCACAAGAAAAGCTACACTAGCACTTCATCTCCTCTATCACCACCAAACAGTCCTTCCAAGTGAAGCAACACTTAATTTCTGGATCTGCAGGGGTCATCTACTGTGTCCGGTGTTCCCATTGTGGCCAGCTCTACATCTCAGAGATTGAATGCAAACCTGGAGATACTTTTGTTGAACACATTTGCTCTCTCTGCTGCAATAACAGGGACCTCCCAGTGGCCAACCATTTCAATTCTGTGTCCCAATTCCTTATAGACATACAGTACCTTCTGGATTGCCAAATTGAGAATTGGAGAAACAACACAATATTCTGTCTGGATTCTCTCCAATCTGATGGCATTAGTATCAACTTCTCTAGTTTCCATTAAACCCCTTCCCTGAGTTCTCTCTACCCTATCCTTTTGTCTCATTTCTTCCAATTCTCCATCTTTCCCTTTCCTCTCCAATCAGAGAGGTACTCCCTCCCCCTCACTTCTCAGTTCTTCTCCCCCACCTATATCCACCCATGATTTCTTATCTGTTAGCCTGAACTCCTTCCTCCCTCCTCTCCTCAACCTGTTATTAAGGTGCACACCTCCCTTTTGATCATACTTTCATGAAGGGCTCAGGCCAGAATGGTGGTTACCCATTTCTCCCTATAGATGTTGCATGACCGGCTGAGTTTCTCCAGCACTTTTGTGTATTGCTGCATGATCTTTTGCATCAAGATCTTTTGTTTTAAATTCATTCCCTCCCTAGCTCAAAACACAGGGAAAATTTTGAACAAAAGTTGTATAAACAATATCTGAACTTAAATCATTTGCAGTAGAATCATTTTTAGTTGAATGATGAAAGCCTGCTGTGTCTTGATTTCTTTGACTGCATTTACATCCAGCTTTTCATCCCTACTTCTTGTTAAATAACATTTTATTGTTCATTTGCGAATTGCATGTACAGCTTTTTCTTTGTGCAATCATAGTAATTCCATTTTGTTTTTGTTTCCCATAGACAATCTTAATTTTTGTTACGTTGTAAATTCAGAATTTTTAAAAATTTTGTCCCATATTTGCCTTTGCTGGTTTTCTCACATTTTCAAGAGCAGATGCAGAAAATCTATTATCAGCTTCAGATCTGGGGCTGTCAGGAGGTACATCACATACACAATGGTTGCAGTAGAAAATCTTGATGATTTCTTTGTTTAGTAGACGTTGACATTACCCCTCCATAAATCTTCGTCCGCGAAGCCAAGCCAAAGAAAAGATTTTACTCTAAAATATTATTTGTAAAAATTACCTGCTTTATTAAAGAATGAGATACAAAAAAAAGAATAAGATATTAAGAATGGATATTTTATCCACTCAATTTTCGTGACTGGTATTCATGATAATTTTTCAATGTGTGTCCTTTTTGATGCTTCAGTGAAAAGTGACTTCAATTCAACAATGGTTTTTAAAGTGGTTTCTCCTGCTTGAAATTGAATAGTAGGTTATCATACTTTATTTTGTCACCTAGAGGAAAACATCTAAATTTATTCTATGGTGCAATAAAGTTTGTAGTTAAGGCACATAATCTTATGCTGCACTGGGAGCGCATGATTCTGAAGATTGCCAGAAGAAAGAAATGTTCCATTCTGCAGCACTTCGATTCTTTATCTTCATATGCATAGAAACAGTTCCCACATAACTGTTCCCACGTAACTCATGCCAGTATCAAAAGAAAGAATATAAATTAATTTTAACGTTCATACCCATGCAAGGATGTAAATACTGGAATTGCACTGCTGATTAGGCCACATCTGCACAGTGAGAAGCAAAATCAACCTTTCTTTTATCTGGACTGATATGAAGGGAAAATCTGGATTGGAACTGGTGAAGTCAACAGTTTTTCAGAACTTAATTGATGTACAAGTGAAGTGATCTGGTTACAAATCCTTAGTTTACAACTGTAGCACTAATTTAATTCCTAGTTTAGCATTTAAAAATCATTCATTTGATCTGTGTTAAATATAAATTCAAGCAACAGCAAAATACAAAAATGTCATAATTTATGGTTTAGCTCTGAGTTACTATTACTGCCTATCATTCTAATTTTTAACAGTTTAATGAACTGTAAATCTGTGGATGTAGAATTGGAATGTATATATGTATTCATTTAAAATTGCTGCAAATTTCTCTTTAAAGTTTCAATGTGCCAGTGACACGAGTCGTTTTCTCATGAGATGTTCAAGTGTTCTAAAAATAAGAAAATTAAGTTTTAAGGAATGAATGCATCTAACACTGAATACAGAAGATTATGAATGCATTCTCCTCAATTACTTATGAAATCGTCTTTTTTTTTTAAATCATTGCAGCTGATGTAATTATTTACTGACATTTCCAATAAACTTACCATGGTTTGTGAATGAATATATGAATCCCAAATGAACTAATGAATCAACATATTTCAGTATGTTTTATGGGAAATATTTATTGCAATTATCTGAAATGCAATCTAATCTAGTTCAAGTTAATTCTGAACAGTTAAAAATAGAATGATTTTTACATCTCTGCAAGTTGTGTGCAATTTTGCGTAAGCATTTTATGATTGGTTGTTGAAAATAGTGTTTGAAAAAAGGACATTGTGTTCCCTTTGGAGGCCATTGATTGTGAAAATCTGGATTATGGGTAAATTGTTTTTGTCAATAATTACAACCATGACTCTATTGGTAGCATTCTTGTTGGAAGTTTGTTGTTTTAGGGTTAGCTTTAATCATTCCAGCAATATGAGCTGAAAATCCTTGGTTAAGTCTCTTGTGCTGAAGGGAAGATTTGCATCATTAACAGAAGAACGACTTTTCAGATGAGGTATTAAATTAGTGACCATGTACTCAGTTAGGTAGATGTAAGAAATCCCATGATTCTATTTTGGAGGAGGTTGGGACCTATCCTTGATATCTCAGTGATACCCATGTCTTAATTAACATTATTAATTTTTTTGTCTATGGTCATTAAATTATTAAGGAAGATTGCCAGGAACAAATTGATTGCAGTTTTTCTGACATTATGGCATTTCACAAGTACATCAATAAATAAAGAGAACTTTGGGGCATCTTAAAGCCATAAGAGTGCAACATAAATTAGTCTTTCTAATGTACACTATATAGGCTTGACTGTATAAAGAATGTATAAACTTAATCTGACAATAGGTTAAAACTGGGAGCTAAGTCTCTAGCTTCAAAGCTTTGTAGTACTAAATTAAATAGATAATGTACATTCTATGTCATTAAACATTTATAAACTGGTTACAGAGTACCCTGACAACAGGACTATTGAAATATTGATCAGGGACCATTTTGGAATATTCATTGGTTTTAGTAATGTATCATTCCTAAACCATAAATGTGATGGTATACAAGTTGAAAGGTTGTCTTTTCTACAGCGAATTAACCATTCATTTCAGAAACTTCCAGTTAGTAATAGGAAATTCACTGTGGGTACATTTCTCTTTGTTTTCGCTCTGGTGTACCACCAAAATTAGGATATTTGTTCTTGTCACAGCCAACTTTAATAGTATGCTGTTATGTTTCCTAATGTTAAGGCACCTCGGGTGTTTTTATACCTAATTAAATCATTGCAAATACTTTTTCACCATCCAAAGTCTTGTTTTCCTTTCTTGTATTATTTATTCTATCAGCTACCCCTGATGAAGATGAGCTTCAGTTTGGGCCTGTAGGGTGTAGAAGAAGCACTGTACAGGTTTATTAACCACACTGATGATTCAACACCTTCAGGCAGCTATTAGTAATCGGTAATGGCCATACCTGTTGATGTTAGCACTCATAAATGGTTTATTTAAAAAAAATTAAAATGTGGAAGTCATTCTTTTTGACCATTTGCTGATAGTGCATTCCTAGTAATGATCAGATGCAATTTATTTATAGAAAATGATGGTTCAATTCCCTTTTAGGTCTTCGAGCTGGTAGATTTCAGGACACTTATGTGGACACCCACTGAGGATGGCACTGTTTGTGTAACTGTTAGTGCAACTTTATTACAGCATTAATGACCCGGGTTTGAATATGACGCTGTCTGTAACGAGTTTGTATAGTTTCACCATGTCTGTGAGGGTTTCTCCAGGTGCTCTGGTTTCCTCTCACCCTCCAAAACATGCGGGGTTGTAGGTTAATTTCGGTTTATTTGGGCGGCATGGGTTTAAATGATCGGAACAGGCTTCTCCTGTGCTGTAAATAAATTTAAAACATGAAAAATATGACTTTTTAAAATGTGTTTTATATATTTTTAATTATTTCTGCTTGGTGTATTAGTTGATTTATATTTTAATCTGAAATTTAGCATTTAATAATTTTCTAGTGTTTATGAATGACATTCAGAAACATTGGAAAAAGTTTGACAGCTTTTAAAGCCAGTAAATCCCCATCCCTTCCGTAGCTTGTTATCATAAGCTTTCATTATTATGTTTGAGCTCCTGCTGCTACTTGGTCATGCCACTCATCTCTAGGGCCAACTTGGCAAATAAGAAAATAATTTTTTTTGCTCATGATATATTAATATATTTGACTGACCCAGGTGGCTTTCTGGTTAGACTTAAGACCATACTGGATTATTATGGGAAAGTCTCAAGATATCAAATAAACTGGAACAATAGTGAGATTTTATCCTTTATGCAATGGAGACTGTACAAAATATCAATATGGCAGTCAGTTTAATTGGGCCAAATCTGATATGAAGTATTTGGGGATTAAATTTAATAGTAATTTGAATGATCTATATAAGCCTAATTATCTCCTCTTTCTGTGGAGAATTGAAGAGGACCTACATAGGTGGGTAAAGAGGCCCATCACGTTATTGGGCAGAGTAAATTGTGTAAAAGTGAAGATAATGCCAAGACTTCAATACTTTCTTGAATCCTTATCTATCCCACTACCTAATAATTAAAAAAAAATTCTTGTGGACATATTCATTCACTCCTTTAGTCAGGGAAAATTTCTAGAATTTTCATGGAGAAATTGACCTGGGATTATAAGTTGGGAGGGTTAAAATTACCGGATTTTAAAATCTATTATTTAGCTGCACAAATTCATTTTGTTGCTGCTTTTTTTTTAAATGAGGTGATTCCATCCTGGGCTATAATTGGCTTGCACATGGTAGGAGAGGAGGTATAGAAGAATTTGTTTATAAATGGAATTTTAAATTAATTAAAAAGAAAACAAATAACTCAATATTGAAACATGTAAGTTATATTTGGGATAAAATTCAACAATTTGTGGGATTAAAAAAGGAATATCCTCAAAACACTTTTCTATCTCAAAACAATTTCAAACCTATCACTTGGGTAATAGAATCTTGCCTACCTGGTACCAAATTGTATCAGGTGCATTGAAGATTGTTATGATCAACAGAGGAAATTTATGTCTTTTGAGGGACTTAAATATAATTTACCTAATAACACATTCTCTGCTATCTCCAATTGTGATTGTTTTTGAGGGAAAAGTGGGGACATTGATCCTACCAATGTGCTCAGACATGAAATTCTAATTTGAAAGGGGAATGCAACCAAATTTATCTCTAATATATATGCTCTGATCCTAAATCAAACCCCAAATCTGGACTACTTGGATCAGGGAGTGATGGCCCTTGTAATTGATCCACAATACTGGCCAGATCTATATTGATAGTATGACTACCTTAATTAATTCTAGATATAGCCTGATTCATTGTAATTTTCTGCACCAATTATATCTCACACCGCAAAATATTCAGAAAAATAAAACAGAGTTTTCTGATAGGTGTTTTAGATGTGGTATAGATGTTGGTACCTTTTTTACATTCCACCTGGTTCTGCACAAAATTAAGACACTTTTGGATAGAATTGGGAGAAGTGTTGTCAATTGTGGGGGTGAACTTCCCTCTCGACCCAGAATTGTTTCTTCTGGGGAATATGGCAGTTATAAAAGTTAATTTTGCCAGAAATAAATCTGAATTTATTAAAATTGCATTGTCAATAGCCAGGAAATGTATAGTGGTACCATGGAAATCCAATTCCCTATTTAACATTGATTGTTGGAACATGGAAGTGTAAAGTTGCATTCCCCTTGAGAAGATAACTTCTAGTCTCAGGAAAGATTTAGTATGTTCATCAAAATTTGGCAACCTTATTTAGATTGCTCAGATTGTATAATTTATTTTGATATTTGTCAATTAGTATACTCCTTATTAGAAATTTAATATTTTTAAAATGATGTGTCTCTGAGATTATTTCGAACCTTGCTCCTGCGGCTTTTTCTTTTCTATTTTTTTAAAATCTCCCTCTATTCCCTGCTGTTTGTCCCCCTTTTTGAATCTGGGGAAGGGACACTGGGAGAAGAGGGACTCTCATTTTTATTTTTGTTCGGACCTTATGAATGTTTTTCTATGATTTATATTCAAAATATTATTGTTATTATATTAATTGAGTCCTATATTCTGTATTAAAACTTAAATAAAATATTTTTTTTAAAACTTGGCAAATAGGATTGGCTTTCTGGATTTGGAAAAGGTAAGTTTGGAGAGTGGCAAATGTGGGTGGCAGATGCCTGTCAGCAGAATAAGTGATAAAACAAATCTGGTAATATGTGTATCTTTAAAATATCTTTGTATAAAAAAAAAAAAAAAAAAAATTGAATGGCAACTACATGATAAAACATCAATTGAAGAGTTGCAATATTTAGTTCACTAATTTGTGCTGTCGTGGTGGTCTAAATTTTCCCTCTAGTTGAACTTTAATATGCATATCTTGAAGCTGAGAATTTCAGCTCCTTATCAATCATTTGAGCTCACAATGGAAATTAGTAGTCCAATGAAATTTGGCAGAATTATTGGAGGTGACTCCTGTGGATGGGAGATGAAACCAAATGCATGCCTATGTGCCTATTAAAGATCACTCCTCATTATTCAAAAGTGTTCATAGTTTTACCAGTTTCCAAAACATTTGTTTTTCAGCAAATGCTACTAAATAATTTGCATAAAATGATTTGTTTTCGCCAATGTCATGGTAAATGCATTTTCTTGTAATTTCAGAAATGATTGAACACAATATAATTGATCATTGGGAGCAGAATGGCACAGTAGTCTACCCGTAGTTTAGCAAAAAATGGTTATCGTGATGAAAAGAGCTCTATCCTAATTCAAATACAACAGTGCTCCACTTAAAGCATTCACGTTTAACACAAACAGTTTAATCCATTTGGGTTGTCAGCTTCAAAGCTGAGTGTTTTTATTTTGCAGGAGTTTATGCATTGACTTGTCTGTGACTCTAGATGAAATGCTTGTATGACGCTGATGCTTAATTCTTAAAATATATTTACCATACTCTTCAAAAACAATAATCCCAGCAGTTATAATTTTGCACCCTGATTATTTTTGGGCAATTTCACTCATTGTTCAGTTTAAAATTATTTTTTGTTTGGGCTAAGGGACAAACAAAATTATCTTGGTCTGTAGGGCTCACAGTAATTTTTCATCTGTACTTTGTAATGTGAAAATAAGTTCTGCCTTGAGTGGAGGGTGTATTAAAGTCACAGGGTTACTCTGGCATCAAACCTGGCCCTGGTTATTTATGTATTGTGGAATTTCCTAGCGACGGGAATCAAATAGCAAAAAAAATTTCATCTTTATTTAATAGTATTTCATTAGCTCTTGTATTTAAAAGGTAAATTGCTTTTTCACGAGCATGGTACCATTAAGTCATAAGAACTGTTTGCCACTGCAAAACATGGAAGATTTAAAATAATTATATACAGGTAAAGAAATGCATTTTGCTCTTTGTGTCCACGTATTGAAATCTGAGGCATCCACCTGTTCTCCTATATCTGAGTCCATTTGCAACAAAACATGCCTACTTCAGATTGGTCCTGCCTGTCTTCACTCACTTTACACACTAGAAAAGGGGAAACATGCACACACACGCTCACACTTGTAAGTATTGTAGCTTCCAATTTGTTCACTAGAAAACAGAAATGCATCGATATGTGAATTTTTCAAGCCTATTCTCGTGCAGTTATTGTAGTTGTTCTTTAGTCCAAGTCAGAACTATTCTCTGTCATTGTTTCTATTTCATTCAATTTTTACAGTTAAG
Organism: Narcine bancroftii; assembly: GCF_036971445.1. Lineage (NCBI taxonomy): Eukaryota > Metazoa > Chordata > Chondrichthyes > Torpediniformes > Narcinidae > Narcine > Narcine bancroftii. The sequence continues at coordinate 241,837,980 of NC_091472.1, forward strand.
TTGATTGTTTGTGTGTAATTGTTGAAATTAGATAAATAAAAATCTAACTTGGAATTTTGAAATAAAAACAGCTTAAGCTATAAAAACATTTCATTTGCGATTCGTGAAAGGGAATATTTAAACCTTTGAAATGTAGACCAGAAACATTAACCTATGTTTTTTTCTTTATGAACATTGAAAATGCTTATTCATTTACATTATTTCTATAAATACATAATTCTAATAATTATAAAATCAGTTTTAGATTAAAAATAAGTACTTTAAGTGGAAACTGCAATCAATTTGGTAAATGTATATCTGTTACAGTTAATAAAAATATACTTTCTGCTTTTCAGGAATGTATATATTATAAAAAATTGAGTTTTACTAAGTAACTTTTTTAAAATCTCCAATAAATATTTCTGGATATGGTACTATTTGAGTTGAAACTTGTATTTTTGCTAAAACAAAAAGTAGTTGTGTAAGATATTTAGTTCCCTGTAACTGACCAGTCATTTGATAAGATATACATTTATTTTTGCCAAAATTATTTCTGAAATCGGGTTTAATTTGTTTCATTTAAGAATCAAGATATTCCAGTGATTGTTAGTTATTCTCATGCATCACCCAGTATTGAGCACATGGTGCCAGTTCTAAATTATACAAAGTGAAAGTTGTGCAATATATACATCTGAGTACTTAATTCTCTTTTTAAAAATTGTTTGTGGTGGAGGAAACTTTTGGGAACAAACTATTGTCTTGGAAGTGCTTAAAATGGTTGACTCACCATGTGATTATGTTTCTTGACCAGCAAATCAAAGGCCAATGTTTAGTAAATAGTGAATTTTAATTTGGTAGATTGCTGATGGAGCACCAAAAAACATTAACATGGTGTAAAAACCCAGTAGTTCTCAATCCCTGCCAAGAAAGGGGCTCTGCCTTCAACTGTTGATTTTGGCTAGACAATTGATGCTTCATAGAAATATTGATTTATTTTTATAGACTGCATTCTAATATTATGAAAAGAGAATTATTTTTTAGGTCTTCATTGGGAATTGGGTGGGGAGGGCTGAGGGAAACTGACTGAAAAATGTTCCCTGCCAATTTCTGGGAGAAGCTATTGGGTGTCATAATGCTAAGGTGAAATCCAGATGTTGGTGTCTCTGACTCCTTGGGGGATGGCCATTATTAGAAGCAGCATCCCTGACTGGGAAGTTACAGATATTCATCCAAATTTAGATTATTCTTTACTGGCATTATATAGTTATATGTATTTTAGAAGGATACAATGCATTTATCTATTCCTTTTAATGAGGTACTCCATCTGACAAATGAGTTAACTTTGGGGCATCAGGACAAGTGAAGTAAGGTTCAAGAAGTGCTTTTGAGGGGAAGTTCACGAAGGGAGCAGTGGATGAAGCAACTGAGAATATGAAAGATTGAGCATTCCATAAAATGGAGTTCTTGAAGAATTAATGGAGCGACAAAGAATAGGCTTAGGAGACCCTGTGGATATATTTAAATGGAGATAATTCAATTAATTCATGATCTACTTTTGCTGCCTGGTCAATGTAGGTTAGAGGGCAAATAGTTGATAGTTGAATTTGGCTCAAATTGTTACCATGTGTTGGGAAAGCTATGGAATAGTCATCTTGGAGTTTTAAGGTTCTGGTCTGGGATTTCAAGAGTAGGTTGACAGAGTATACAGATATTATGAAGGTAGTTTTTGGGGAAGAATATGATGCTGGCAGCTGAGCTGAATATCAAGATTGCACAAAATCTGGTCTAGCTTGTGGAAGTGTTTATGGAAGAGGATGTAGTCAGTGGCTTGGGTATGTAGTTCACCAAAAGGTCTTTCCAGTGTTGAATAAGAGCTGTTTCTTCCCATTTAGAACATGATATCCCACAAATAAAATGACAAATTGGAAGCAGAGGAGAGACTGAGAGTTAACCATAATGAGATCACAATGGGGAAAGCGTTTACAGAAAAATGCATTAATCTAGCAAAGTGAAGAAATCAAAGATAACCAATTTTTATCATCCATTTTTTAAACAGATATTGCAAGCAGTTGTTTGACTGTTTAAAGAGGATTTGGTTTACAGAAAAATGCCATTCAGGAAGATTTATTTGATTATCTCTATTTTTTAAGCTTATTTCAATCACCATATCTAGGAATGAGCTGGTGAATACAGACTATGTGTTGACTTTGGTTGCCAGCAGATTTCTTAACTATTGTGAACTCTTAATTGGAGAGATTTTGGGTGGGAGCAGAAAACAAAGTTGCAGTTGGTGCTAAGGGGATGGTACAGATTTCTTGTTTTCTTTGCTTTCATCAAGGCCATGTAAGTTTTTGTTATTGTGTAAAATTAATTTCATGTGTTGATCGAAATCAAGTTTGCAAAAAAAATTATTTTTCACACCTTTTGCTTAACCACAACTGAAATAATTTGCTTTCTTGTAAAGTACCACGTCAAAATTTAAATTTGCCTTAGTGAATTTCTGAATTCTCAAATCCTGTTGGTTATTTATGCTGCTGTTAACTTTTTATTCTAGATAATTGAGACTGAGAATATGATGGACCGAATTGTGACTGGCTTAGCTGAGTCTAGTGTCAAGGTGCGGTTAGCTGCTGTCAGGTATGGACTATTGAAACTTACCTGTCTGAAATTTAGTTTGATGGTTCCATAATTAACATATTAATAGAAACTGAACCTTTAATGATCAACCTGTTACACCTGGATGGATAATGAAATGTGGAATGAAAATAAATAAACCAGATTTGTGGTATAATTAGCTGATTGGGGATATGGATATTTTAAACACCTGCAATTACAAATTGAATCACATTCTTAATCATGACTCTTGTTAAGCCCTTGAGTATGTACTATCAGGCAGTGTAAATGCTTTTTTAATATTAATCTTTTATTTAATTAGAATTAGGAAGTCAATTGTCATTCTGTGATTGAATGACCACATCAAAAAAACTGATTAAAATGGAAATTTGACAACTCTGTGATCATGCTTTCAATTTATTCGCTGTGAAAGGGACTACTGTTGGTTAACGTGGTTGAATTATAATGTTAATTTTGAGGTTTAAAAAAAAAGCTTCCTAGATATTTATGCTGGAGGCAACTTCATGAAATTATACAGGTAGAGTTTGATTTGTCAACAAAGTGGTTTTTGAGTAGTAGCTTCCCTTGAGTTGGTGCACATGCACATGTCAACTTAACTGGAGAAGTCTGCTGTTAGGAGATCATATAAGATTTTAACCCAGTGACAGGGGTCCTGGATATGAGGAAAGAGAAATATTTTTTGCCTGTTAGAATGTTAAAAAAAATGTTGGTTGAGAAGGACTTCACTGTTCAAAATATTGTATGGTATATAAATGTTAATACATGTTAAGGAGACACAGATGAGACAACTGAGATCAGGAAATTATTCATTGTAAAAGTGATAAATATATTGATTCTGTACGAGGAACTATTCTGCAGGGATCCAGTCAGAAAGGAGAGAGAAAAATGTAGTGGTAATTGGTGACAGTATAGTCAAAGGAAGATCTATAGTGAAGATTGAAACTCTTGATAGCTGTGTTACTTGCCTGGTGCCTGGGTTCAGGACATCTTGTCTGACAAGCGGAGGAATTCTGAGTAGGAGGGGAAAGATCCCATTGTTCTGGTCCATGTGGGTACCAACCACATTAAGGAGAACAAGAAAAGGGGTTCTGCTGAGGAAATGGAGAAACTGGGGACTAAATTTAAAAAAACCAGAACTAAAAAGGTAATAGTCTCTGGATTGCTACCTGGGCTATGTGAAAATTGGTATAGGCTGGCATTGGCACAAAGACTAGTGTGGGAAAAATAGGTCTGAATTTGTGGGACATTGGTACCAATTGGGAAGATGGGAGCTGTTCAGATGGACGGGCTGTTCTTGAACCGTACTGGGACCAGGATCCTGGCAAATTGTATAACCAGAAGTGTGAATAGGGCTTTATACTAATTAGTATGGGGTGGGTTCAACAGATTGGAAATGTATAGATAAAACTAAAGGGAAGAAGTGCACAGGACAGATTATTGAAATCTCCAGAATTGAAAAAAATCTGTTTAGTAAGGATAAGAAATTAAACTGGCAATGGGAGACTTGACAATCTTAGTCCCTAAAGGTTAACGCGGGTTGAATCAATTGTTGTGCATCCAGCATCGTCAATGAAGACCTCAACACGATTAGTCACTTTAAGCTGATGATGGTATTGAGACTAGTGCTTGATTTGGATTAAAGTGAGGGAGAGTTGTGCAGCGTCAGTCTCACTCTCTTTTCCTAATTCCCATATGGATCCAGTGGCAGGACAAAAGACGAGATGGCTGGAGATGAGACTAGGTGCAATGGATGACCAGGACACCTTCTGTGTCTTGTCATGATCTTGGTGTTCCATAATGCTTGCAGACTGCCTTCTTGATAGTTGGACCTTCCATTGGTCTCATCCGCTCAGTCTGCCGGAGTCTGTCTTCTCATATTGGGATAGGCAACTCCCTATCTCACCGAGGGCTCACTCAGTGTCTGTGCAGGTGCTGTGTGGTAGGTGCAGAGGGTGCAGCTGTGGCGGGCGGACAACTCCTGGGCCCCGGGGCTGCCGGTGGAGGTCATCCTGGCATCGCTGCTGCCTGCCCTGGTGTCGCTGCTCCCTGGGCCAGACTCTCCTCCTGCCAGCCACCGGGTGTGGGTGCCAGTGGTGCGGGTGGTGAGTCAGGCTGATTGAATTGACGGTAAGGAAGGGAAATCTAATATTAGCATTAATTTTGAGAGGACTAGAATAAAAAAGTAAGGAGGTGATGGTGAATCTTCAAGGCATTGGCCAGGCAATATTTGGAATATTATGAGCAGTTTTGGGCTCAATATCTCAGGAAGAATGTGCTGGTGTTGGAGAGGGTCCAGAGGAGGATAATGTGATTGACTCGGGTATTTGGAAAGTTTGATGATTCTGGTCCCGTACTTGAGTTCTGGAGTTTAGAAGCCGACCAAATGGTGAAAGGGGTGGATAGAGTGGACATAGTGCTAAGAGAGTCCAGGACAAGAGGCAAAGCCTCAGAATAAAAGGATGTCTCTTTAGAATAGAGAGAGGGAGAAATTTGTTTAGTCAGAGGATGGTGAGTCTGAAGAATTTGTTGCCACAAGTGGGTTTGGAGGTACTTCTGAAGCAGAAGTGGATAGATTCTTAATTAGTTATGACATCGGGTTATGGGGAGAAGGCAAAAGAATGGTGTCGAGAGAAAAATAAATAGGCCATGATTGACCAGTGGAGCAGACCCGAATGCTCCTTCGTCTTGTGGCTGAAATGAAAGCATAAGCATGAATGTACCAAGCAATCCACAAACTGTTAAAGACAAGATCTGTCGTGTTAAGATTAGGAGATTCAGAAACATACAGAAAGACCAGGAACAACCCCTGGAAAACCATCACCAATGCAAAATGATAATTCTGGACCAGAGGGACACCTGACACCTGTGACAGGGTTTATAGAAGATGAAGCTTGATTGCAATACATCTCTTCTGGATGAGCTCAATGCCTTCCGTACTCGTTTGCAAAGGGAAAACAATGATGGATTCTCATGAGCGCCTATTTTCTGAGTATGACATGAAGGAGAATCCTTGAAAAGTGACTAGCCCAGATATGTTCCTGACCATGACCTTAAGATCCTTTGCAAGCCACGTGGGTGATTTTGGTAGATATTTTTAACAGTCAGTGGTTACCACCTTCAAGAGGATTTCCAGGTGTGGTGGCTCAATGACTATCAGCCAGTGGCACTTTGCACTTGATAAAGTATTTTGAGAGGTTTGTTACAGAGCATATCAACTCTTGTCTCAGGGAGGACCTGTACTGGGGTAGGGGAAATGCCATGTGATGAGGTAGAGTCAGGAAGTGGGAATCTGGCTCTCCTGAGAAATAGTTTTTAAAAAGAGTTTAAAATTGGTAAAAAAGACTAAAATTAAAGTATTGGAAACTGTTTAAGAATAGACAGGAAGTATTTTCTTAATGTCACCGTAAAAGGAGAAAAACATCACTGGCCCATGGGGGACGCAACAAAGAAAACGACAAGAAGGAAGGCCTATCTTGTAGATGGATCCTTCTTGTAGAAGTCCTTGTAGAAGTCAGAGCTTCTAGTTGGCCGATGAGAGCACCTAAGATGGCTGTTCAACGAGTTGCAGCGCCATCGCAGCTGCAGTTACGGCCGGATGTCAAAGAGGAAGAAGCGTCATTGCGCATGTGCAGCTTAAAAGAATGTGAAGGAGTCATTAGAGAAGTCAGCCTGTTTGAAATTCTGCCTACAGAAGAAGAATACGTGGCTGAATTGCAGGCCAGTGAAGAAGAAGAGAATAAAGAAGAAGCAGAAGACAAAGAAGAGACTGCAACTAAAGAAGATAGCAAATTTAAAATGCAAATGAAATCACAGGGGTTAAGTACAGAAACTCTCAATTTAATAAAAGAGCTGAAACAAATGAGATTAGACATTAAAAAAATCATGAAAAAACTAAGAAATATGATAGTGCATAGGATGCAAACAATTTTTAAGATGTGGAAAAAAGTTAAACGTGGAATTGGTGTAGAAATAGTTCAGAATAGAATGGATAAAATGGAGAATTAAACTGATGCACTTGGTGCTGTGGATAAACAAATGAGTGAGAAAGTGGATTTATTAAAGAATTTCAATAGAAGAAACAACATCAAAATTTTTGTTCTTAAAGAAGGGGATAATATAATAACCTTTTTCCATGTTGGATCCCTGAAATTTTTGAACAGAATGAGTTTCAAGGTGTAATTGAAATAGAAAGAGTGCCTAGGGCTTTAAGACCACGGCCATTACCAGATCAAAAACTATGGTCTATATATATTGATAAAGTTTATTCATTATCAGGTTAGAGAGAAAGTATTAGTTAGTAGCAAAGCAAGCTAAAGAGAGAAAGAGCCCATGGAAATAAAATAGATCATGGAAATAAGATTTTATTTTATCCTGACATTAGTTTGAGATATTGAAGAAAAGGAAATAATTCAATCTGGTTAAGAATACCTTGTGGAAGAAGGGTTATCAATTTATTTTGTGCCACCTTGAGACTCAAGATCTTTGTGCAAGGAAGAGCGAACAAGTTTTTTACAGATCCCGGATGTGTGCAAGAATAGTTTACCGACTATTCATCAAGAAGCTGATTGGGGGCAGTACAGCAAGCAGGAGTCTGAAATTCTTGATTTATAAAGAGTCAATTAAAATTACTTTATTCTGCCTAATGGAAATGAAGTTGGAATAAAGGTGAACATTGGGGGGAAGGGTAGCTGGATGGAAATGGACTGACATCTATCAAATCATGTGGGTTTTTTGTGGCTTGGGCCACAACTTGTAAAATAGAGGTGGGGTAAACCTGGCCAGGAATCCTTGGCAAGCATGGTGTCAGCAAGTGCAATGACAACGGGCGCCTCCTGTTGGAACTCTGCGCAGAACAACGGATAGTCATTACTAACACCCTTTTCCAGCAGAGAGACAGCCTGAGGACTACCTGGATGCATCCCTGATCCAAACACTGGCAGCTCTTGGACTATTTTCTGGTGCGAGGAAGAGACAAATGAGATGTGCTCCATACCAGGGTCATGCGCAGCACGGAATGCCACACTGACCACCGGCTTGTTCGCTGCAAGCTCAACCTTCACTTCAAGCCAAAGTTCAAGAACAGTGGAGCCCCCAGAAAGAGGTTCAATGTTGGAAACTTGCAGTCAGACGTAGTGAGAGGAAACTTCCAGGCAAACTTCCAAGCAAAGCTCGAGGATGCAAACTGCCTCATGGACACATCTCCTGAAACCCTCTGGGATCAGCTGAAAACGGCCATACTGCAATCCACTGAAGAGGTACTGGGCTTCTCTTCCAGGAAAACAAGGACTGGTTTGACGAAAACAACCAGGAAATCCAGGAGCTGCTGGCAAAGAAGCAATCTGCCCACCAGGCTCACCTTGCAAAGCCCTCCTGGCCAGAGAAGAAACGAGCCTTCCGTCTCGCATGCAGCCACCTTCAGCGCAAACTCCAGGAGATCCAAAATGAGTGGTGGACTTGCCTCGCCAAACGAACCCAGCTTAGCGCCAACATTGGCGACTTCAGGGGTTTTTATGAAACACTAAAGGCGGTGTACGGCCCCTCACCCGAAGTCCAAAGCCCTCTGCGCGGCTCAGATGGCGAAGTCCTCCTTCGCGACAAGATCTCCATACTCAATCGATGGTCAGAACATTTCCAATCCCTTTTCAGTGCCAACCGCTCAGTCCAAGAATCCGCCCTGCTCCAGTTCCCTCAACAACCCTTGAGGCTAGAGCTGGATGAGGTCCTTACCCAGGAAGAGACATATAAGGCAATTGAACAACTGAAAAGTGGCAAAGCAGCAGGTATGGATGGAATCCCCCCAGAGGTCTGGAAGGCTGGCGGCAAAGCTCTGCATACCAAACTGCATGAGTTTTTCATGCTCTGCTGGGACCAAGGAAAGCTGCCTCAGGACCTTTGTGATGCCATCATCATCACCCTGGACAAAAACAAAGGCGAGAAATCAGACTGCTCAAACTACAGGGGAATCACGCAGCTCTCCATTGCAGGCAAAATCTTCGCTAGGATTCTCCTTATAGACTAATACCTAGTGTCGCCGAAAATGTCCTCCCAGAATCACAGTGTGGCTTTCGCGCAAACAGAGGAACTACTGGCATGGTCTTTGCCCTCAGACAGCACCAAGAAAAGTGCAGAGAACAAACAAAGGATTCTCCATGACCTTTGTTGACCTCACCAAAGCCTTTGACACCGTGAGCAGGAAAGGGCTTTGGCAAATACTAGAGCGCCTCGGAAGCCCCCCCCCCCCAAGTTCCTTAACATGATTATCCAACTGCACGAAAACCAACAAGGTCGGGTCAGATACAGCAATGAGCTCTCTGAACCCTTCTCCATTGACAACGGCATGAAGCAAGGCTGCGTCCTTGCACCAACCCTCTTTACTATCTTCTTCAGCATGACGCTGAAACAAGCCAATAAAGACCTCAACAATGAAGACGGTGTTTACATCTGGTACCGCACGGATGGCATTCCCTTCAATCTGAGGCGCCTGTAAGCTCACACCAAGGCACAAGAGCAACTTGTCCGTGAACTACTCTTTGCAGACGATGCCGCTTTTGTTGCCCATTCAGAGCCAGCTCTCCAGCGCATGACGTCCTGTTTTGCGGAAAATGCCAAAATGTTTGGCCTGGAAGTCAGCCTGAAGAAAACTGAGGTCCTCCATCAGCCAGCTCCCCACCATGACCACCAGCCCCCCCCACATCTCCATCGGGCACACTGAACTCAAAACGGTCAACCAATTTACCTACCTCAGCTGCACCATTTCATCTGATGCAAGGATTGACAAAGAGATAGACAACAGACTTCCAAGGCAAATAGCGCCTTTGGAAGACTATACAAAAGAGTCTGGAAAAACAACCACCTGAAGAAACACACAAAGATCAGCGTGTACAGAGCCATTGTCATACCCATGCTCCTGTTTGGCTCTGAATCATAGGTCCTCTACCGGCATCACCTACGGCTCCTAGAACGCTTCCATCAGCTCTGTCTCCGCTCCATCCTCAACATTCATTGGAATGTCTTCATCACCAACATCGAAGTACTCGAGCTGGCAGAGTCCGCAAGCATCGAATCCATGCTGCTGAAGACCCAACTGTGCTGGGTGGGTCACGTCTCCAGAATGGAGGACCATCGCCTTCCCAAGATCGTGTTATATGGCAAGCTCTCCACTGGCCACTGAGACAGAGGTGCACCAAAGAAGAGGTACAAGGACTGCTTAAAGAAATCTCTTGGTGCCTGCCACATTGACCACCACCAGTGGGCTGATCTCGCCTCCAACCGTGCATCTTGGCGCCTCACAGTTCGGCGGGCAGCAACCTCCTTTGAAGAAGACCGCAGAGCCCACCTCACTGACAAAAGACAAAGGAGGAAAAACCCAACACCCAACCCCAACCAACCAATTTTCCCTTGCAGCTGCTGCAACCGTGCCTGCCTGTCCCGCATCGGACTTGTCAGTCACCAACGAGCCTGCAGCAGACGTGAACATACCCCTCCATAAATCTTCGTCCGCGAAGCCAAGCCAAAGAATGTGTATTATTTGAGCAGCGTTAACATGTTTTTTTAAATTTTATTTATATTTTATCTTTTTACTTTTTTCTTCACTTTTTTACCTGGATCAATAAGACTTAGCATAAGAGTTTAAAAAAAAGATTTGAAATACCAAAGAGTTGGGAGGAGAGAGATGAAGGGGAGATACAGTTTTCATTTGATTTTAAAAGATATCAATGGGAAAAGTATTGAATGCTTTAATATTAACGGGCTTAATAGCTCAGTGAAAAGAAAGAGGATTTTGGCACATCTCAAGAAAATGAAGGTTGACATACCCCTTTTGCAAGAAACTCATTTAATTGAAAAAGCACATGAGAAGTTAAAAAGAGATTAGGTAGGAAATGTTGCGGCTTTTTGATTTAATTCGAAAGCTAGGGGAATAGTAATTTTAATAGATAAGAATCTTCTGGTTAAAATACAGAATCTAGTTACTGATTCTGCAGGGAGATATGTTATGGTACATAGTCAATTTTTGTTGGAATATTGGACATTTATGAATATATATGCACTGAATGCAGACGATGAAAAGTTTATAGAAGAAACATTTATAAATTTAACAAATGCACATGAAAATATATTAATAGGTGGAGATTTCAATTTTCGTTTAGATCCACAAGAGCAATTACAAGGACAAAAGCAGCCATAGCTAATTAATGAATGATTTAAACTTAATAGATACATGGAGAAGAATTCATCCAAGAGAAAGAGATTACACTTTTTAATTCAAATAGACATGATTCTTACTCTAGGATTGTTATCTTTTTAATATCAGAGCAACTTTAAGGTAGAATTTAACAAGATAATTTTAAGCCAAGAATTTTTATCAGATCGTTTTTATTTGTTGTTGACCATAGCAATGTTGAACAGAGAACAATCAGTTTATAATTCAATTCTATGTGATTTGAAAAGAAAAGATTTTTGTGAATTCATTAGAAGACAGATAAGGAATATGAGACTAATTCTAATTTAGTTACTAATAAATTTATTTTATGGGACACAATGAAAGTGCATTTATGAGGTCAATAAGTTATACTTAAAATAATTTATACTTCTAAAAATAATAAGGATTATGTGAAAGAAATAGAACAATTAGAGACAGAAATAACAAATTTAGGAAAGGACTTACAGCAACAGATTAATGAGAATAAAGATGGCTTATTAATAAAAAGATTCAATATAGTACTCTACAAACATAGAACAGAAAAAGCGAATATGAGAACTAAAAAGGGGTACTATAAATTGTGTGAAAGGGCACATAAGGTTCTTGCATGGCAGTTGAAAACAAGTATCGAGAATGATTATTGCAACTTAAAAATATTTTAATTTAATTACTTAAAAACATCAAGAAATTAATGAAAATTGTAAGCAATTTCACACAAAATTATATCAATCAGAATCTTTAAATGATGATAAAAAGATAACTTTTTCTCACATATTTAATTTACCTGAATTAAATTTGAAGAGCAGAGAGAATTGGCTGCCCCTTTCACCTTGGAGCTCATTACTAAGTAATAAATTGCCAGAAGAGAGGATGGTTTCCTGTCTTGAGTTTTACAAAGAGTTTAAGGATTTATTAATTCCTCCATTTATGGAAGTACCAGGGCAGATGGCTGAAACACATACCCTACTGGAATCTATTAATATGGAAATAATAACAGTAATACCAAAGAAAAGGAGAACATTTATAATCAACATCATTTTGACCAATTTCATTGTTAAATGCAAATTATAAAATAGTGGCAAAGTTATTAGTGAAAGGTTGGAAAAAATATTTGCCAAAATTAATAAATACGGACCAGACTGGTTTTGTTAAAAAGAGAAAATTGGCATATAATGTGACTAGATTATTAAGTATAATAGTCTTGGTGCAAAAGAGAGGAGAGTTAGGTGCAGTAGGGGTCTTAGATGCTGAAAAAGTATTTGACAGATTAGAATGGGACTTTTTATTTAAAGTACTTGATAAATTTAGATTGGGACTAATATTTGCAAATTGGATTAAAGCTTTATATAATGGACCAAAAGCTAAAGTTGGAAAGAATGGACAATTGTCTACATCTTTTCATTTAATTAGATGTAGCAAACAAGGCTGTCCATTATCTCCAGTTTTATTTACTTTAGCAATAGAACCATTAGCAGAATTTATTCCGTCTTATTCTGATATAAAATGTTTTAGAGTTGGTAGAGAGGAATATAAAATTAATTTGTTTACAGATGATGTAATAATCTATTTGACGGAATGGTAAAGTTCATTGTGTAACCTTATATTTAAGGTTAAAAGAATATGGAAAAATATTTGTATACAAAGTAAATTGTGACAATTTATATATCTATAAATTGAACTATATCCCTTAAGGAAATTGAAGATTTAAAAAAAAAGTGGATGGAATTATCTAAGACATTATTGGGGAAAGTTAATTGTATAATAATGAATATATTTCCAAGAGTGCAATATCTTTATCAAACATTGTCTGTATCCCTTCTGCAGAAATTTTTTCAAGAATTAAATAAATATGTAAGAAAACTACTTTGGAAGGGCAAGATGTCGAGAGTTTTGTTAGAAAAATTAACATGTAAATATGAATTAGGAAGTCTGCAACCTCCAAATTTTAAACATTATTATAAAGCTATGCAAATGCGATTTCTCTCTTTTTTTCAAAGAGGGAGATAAACCAGCATGCACTAAGAAAGAGATGGATAAGATAGGAGAGAAGCTATCAGGACATTTTATATATAAATGGGAACTAGGATTAATATCTGGACACAGGGATACACCACTATTAAAGCATCTGATTAACATATGGAATAAAGTAAATAATGAAATGGGAATGAGGAATTTTGTGTTAATTAAAATGCCTTTGATTCAAAATAGACTTATGCCATTTACTATGACTATGTGGCCATTGGAATCACAGTGGATATGACGAAATAACCACACAAGGTGTTTTTAGAGCGAATCAAACTGATTTACTCTTGATCACCCAAGCAATCTTTTAAAAGCCCAAATCACGCGCTCGACACATACTGATGTCACATGGCTGGTTCAATGCCTTCTTGGAGTTGTAGTGCCGACATAGTGCCGCTCTAAATAACCAACCTTTTAAATATTTGGTTCTCTAAAGGAATTATAAATATAGCAGATTGTTATGGAAAAGGAAATATAATACCATTTGACCAATTAAAAAATAAATATGGGATGCAAAATAATACAATATTTTGTTATTATCAAATAAAAACATAATTACGAGATAAATTTGGGTCCAACAATGTTACTGCCTGAAATAAGTAAAATAGAAACTTTGATTTGCAATAGATCTATTGAGAAATTTGTATCTGTTATGTATATATTATTTCAAAGGGGAACTTCGAAACAGGGAATTCATAGATCTAGACAAGTGGTCCTCAACCTTCTTCTTTCCACTCACTTTAAGTAATCTCTATGCCATAAGTGCTCTGTGATTGGTAAGGGATTGCTTAAGGTGGTACATGAGTGGGAAGGGAAGATTGTGAATCACTGCTCTAGACCCAATTGTTACTGAAATATTTTGCTTGAGAAAAATTGTCACTGGCCCATATCCTTTGGAGTTATGAAACCGTGCACATAACGAGTCAATTAGGTACGATTAAAATAGTGGATTTCAGACTTTTTTTTCCCACTCACATGCCACCTTAAGCAATCCCTTACTAATCACAGAGCACCTATGGCATAGGGAATACTTAAAATGGTATGTGAGTGGAAAGAAAATGGTTGAGAACGACTGATCCAGACTGAGATGGGAAACAGATTTAAATATAAGTATTGTGGAGAAAAAATGGCAGGAATTGTTATGATAGTATGACAAATAACATTAAAGGTTAGATATAGATTGGTTCAGAATAATTTTTTACATCAATTTTATAGTACACCACAAAAATTAAATACATTTAAATTCAGATCTATCAGATAAATGTTTTGGGAGTAGTCAAAAGATAGGCACTTTTTTGCATTCTGTGTGGTCATATTCAAAATTGAGGCTATTTTGGATAGAATTAGGAAAAACTTTTAGAACAAGTGACGGGAGTTAAATTTCGACAAGATCCAATGCTCTTAAAAAAAAAATTAGGTAATATTTTGGTGATAAGACCAAAATTGAAATTAAGTTTTTTCCATAAGGAATTTGTGAAAATTGCAATAGCAGTTGCGAGAAAATGTATAGTAGTGACATGGAAATCGGATTCCCATTTGGGAATGGAAAGATGGCATATGGAAATATATAGTTGTATACCTCTTGAGATTATATATAATTTAAGGAATAAATATAATACTTTTTTGAAAATTTGATGCCCTTAATTACATTCTGTAGGTATAAATTTTCCCTGAACCTCATGAATCCTTGCTAACTCCTTGGGATAAATAAATAAATAAATAAATAATATCGAGGATGCAAAGTTGAGTGAATGGTGGTGATATTTTGATAACCTGATTTGTTATCTTTTTTCTTTACTTTCCTTTGACTTTTCTCTTTTATTTCTATTTTATTATTTTTTGCTTTTTTTATTATTTGGGGGAAGGAGTTGGATGGATTTCAGGAGGATATAACACATAACATGTATAATTGATTTGGAATATATGACAATTAGTTTCTGTATTTGGATATTAATACATGTATGGAAATTTAAATAAAATATTCTTTTAAAAAAAGGAAGGAATTGGATCCACTTCAATTTGTCTTATGCCACAGCATGTCAACAGCAGGTGGCATCTTGCTGCCCCCCACTCTTTGTCAGATCACTTGGAGCAAAAGAGCACCAATGTCAGGATGTTGTTCATTTATTACAGCTTGGCGTTCATCACCATCGTACCAACAAACATGAACAAACTATCCTTTGAATAGCAGGAAATGATGAGTCAAATGCATGATGGAGATATGAGAATCTGGTTGTGTGGTGTCAGAACAACAATCTTTCTCTTGACATCATCAAGGCTATGGAGGTTATTATTGATTTTTGGAAGGAGAGATTGAGGAAACATGCACCCATCCACATTAATGAGATGGAGAGAATTAGGATGTTCAAATTCTGGGAATCCATACTTCAGACAACCTCTCCTGGAGTCAGCACATCAAGGCAACTGTGAAGAATGTACATTCACACTTCTAATTTCTAAGGAGTCTAAGGAGATTTGGCATGTAGTTAAATACTGCATGAAACTTCTATAGGTACACTGTAAAAAGTATACTGACTGGCAGACCCTCTATCCATTGAAAGCATCTATGTGAGATGTTGCTTCAAAAAGGCAGCCAATAATATAACAGACCCCTATCAGGCAGCAGGTAGAGAAACATGAAAATCTACACCTCCAGATTCAAGCACAGTTTCTTTCCAATGGCTGTCAGGCTCCTGAACCTTTCCGTACTATCTAAACTACCCCAACATCTTAAAAAGTCTTCTTGCAGCTTGTAATGCCACTTTTTCTCTTGCACAATGCTAACTTAGATATTTATGATATCTTTATCTTTTGTATTTATTATCTTTTAATTTAATGTAATGAATATCATTGTTTAAGCACCTGTTTGGTTGCAGCAAGTAAGAATTTTGGTGCATTTGTACAGTGTACATGACAAACTCGGTGTCAAGAAACTTTAATTTGTATTGTGAGTTTGTGATTTTTAAAAAAAATAGCTCTGATCTTTCAGAGCTTTAACTCTGCCTGGTGATTTGTATCAAAAATCAAATAATTTGATCTGTTTAATGTTAAATGCCAATTTTATTTTGGCAATGTAAAAACAGATGTAGACTATACATTTCATTTTCTTCTGCTATTTCTGTTATCACATCTACTTTCCCTTTTATCTCTTCATTCTTAATTTCCAAGCAATATACTATTTTCAAAGTAGCAGATGACTGCCATTTTTCTTTTTCATTATTGGGAATCTTAAAGAGATGTATTTCTGGACTGAAAGACTAAGTCTTACCTTGAATATACCTTCAAATCATCCACTGAAACCTCAGCAGTGAGTCTTAAAGATGCTTAAAATTGAAATACATTATTTAAAATTATTATCAAGTAGTTTAAAAAAAAAATAATTGTAAACAGAAAAAACATAACACTTTTTCCTCGATCTAATCTGAAATCTTAAAATCTCCACTGAACTCAGCAAGGATTTTGAACCAATGCTAAGTCTATCTTGGCCCTGGATTGGGGTGGCATTTTTTGATTTAAATTTAAAAAAATTCCTATTAGTTCTGGATCCTGATGCTGTACCCCAAATGGTGTCCAGTGATGGATCATGGTGACTGTCACACAACCATAGACTTCAGCCCTGTGAGGTTCACCCCATAACTTGCATACCCATGAAGTTACTGCACTTCAATGACTTTGGTATGTTCTGAGGCTGTGAATGGCATTATTGATTTACATAGTTTAATCTCTTCAAACACTATATGAAGCCAACATTTACAGAATATGTGATAAACTCAGTTTGCCCCAAGTATTGTAAAGAGTTGAACTTCTATATTTGCAAGCAAATTGTGCTGAGTGCAAAGCTGTCTAAATGATATATGATGAGCATTCTGTGAAATTGAAATAAAGCCATCTTGAATTTATATTCCAGCTCCTTTTTGATGAAGCTGCAACTTGCATTAACCTTTGCTAATTTTTTTCCAGTTCAAGGCTATCTTTTAATTATTCTTAAACCCAAGCCATGATACCTTCATTGATTATCGTTTTTAATACTTTCCAGTTACATTGTACAAGTATAATTTTCTTGATTTGCATGTATGTTCATATATTCTAGCTATGTTCTTGTGCAATTTTCTGATATTTACAATGTTTCCACCCTTAGCATCACCTGTTGACTTGGATATTGTACAAAGTTGTGACCTTGTATTGATGGCACTCATTACTGCTCATCGATTACATAGGACTCGTTTTATCTCAAATGCTCATTCCCAAACTTTGACAAGTGAAAAATCAGTTTCTAATTCCAAATATTTGTTTATTCAAGCAATTTTCAGCGTGAAATCTTTACAAATTAATGAATGCACTATTTTAATATCCTTACCATTTGGTTGATGTCTGTCTCAGCAAGGTTGGCTGAATTTTAATGGCTAGTGGTGTTATACTCTTCTTGGATAATTCTTGTGTCACACAGGACACTGCAAATGCTGGAATTTGAAGCAACAAACAATCTGCTGGAGGAACTCAATGGGTTGAGTAGCATCAGTGGAAGAAAAAATATTGTCGACCTTGCGTGAGGTAATCTTTCATTAAGACAGAAAAGCCTGGAGGAAAGATTCTAGTCCAAATTGTTGACAGTTCTTATTCTCGCGCTGATGCTGCTTTATCTGCTGAGTTCCTCCAACAAATTGTTGGATTAAAACTTGCAGCCTTGTTTACTTTACAGCAGTGTCTTTTTAGTAACTTCATTGTCTGGAATCTGAATGGGTTTTTGACAACATAGCACTTTCATAAAACCTAGGAGTATCAACAATCAGTTTCTATCTTTCAAAGAGCACATTTACTTCACTCCTAATTTATTATTTGCATCTGATATGAACTCTTCTGCACGTTGCAGTTTTCACTATTCTTCTTTACTTGAGAAGTGAGATATTTGCTATCCTCCAAACCACTCGTATTAAATGCAATGGATTCAGGAAATAGTAATAAATACTTTGCACAGCTTTTGTTTAACGTGCGATATTCAGAAAAAATCAGGGTCTGATGATGCGTGTCATTTCATCCCTGCAGATGTTTCTAAATTTATCTCAAAGGTTGGCAGGTTAGCCTTTGCAGCACAAGTGATCGGGACTTGGGTTCGAATCCTGCACTGTCTGTAAGGAGTTTGTACGTTCTCCCCAGGGTCTCCAGTTTCCTCCCACCGTTCAAAACGTACTGGAGTTTGTAGGTTAATTGGGTGTATGCCTAAATTTAAAAAAAATTAAATTTCTCTATTTGTTAATATTTAGTTTTATCTGAATGATTTCAAGAATAATCCTCCTCCTCTAAAATGGAGAATACATGAGCCTTTTTGACTTGTCTGACAAACCAGATCCTTTGCGACTGATAAACATCTGTTTATAAAAAAAAAATTGTTGCGTTTGATCACTTTGGGTCGTGATGGGACTGCGTTTTGATTTCTCTGTGTTGCAATATAGAAGGATAATTGATCTCATCTGTTTATATATTTTTATTAAGATTTGTATATTTTCCTCATTTCCATTCCTAGGTGTTTGCACAGTCTGTCGAGGTCAGTACAACAGCTTCGGACAAGTTTTCAGGACCATACAGTATGGAAACCACTCATGAAGGTAGAAGTAAATACATATTTAGGAGCTTTGATTGGACCAGAATAAATGCTAAATATTTAGTTTCCCAGTAGAAGTAAAATTTGTTTCCTTGACCCAAAAAGTGTAATTATGACATGGAAGTTGAATATAATTGTATATTGCTACTCTGATACAGTGGGTACTCGTGAAAGAATTTTGTCCTTCACGTATACCAATAACAATGGTTTTAACAGTTTGAGCATCAAACAGCATCATTAGCGTAGTGGTCAGTGCAACGCTGTTACAGCACTATCGACGCGGGTTCGAATCTGCTGTTGTCTATAAGGAATTTGTATGTTCTCCCCATGTCTGCATGGGTTTCCTCCACGTGCTCCAGTTTCCTCCCAGCCTCCTGTATTTGGGTGGTAGGTTAATTGAGTATTTGGGTGGCATGAGCTTGTGATCCAGAAGGGCCTGTTACTGTCCTGTATGTCTAAATTGTAAAGAAATATTTTGGCTGCAAAGAAACAGTTAAGTGATGGATCTGAATAAAAATTATATAACATTTAATCCTCTGGTGGATATAATACAAGCACTCCACTGTGGTGTATTAAAGAGGCATGTCTGTGAATGAAAAGATGGTACATTTGGAGCAGCAGGTTGGCCATTCCAAAATACAGTCACTGAAGTTTCTCAGAGCAAACCAATAAGTAGCATTCTAAGTGATGTTTTAAACATTTTACAAAAATCACACTAAAGATTGTCACATGACATAACTATCAGAAATGAAAAGTCATTAACCTTTTCCACATTAAAGACCGATGGAATGTGTGTTAAACAGAAAAGTCTGCAGATGCTGTGATTGCAGTGCCATACACAAACGTGATATACAAACTCAGCAGATCATGCACCATTATAGGAAGCAAAGGTTACCAACATTTTAATCCTGTGCCCCTCATCGACATTTATGCAAAAAGCAAGCAGACACCGAAATAAAAAGGTGGAATTCATAAAAGTGCTGGAAACTCAACAGGTCACACAGCATCTATAAATGTTCCTTTACTTACAATAGCTCACAATTTTTCAAAGTTCTGATTGTACGCTGGCACTATATTTTATGATTTAAAAAAAAAAGAGTTTTTATCAGTGTTGAATAAAAGGTACTCAACATTCAAATAGAAAATAGGCTTTGTTTTAGATAAATTTGCCCAGCTGTAGGCCATGGTAAATGGTCTGAGCACATTTAAAGTAGGGTAGGCTAAGATGTTTGGTAGGAGCGGTATTCTTTCTCGCATACAATTTTTCCACTTACGATGGGTTGATCGGAACATATTTATAAGTAGAGG
The DNA here is from genome assembly GCF_036971445.1 of Narcine bancroftii. Lineage (NCBI taxonomy): Eukaryota > Metazoa > Chordata > Chondrichthyes > Torpediniformes > Narcinidae > Narcine > Narcine bancroftii. Next base: position 241,857,722 of record NC_091472.1, read on the forward strand.
AGCACCTGTATAGGAAGTAAAGGGTAACAGAATGTGTGATAGGTTTTCTGTTCTAGAAAAGATAATCATCATTATGACGTATGCACTTTTAGGTAGGGAACACTGTTCAGTTGGTGTTTCAACAGTGCCTACAGCACAGATGATGTGCAGTTGTTGGTGTCTGTGTCATTTCACATTTGAATGGCATACTTCACTGATGACTACTTTAGGATATTGCTGTGCATGTGTGAACCTCAATTTTGCACACTGATCATGTCAAGTCCTGGCATTTTGCCATCGTTACAACTGAAAGTTTTGCGATATTGATTTAGCTAATTGATGTGTTACTCTGAGTGACTGTGGAAAAATTATCACAATGAATATTTAGTGCAGTTATTTAATCATCATGGGAGACTTTAATTTGCATATAGATTGGACTAGTCAAATTGGTAAAAATACTGAGGAGGAGGAATTCCTTGAATGTTTACGGGGCGGTTATCTAGACCAATATGTCGAGGAACCAACTCGGGAGCAGGCCATTTTAGATTGGGTATTATGCAATGATAAGGGGCTAATCAGCAATCTTGTTGTGCGAGGCCCTTTGGGTGGGAGCGATCGCAATATGATCGAATTCTCACTCGACATGGAGAGTGATGAAATTAAAACCGAGACTAAGGTCCTGAATTTAAATAAAGGGAATTATGATGGTATGAGACGGGAGTTGAGTAAGATTGATTGGGTGGTGGTTATGGGGGAGTTGACTGTGAATAGAAAATAGAAAATATTCACAGATCTAATGGAGAAATTGCAAAAATCGTTTATACCGGTTTGGCATAAAAATAAACCAAAAAAGGTGACTCAACCGTGAATAACAAGGGAAATTAGAGACAGCATTGGGTCCAAAAAGAGAGCATATCAATTGGCCAAAAAAGTACCGCAACCGAAGACTGGGAGCAGTTCAAGATGCACCAAAGGAGGACAAAGGGATTAATCAATAAATTACGAAAGTAAGCTTGCGGCAAATATAAAAACCGACTGCAAAAGCTTTTATAAATATGTCAAGAGGAAAAGATTGGTGAAATCCAAAGTAGGTCCTTTGCAGACGGAATCAGGGGAATATATAATGGGGAATAAGGAAATGGCAGACCAATTAAATTCTTATTTTAGTTCTGTTTTTACAAGAGAGGATACAAATAACCTCCCAAGGATGTTGGGAAACATAGAGACTAATGCAAGGGAGGAACTGAAAGAAATCAGTATCTCTAAGGACATGGTCTTGGGGAAATTGATGGGATTGAAGGCAGATAAATCCCAAGGGCCTGATAATCTACATCCTAGGGTACTCAAGGAAGTACCCTTAAAGCAGATGCTTTAAGAATTATTTTCCAGAACTCGATAGACTCAGGATCAGTACCCATGGATTGGAGGGTAGCTAATGTTACCCCACTATTTAAAAAGGGGGGGTAGAGGAAAAGCAGGGAATTATCGGCCGGTGAGCCTTACATCAGTAGTGGGCAAAATGATGGAATCTATTATTAAGGATGTAATAGCGGAGCATATGACTAGCAGAGAAGGGATCGGACGGAGTCAACATGGATTTACAAAAGGTAAATCGTGCTTGACAAATCTATTGGAATTCTTTGAGATGGTGACAGGTAAAATAGATGGGGGGAGCCAGTGGATGTGGTGTACCTGGACTTCCAAAAGGCCTTCGATAAGGTCCCACATAAACGACTGGCTTCCAAAATCAAGGCTCATGGGATTGGGGGCAAAGTATTGATGTGGATTGAGAACTGGCTGGCAGGTAGAAGACAGAGAGTTGGGATAAATGGCTCGTTTTCTGAGTGGCAGGCGGTGACCAGTGGGGTACCACAGGGATCTATACTGGGACCCCAGCTGTTCATAATTTACATTAATGATCTGGATGAGGGGATTGGATGTAATATCTCCAAATTTGCAGATAGGAGGGGTTGTGTGCATGGAAGAGGGGGTCAGGAAGCTCCAGTGTGATTTGGATAAATTGAGGGACTGGGCAGATACATGGCAAATGCACTACAATGTGGATAAATGTGAGGTTATCCACTTTAGTAATACAAACCGGAGGGCAGATTACTATTTGAATGGCAATAGATTAAGAGATGGGAAAGTGCAGAGAGACCTAGGAGTACTTGTACACCAGTCTCTGAAGGCGGGCATGCAGGTACAGCAGGCGGTTAAAAAGGCAAATGGTATGTTGGCCTTCATATCAAGAGGGTTTGAGTATAGGAACAAGGATACCTTACTACAGCTGTACAGGGCCTTGGTGAGACCCCACCTGGAGTATTGTGTGCAGTTTTGTTCACCTTATCTAAGGAAGGATGTTCTTGCAATGGAGGGAGTGCAGAGGCAATTCACCAGGCTGATACCTGGAATGGCAGGAATGACTTATGAGGAAAGATTGCGCAAATTGGGATTGTACTCCCTGGAGTTTAGAAGATTGAGAAGGGATCTCATAGAGACATATAAAATTCTGGCAGGACTGGACAGAATGAATGCAGATGAGATGTTTCCAATGATGGGAAAATCCAGAACCTGGGGCCATGGTTTGAGGATAATAGGCAAACCGTTTAGGACCGAGATGAGGAGGAATTTCTTTACCCAGAGGGTGGTGAATCTGTGGAATTCATTACCACAGAGGGCAGTAGAGGCAGGTTCATTAAATCTATTTAAGAGGGAATTAGATATATTTCTTCAGTATAAGGGTATTAAAGGTTACGGAGAGAAGACGGGGACGGGGTACTGAACTTTAAGATCAGCCATGATCTCGTTGAATGGCGGAGCAGGCTCGAAGGGTCGAATGACCTACGCCTGCTCCTATCTTCTAAGTTTTTATCTCATTGAGTTATCCAGATTGACATACATGATTCAGCAAGATGCTAACTATGTTTTAGTGTCCACAAAAATGTGAGTTCAGCAAATTCTTTTTACAATTTTCTGGTTAAAATTTTATTGCTACGTGAAATATTTTGTGAATTAGAACATTTCATTAAAAGTATTTTCTTGTGGCTATTATTTTTCAAACTTGTTAAGTTTATAATAAACATTACAATAACTAGACAGTAGTTTAAAGTAGCTTTCTCAAAAGTTGCTGCAACTCTGGTTAATTTGCTATTAAGTGCTTTAGATGAGGAGAATGCAAAGAAAATCGAGTTTATACATTGAGGAAATTATTTGATTCTTTGCAGGATATAAATTGATAACGAGTTATTTTTATATCTTGCAGTAACAAAGCAACTTTGTTACAGTAAATGGCCTCAGTTAAGTACAGTAAAGCCTTTGGTATCTGGAACTCAAGCAACTGGAAGCCTCGAGTAAACGGCAAATAAAATTGAGGAAAATAAATAAAAATGTAAATAAATAAGAATAAAATAATAGGTTAAAAATATGTATATTTAAAATTGGCTCGCCGTTAGTTTGCCAATCCACCACTCACGGGTCAGGTGACACCTATAACCAGTTCCTGTCTTGTGACCAACGTAAACAAACAGATTCCGTTTCACAGGACATATTTCCCCCTAACTGTTACCATGCCATAAGAAAAACAGCCCAGGCAGGTGTAAACGTGAAGTGCTTACCATTAAGCAGAAGATGGAGATATATAAGAGACTAGAAAAAGGTGAAAGTTGTACAGTGCTTATGGAGGAACTTAACGTTGACTCATCAACCATTTACGACATTAAGGCCCATTCTCAGAAAATTAAGCAGTTTTATATCAAGTCTGACTCCGATAAATGTGTTGAGCGACATCACACTCTTTATACCTCGAAGGTGGACTTACTCAGCTAGGCTATTTTTGAATGTTTTAATTTGAAAAGGTTGGAGATTGGTTGAATATCAGGACCTATGATGTCAGAAAAAGGAAAAGAGTTTCACGAGAAGATGAATATTGAGGCATAGTGTTCTTTTTCAAGTGGTTGGCTTAGCAGGATCAAGATTCTCCAAGGTATCTGAAAATTAGATGTCTGGTGAGCAGAAATCAGCAGATCATGAAGTAGCAGCTAAGTTTTAGTTAGGCAATGTAAGTGCAAGTTTCAAGCATCCGGAAAATACACTTATCTGGCATCTACCAATCTCCATAGGTGCCAGATACCAAGGGTTTTACTGTATGTTGAAAGCAACCAAATTAAAATTGAGTCAAATTTTATCTTCATATTGTAAAAATAAATTACTTTAGGTTTATGTAACTGACTTACTAAAGTCTTGTAGGATCAGAAATATTAGAGGGATATATTTTTGTTCATTAAAAGGCATGAAAGAGATTATGTACAAAAGCAATCAAATTATGGCTTTCTGATATGTCATTTTGGCACTGATTACATTACAATCTCTATTATAGATAGAATCTGCATGATTGACCAGTTCATTTCCTGAGTCTCCACTTCTCAGTGCTGATGGTTTTTCTTCTTTCTGAGCATGCATCTGTCTGAAGATGAATCTTGGCTCAGCTTCAAGAACATGGAGGGGCCATTAGTTTATCAGACAAGCTTCGAGTTGAGCTGTCCTTCACATAATTAATGAAGATTTTGTATCTTTCTCCTTTGCTCGTGATAGGAGTTCTTCTTGGACTTAAGTAGGTCAGATGTTTTACCTTCCTTGCTTATCAAAAGGAATGCACAATGAGTCATTTTCTCCTGCCTGATTACACCCATGTGAGCATTTAGCCTAGTAAACCCATACACCTTTGGAATGTGGGAAGAAACCTAGGCTGTCATGAGGAGAACATATAAACTCCTTCTCATTCTCAATTTAATAGCTCAGGCTTGAGTGAGGAAGATTTTATATGCATTTTGATCTTTTCTTAAAGAAACATTGCCAGGAAGAAAGGAAGACATCACATTTATAAGTTGGTTTTTGCAACCACAGAATATCCCAAAGTACTTGACAGCGAGTGAAGTATTTCTGAATTGTAACCATGGTGGTAAGGTAGAAAATGAAGCAGACGCTTGCAAAGGAATGATCTGTTGTGCTAAAATAACTTGATAAATGCAAAGTAAAAATACCTTGGTCCTTGTCATTTTATCTTTCAGTTATTACAAAATGCTCCTGATGAGGTCCTTGTAGTGGCATCATCAACACTATGCAACCTTCTCCTCGAGTTCTCCCCAAGCAAAGAGGTTGGTTTTCTTGTATTTGGGACATAGCAGTTGTGAGCTCTTTTTGGTCTTTGGAATTGGCATGAGATATTAACGACATCCAAAAGTCCATTGGTGATTGGCAAACTAAATTTTAATATTAACTTGGTCACTTAGTTTATAGTTTCAATATTTACAATTGTATTTTATTGCTAATTACAATGCCTTTATATTTACTATTGTTCCATTATAAAATTCAAATAAAGCACATCTTTTTGAGATAAAACAGAATAAGTCAGAATATCCAGTGAATTAAAATAAGTGGTAGTTTGACAATTGAAATAGCAACAGTTCCAGAGTTTTTTATTGCATAAATGGAAACGTATCTCGTATTTGTGTCCACTAACTGAAGTGGACATTGCTGAATATGTTTAATTTACACTGGATTTTTGTTTAATAGGGAATATAATTAATTTGAATTGTTAAACCTGTTGAATGTGAGCAACTGGATGTGAATGGGTTTATTCGCTTTAGTTTAGCTTCACCCTAGAATAGTTTAGAATGATTGAAAACAGTTAAGTCTCGGAATATGATTCAATTTGACATGGTGTCGCTTGTTTTGTGTGGCTATTGACCACACCCTGATAGTAAAATATCCAGATTGGGAATGTTAAATTTTAATATTTTAAATTAAAAATTTTAATTTAAAAAAAATTAAATTTAGACATACAGCTTAATAACAGGCCATTTCGGCCCACAAGCCAATACTGCCCAATTTACAGCCAATTGACAGACAACCCCAGTACATTTTGAATGGTGGGAGGAAATCGGAGACCCTAGGGAAAACCCCCGCAGACACAGGGAGATGTACAAACTCCTTACAGACAACACAGGATTCAAATCCTGGTTCCGATCACTGGCGCTGTAAAGCCGTTGCGCTAACTGCTATGCCAATTGGGCCACCTTGTTGGTTGAGGTATTTTTTGATCATTTTTAAAATTATGATTGGATCTATTTGGAATAGACAAGTGAGAAAATTCCATTGGTACATTTATGAAAAATGCAGTTTATCATTGTATGTTACAGCCTATATTGGAATCGGGTGCTGTGGAGCTGTTATGCAATTTAACTCAGAGTGAAAATCCAGCCCTTAGAGTTAATGGCATTTGGGCATTAATGGTGAGTTGATATGGTGATGTTACTGCAACTTAAATTACTTAGCATTAAGATACAACCTCCAATTATTTTGCATAGAGATAGATTTCATGTCTATCCCTCTAATGACTTTAATCACATATAGATATGTCAGATAATTGTAAGTCTCTAATATATATGTAAAATCCAATAGGTAGAACTATAGAACATTGCAGCACAGAAAAGCAGGCCCTTCGACCAGTCTGTGCCGAACTATTAGGCCAGCTCCTCTCACTGACCTGTAACCTGTCCATATCCCTCCATACCTCTCCCATGCGTATACCCATCCAATTTTTTCTTAAATGTTAACATTACACCTGCATTTTCCACTTTATCTGGCAGGTTGTTTCATACTTACACCACTCTCTTCTCCCTAATGTTCCACCTAAACTTCTCTCCTTTCACCTTTCACCCGTGTCCTCTGGTTTGTATCTCAACTAACCTCTATCCCCCTCATAATTTTGGATGCACAGAGAATGTAGAATATTTAGAATGTTACAGCACAGGAACAGGCTTTTGGCCCATGATAACTACACCAATTGTAATGCCAATTTAAACTAACTCCATCAACTTGCATGTAGTCCCTACGCCTCCATCACTTCCTGCTTACGTGGCTGTCTAAATGCCTTTTAACTATTGCTATCATATCTGCTTCCACCACCTTCAGATGCCTACCACTGTGAATAAAAAAAATAACCTTACAAATCTCCAAACTTTTACCTTAAATTTATGTTTTCTAGTATTTGACATTTCCACTCTGGGAAAGAAGACTCTTACTATCTCCCCTGTCTCAGTCTCTCATAATTTTAGAAATCCATGAGGAAGCTCCCTCCACATGCCTCCCCTCACTACTACACTCCCCCTGCCTCTAATATTCCAGAAAAAATATCTACTTGGACATCTCTAAATCCAAACTACAACCTGGTGAAGATAAAAGAGAAACACGAAAACTTCAGCTGCTGCAATCTTGAGCAAACAAAAAATTGCTGGAGGAACTTAGGGGGCCAGACTGCATCCATAGGTAGAAATATTCAGTCAACACTTTAGGACTGGATCTTTTATTAAAACTAAAATGACATGTGAAACTTTGCATATGAAAGACTTTGTGGAGGGGCCAAGAGGTGATGAGTGTGAGAAATGGAGAGGCAGGTAGAGGGAGCGACCAAAAGGAAGGTTTGCAGGAGAGCAAAAAAAAAGTATAGGAGTAGGTGAAGAAGAGATGGAAGCTATGCAATACACAAAAGTGCTGGAGAAACTCAGCAGGTCATGTAGCATCTACAGGAAGCAAAGGGTAATCAACTTTTTGGGCCTCAGCCTTTCATCAAGGAATGGAAATAGTTATACCAGATGGGGATGGGAGATACCTCAAGTTGCAAAAATCAATGTTTGTGCCATTCGGTTTAAGGCTGTCCTGGAGCAACATGATGTGTTTGCGTTTGGTCCCACCCTAACAATGGATAAAGCTGAGGACGGACATAATTGCTTGGGATAGATGAAATGGTTGACTACAGGAAGCTCAAGTTTAGACATCTCCTAAAAAAATCTGAATCAAGTTTGTAAGACGTAACCTCCCTGCATCAAGCTATGATGACTATCCTTCATCCGGCTTCTCCGGATGTGTAAAAATCCTATCCTTAAGAATCATCTCCAGTAATTTCTCTACCATTACTGCATATCATATTCTGATTCATCTTTGTTGCTCTTTTAAACAAAAGAAATGCATTGGCTAACCCCCGTTCTTCTTCAGTACCTGGGGCTAATAAAAGAAACAAAAATCTCCTCCCTTTCCTCTCTCATTAACATGAGTAGATCCAATCAGGCCCTGAGGAGTTATTTACTCTAATGTTCTTCAAAAAATCCAACACATATTCTTTATCAACATGCCCTTGAATATCAGCAGACCCCCCACCTCTTGCTGATCTCACTATCCCTCATTGCCTTCTCTTCGGTAGATACCAATGCAAAATACTTCTTTTGTATCTTGTGCACTTTCTTTGGTACGAGGCATAAATGGCTTCCTTTATCCTTGAGTGGTCCTATCTCACTAGTTACCCTCTTTTTTTTAACTCATGTATAAAATTCCTTGGGGTTTTCCTAAATCCTACAAACAAAGGACATTTCTTGGCCATTTTTAGCATTCCTGTTTGCTTATTTAAGCTCTTTCCTGCTTTCTTTATATTCCTCAGCTCCCTAAGCCTTACATCCAGCATGCTTCCCTTTTGTTTTGATGAAATTTACAGCTACTTTCCTCAGCTCCAGCCTAAAATTGTTGTAAATGGCCTTCCACAGTTTAGCATTTTTCTTCGAGCTGCAATCATATCATGATCCATAAAACTATCTGAAAACTTGAAATTTATGATAATATTCCCAAAATGTTTTCCCACTGAAACTCTGATTGTCTACCCAGGCTCATTTCCCAATGCAACCCCAGTACAACATTTTCATAGTTGGACATAGATATATTGTTTCAGGAAACCGTCCTGGATGTACCTATCTAAGCCCCCATTTACGTTCCTTGTAGAGGTTTTATGTACTGACTCTTATGAATAGAAGTATATCATCTCTTGACTGGAAGTTTATAAGCTCTTGTGTATGAATTGGTGATGGGCAGTGTTGACTATTTAGAGACCGAGACAAAACTTATCTATTTGACATCTCATTCAAATATGTCAATGTATATGCAGAGGACCAATGTTGTTTATCTTTAGCACATCTGAATTGGGCAATGAGGTCCAAACAACTGGGGTTCAGGAAATGAAATACCAAAGTCCTACTCCTGAAGCTGCCTTGGCAACAATAAATTATTTGGTCAAACTTTGCCGTTGTCAAAGCTATCAATGAATTTAACCTAATTTTTATAAGCATGTGAAATAAATAAAATTATCATTCTAAGAAATTAATTAGAAATACATCAAAAACACAGAAAGTTAAGCTTCAAAGAAGTTACCTTATTTGCTTAGGATTCCCTTTGAAATTAGAAGTCTGACTTGATGTAGGATCTTGAAGATTAATCCCAGCATAATGCAAATTGATCCTTATAACTATGTACTCTGCTGTTTATCTCAATAGAAGTCCAGCAGCAGAGCATCATGGGAGATTAGGTCTGCTGATTCTTGCACTAAATCCAAGACTCTCAGGAGAAGCACATAAATTTAATACTTTTTTTTAATTCGAGAGGCTAAATGCTTGTGATTCAAATGGCAGATCAAGCTGATTATTAAGTTGAAATTTAAACATTTGGTTATGTCTTTTTTTCAACAACTTTTCATATTCCTGCCCCATTCTTGATCATTCTGCAACTTCCAGCAGTTGTATTGTGCCAGCTATACGAATTTAAAGGGTGCTGTCAAATTAGCATTTGTATTTTTTAGATGGCACATACTGCAGCTCGACTCGGAGGAATTGACCATAATAAATCAGGTGCCTCAAGATTATTTTTATATGTTCCCATGTTGGCAAGATTGACATATGCTGAAAGGTTAGAAAGACTGGCCTTGTATGCAATGGAATTTAGAAGGATGAGGGGGGACATGATTGAGGTGTATAAGATTATCAAGGAGCTAGATGGGGTGAAATTGGATTACATGTTCCCAATGTTGGGAGAGACTCAGACTAGAGGGCATAGTTTAAGAATACAGGGAAGGCCCTTTAGGATGGAGATGAGGAGAAATTTTTTTACACAGAAGTGTGGATCTGTGGAATGTTTTGCCGCAGAGGGTGGTAGGGGCTGATTCGCTGAATATGTTCAAAAGGGAGTTAGATAAGGCTCCTGTGGGCAGGGTTATGGAGATAGGCAGGGAATGGATATGACAGAGAATGATCAGCCATGATCTGAAAATGGTGGTGATGGCTCAATGGGCCAATTGGCATACTCTAGCACCTACTGTCTATTGTATACTTTCTCCAATCTTGTTTAACTCAATTTCCACCCATGATGGTTTAATATTCCCAAATAAAGAAACAAGAAATTTTAATTGTGCTGCTTTATAATAATTCTTAAAATTAGGAAGTTGTAATCCACCTAATTCATGTTTCCATGTTAATTTTTCTAACAATATTCTTGCCATCTTACCTTTCCAGAGAAATTTCCTAATTTGTTTATTTAAATCCTGAAATTTAGTTGCTGTCCTATAAAAGCACAAAAATTTTCCATTTTTAATAACAAAGAATTTAATCTACATTTATCTACTGACTGCTGTTTTTCAGTACATTCCAATTCCATCAATAATGGAGAATGATCAGATATTATTCTTGCTTTATAATCAATATTTAAAACTCTTGATTGATTTTGAGCTATAAATAAAAATAAATCAATTCTAGAATATGTATCAAATCTATTAGAATAAAAAGAATAATCTTTATCTCTGGAATGTTTCTTGCTCCATATATCGACTAAATTTAAATCCTTCATTAAATATAATATAGCTTTAGCTGGTTTAGATTTAACTATTGTTCTTGATGATCTATCAAATAAAGGATCCAGACAAAAATTGAAATCACCTCCTGCTAAAATATTTTCATAAGCATCTGGCAAATTTAAAGGAGTGTCTTGTATAAATTTTTCATCATCTAAGTTTGGTGCATATATTTTTAATAAAGTCCATTCCTCAGAAAATATTTGACAATTTACCATTACATATTTACCTGTAGGATCCATAGTCACAGACTGATCTTTATTTGGTAAATTTAGAATTAAATGAAGAAAAGACTACTTGATGTACTTGTAGTGCGCGTCGAAAGAACCAAATACTTGTTGATCCAAACCAAGGCTTTTATTAACTAAAAGACTGGAGCATATCACAAGTAGGTTGACCAGTCCAGAATGACCTGGTCTGGCTAGGAGCAATCCTTTAAGACCTGCCAGTAGGTGTGGCTACATTCTCAGCCAATCACAGTCATCCTACACTACGATCTGTACATATGTACATATACACATTGATGATAGAATCTGTACTATCACAGTACTCAATCTCTTTTCAGTTTCAGGTGTTCTTTTCAGTTGATGAGTTTCTTGTAAAAAAGCAATATCCACTCCTAATTTCTTAATATAAGACAAAATGTTCTTTCTTTTTATTGTTCTGTTAATCCCATTAATATTAAAACATAATCTTAATTGTTTTATTCATATTTCCTATTTTTAAAATCCCTTTTCATTACTCCCACCAGGAAGAATTCCCATAAAATAGTTTGGTCCTGAGCATCATCATCTGCAATCCAAAAAATTTGAAATAATTCAGATTAAATACGACATGTTTGAAAGGGAAAAAAGAAAAAAAACCAAAAATCCTCTCCCCAATAAGTACTGCAAGAGCCAGTACTACCTCTCTCTATTTTATGGGTCATGGCTAAGCCATGAAAACACATGCATATCCAGAAACCAACTTAACACATTCCCCGACCTCATGGAAAAAAAAACTTGATTTAATCAACCAATTCCATCAAACGTGAAAAGAGATAATATCATATTAATTCTTAATCCATCAGAAAAAAAAACTAATGGAAAGTATTCTTAGAGATAATATGTGCAAGTATCTAGAGAGGCAGGGATTGATCAGCGACACCCTACATGGGTTTGTGAGGGGAAGGTCATGTTTGACAAATCTTGTTGAATTTTTTGAGGAGATGACTAAGGTTGATGAGGGTAGAGCAGTAGCTGCAGTCTATATGGATTTCAGTAAGGCTTTCAATAAGGTTCCACATGGAAGGTTGGTGAGGAAGGTTCAGACACTAGGGATTAATGTTGAGATAGTCAGATGGGTTCAACGGTGGCTAGAGGATAGGCCTAAGAGATTCATGGTGGATAACTGTCTCTAAGAATAGAGGCTAGTGACGAGTGGTGTGCCTCAGGGATTGGTGTTGGGTCCCTTGTTGTTTGTCATTTACATTAATGATTTGGATGATGGAGTGGTAAACTGGGTGAGTAAATATGCGGATGATACAAAAATAGTGAGTTGTGGATAGTGAAGATGGTTTTCAGGGACTGCAGAAGGATTTGGACTGCTTAGAAGAGTGGGCTGAAAGGTGGCAGATGGAGTTTAATGTAGATAAGTGTGAGGTGCTTCATTTTGGGAAAAATAATCACAACAGGACATATGCAGTGAAGGGGAGGGCATTGACGAATGTAGAGGAACTGAGAGATCTTGGACTAATAGTTCATTGTTCTTTGAAAGTGGATTCTCATGTAGATAGGGTGGTGAAGAATGCTTTTGGTATGCTGGCCTTTATAAATCATAGCATAGAATATAGGAGCTGGGAGGTGATGTTGAGACTGTTCAAGGCATTGATGAGGCCAAGTTTGGAATATTGTATGTAGTTCTTGTCCCCAATTTATAGGAAGGATATCAATAAGGCAGAGAGGATGAAGAGAAGATTTACTAAAATGTTGCCTGGATTGCAGTATCGAGAATACAAAGAAAGATTGAGTAGACTGGGTCTTTATTCATTGGAGCGTAGAAGATTGAAGGGGAATTTGATAGAGGTATATCAAATTATGAGGGGGATTGATAGAGTAGATGTGAATAGGCTCTTGAAGGTAGGTGAGATTGGAATGAGGCGTCATGAGTTAAGGGGTGGGGGCAAAAATTTAAAAGTAACATAAGAGGAAGCTTCTTCACTCAGTGGTGGTGGCTGAGTGGAATGACCTCCCCGAAGAGGTGGTTGCAGCAGGGTCAATTTTGTCATTTAAGAGAAGGTTGGATGAGTGCATGGATGTGAGGGGATTGGAGGGTTATGGGCAGGGAGTAGGTAGGTGGGACTAATGGAGTTCACAACCTTCTTCCTTGTTTTGTTTTCAATTTTGAAGAAATCAAAACCCAGATCTTTTTGATCACAACTGACATGGCTAGTTTTTTTTAATGAATTTTGATTGTTTTATTATTCAAACCTTAGTAATAAACAGATTAGATGAATTGATTTGTCCTGTAGTTCAGAAATTGCATGTAGGGTATCTCCCTCTGATGCATTACTTATCCTTTTTTCCCAATGTCTGCACTGTGATTTTAAATTTTGTTAAAATCCAGCATTGCTAAAATGTAGTCTGCACTTTGGGAAGGGATATGGATTGAACTTGGTTTGGAATTTGGACTGGTTCTTTTTATGCAAAAATTTGGATGCAAAAATGGCTTGGCAGTAGGAGTCAGAGAATGATGGTGGAGGATTGTTTTTTTCAACTGGAGGCTTATGACAAGTCTGGGTCCACTGTTTATTGATCATGTTAATGATCTGGATGAGAATGTAAGTAGCATGGCTAGTAAGTTTGTGAATCACACTGAATTTGTTGTATATTGGAGAACAATGGGTGATGCCAATGGGATTTTGATCAATGGGGTAAGTGGGCTGAGGAATGACAGATGGAGTTTCATTCTGATAAGAGTGATATGTTGCATTTTAGTAAGTCAATTCAAAGAAGGACATTACACAGTAAAAGGTAGGACCCAAGATAGTTGTAGAGCAGAGACACAGTTCCCTGAAGCTGGTGATACAGGTAGGTAGGGTACGAAGAAGCCATTTTTCACACTCACCTTCATCAGTTAGCGCATTGAATGCAGATCTCAGGGCATCATGCTACAGCTGTACAAGTCTTTGGTAAGGCAAGATTTAGAATACTGTGGGCAGTATAAGAAAGATGCCATTCAGCTGGAAAGGGTGCAAAAATAAATATCTGAGGATATTACCAAGACTGGAGGTCATTAAAGATAGACAAGGTGAGGGCATTATTCTTGGAGCGAATAAGATGAAGGGTTCCCATAGAGTTATGTACAATCATGACAGGCCAGATAAGGTAAATAGTCATAGTCCTTTTCCCAGGATAGAGGAATCTAAAGGAAGAGAATATAGGTTTCTGCTCAGAGGGGAAAGATTTAAAGGAGAAGCATTTTTTTTCCACACTCAGGGCAATGGTTATATGGATCGAGCTTCACAAGGAAACAGTGGAGGAGGGTATAATTACAATGTTTAAAAGGCATTTAAACAGGTTCAGGATAGGGGAGGTTTAGAGGGAAATGGGTCAAATGCAGGCGCATGGAATTAGCTCAGATAAGAACTTGGTCAGGATGTCCGCATTAGGCTGTAGTGTCTGTTTCCATGTTGTATAACTGATTTTAGAATAAATACAGTAAATGCTTCCCATTACTGAATTATACCTGCTGGAGGAGATTTGTGTTGACTCATCTAAAGAACTCTCTTCAATAGTCCCTCTATTATTCCTTTCACATAGGTCTATTTTTCTTTCTTTAGCAGGTATTTATTCAGTACCCTTTGAAAGTTATTGAATCTTCTTTCACCAGCTTTGCAAACATCAGATTCCATACCATAGCATATTGTTGGAATTGTGTAAAATAATCTCATTCTCCCTGACTCTTTTGCATGTTATTCTGGATATGTGTCCTCTGGTTGCAGACATTTTTTTATTGAGTCTCCTCATAAAGATACCGATTAAATTTACCAATAACTCTCTCTGCTGTAAAGAGAATTTTTCTGGGTTCTTCAGGTCTTTCCACATAAATAAAATCCCTTCTCCTTTGTAAATCCCTGATCTAAACTTTAACTTTTCCAAAATTGTGGTATTCAGAATTTGAAATCTTAATGATTACTTATGAAGATTTAGCTCAATTTGTAGCCTATAAGACTCTAATTTAAAAAACAATAATCCTGTTTTTTTCTCCATTTTAACATTTGCTGACAAACGTTAGATGTATGTGAATAGGAACAACTGATCCTGAACCTTTTCAGAAAGCATCCAATGAATTAGGCATGATAATTAAAAAAAAATGATAATGACATGTTAGGCAAAATAACTTTATATAATAAACTCATCTGAATGCTGAATTAAATCAATTTTTTTTTTTGGCTAGTTTCTTCATTTGCACTGACATTGTGGCTTTTTGTTAGTGCCCCAGCATGAGATAAACCAATCCACAGAATTTTCTGTAAATGTTGTCAAGATTGCAACGTGGTTAAGTATTAAATACTCATTAAGTATTTAACTGATAAACAAAAGAACATCAAATGTACATATTCTTTTTGAAGTCAGATATTCCAGTTATTTTTAAATTATTCTGGTCAGTTACATACATAAGTGAGTCTTTTTCAAGTCCGGCTTGATTCCAATTACCTGTTGCATTTCATGGTTTTGTATGCTTGAAGTAGACTTATAAGTATGACAGGAATTCACAAAAATAGATTGTATCTTAAAAAAACGGTACTTGATTGGAAGATTTTAGGGTGATTTTTGTGATCAGAAGCCCAAAATCCATAAAACACACCCAAAAATGTTCAGGAAGCAAAAGCTTTGTTGCCCAGTGTAATCAGACCGGACAGTGATAGGTTAGGCAAAATAAATTTATATAATAACCTCTTCTAAACATCAGATTAATTGATCTTGTTTATTTTTTGTTCTGGAATGTGAGTGCCAAGTGGGCCACTTTTGGTAAGCAGAATTGGTGCTGCAGGATCAGTAATAAGCTGTTCACAATCTGTATAAGTGCAAAACTTTTTAATAGTGTAGATTTTTATATTCTTGATAAATAATGCAAAGTATGGAACAATACAGTAATTTGCATAAATTTTAATATTTGTGTTACTTACATACTGTCTATACAGTTGGATTTTTTTAAAACTGATGATGTTATCCTCCCTCTATCTATACATTTCAAATGAGCTTAAACTTATAAAACACAGTAGATTTATTAAGGCCAGTCTTTCATAATTTAAGTATCTTGACATTTAAGGTACTGCAGATTATTCTACAAGCAATAATTTTTAGGCAGAATGCTAATTAAATCATCCAATTTAATCTTTTTAGAATATGGCTTTTCAAGCTGACCAGAAGATAAAGACAGACATCTTGCGAGGGTTGAGTACAGAACAACTCTTCAGATTGCTCTCAGATTCAGATGTGAATGTACTAATGAAGACTCTGGGGCTCCTCAGGAATCTCCTATCCACTAGGCCTGTATGTATTTGTAATTTGAATATCAATACTTGCAAATTCTAACCCATCTCTCTCCGTTCCTAGTATCTACCTGATATACTGGGCTGCCCCTTGAAGACCATGGGTCTAAATGGACAAATCAAAATTGTCATTACAAAGTGTAAAGTGCTGGATTAAATCACTGAGTGATAGCTGTTGGTAGATTTCAGCCTATGGCCGGTGACAATTTAATGTACCTCTAGTTTTTCTAGAAAGAAGTTTTTTTTCCTCTGTCATGTGACAAAATTGACAAATCTTCCTTGCAAGGAGCAACTAGTTTGTTTTTCAGCTATGCCTTATGATGTTATCTTTCATAGAAATCCCAAGTTTTGTTTGTGTGGAAACTGATTTTTTTTAAACCATGAATTTAATGAGAAACTGGTTCCCATTATTTTGCCGTTCTTTTTTCTGCAATCCTCACTTGTACTTTATGGCAATGCATGTTATTTTAGCTATGATACTGGCCATCTAAATTTTCTTCCTATGATTTTTTGTAACCAGTATTATGAAATTACTTGTGGAAACTTACTTGATTATTTACTTCCACACCCTACCCCACCCAATTGATGATTTGTCTTTCAGATGATTATGAGGGGAAAGTTGCAATGTAATAATCTGGTATTGGGGACAAAGAAATATTGTAATCTTGTTTGATAGTATCCATGTGAAGTTAGCACATTACAGTATTCCTAAAACAATTTTGTCGTAATTCTCAGCACAGTGGGCTTTGCATTATATAGAAATTGACATAATTTCTGTTCATAAAATAATTATGGTCAGACCTAATAAGAGAATCATAGCAGGATAGTTTAAAAAAAAATTCAGCTGTTCACTAATCTTTCATCAAAAAAAAATATTGGAGAAACTGAGCAGGTCAGGCAGCTGACCCACTGAGTTCCCATGGAGAGAAATGGGCAGTCAACATTTTGGGTTGAAACCTTACTTCTGGATTCAGTAAGGAGGGGGAGGGGGCAGGCAGTTTTAAAAGAAGTGGGAGGGCTCACTGGGTGATAAATGGATCAAGAACTTCACCCACCTCGCTTCACCTATCTCCCACTGTCCCCTCCTCCTGCATTTAAATCACTTTGACATCCCAAAGGGTGGGTTACACGCTGTTGATCTGGTTCATGCTTCCAGAGTGCAACCTGTGCACATATGGGCAGTGTGCAAACAAGTTGAATGGAGAGCTAAAGTAATGTTTCTGTTGCTTGTAATTCTCTGGAAGGGCCCTGTTGTACTTAGCGAAATAGAAATCAAAACGTGCCACACAGCCCCCACCCTGAGAGCACAGCCTCTTTCAGCCATGCAGTTGAGGGGAGGCTGAGGAGCAGCAGGTGGATGAGCAGTAGCAGGAGGTTGAGGAGGAGCAAGAACCTAAAGATGTGTTGCCTGCATGGAAACAGCTTGTGTAGGTTAATTGTGCATTGTTAGCTCCCAGGTTTCCAATGTTGTTTTGATGGAAGAAGTCCATTACACTTACAAGTGATTGTTGGGGTCGACAACTAACCGTAACAACTTTAATTTTATGCCTGCAGCATGTTAATTCATTTCTTTCATGTTTTAAATCAAGAGTTCCTGGATAATACAATTGTTTGTGGAAGTGAAGTTTGCTAATACTCCCAGAATATATAATGTGCTTTTGTTTGATTGCCAGCACATAGATCAGATAATGAGTACTCATGGAAAACAGATAATGCAAGCAGTGACACTCATCCTTGAAGGGGAGCATAATATTGAAGTTAAAGAACAAGTAAGTTTCTTTTTGGAGGTCTTTATGCAAGAACACGTTGAAACTTGTTTAATCTTGTTTAAGGAATGCATCAGCTGTCTTTGATGCATTATTCGGATAGTGCATTTATCATTAGTGATCAATATAGATTTCATTCCATAGGTCCATTCTTTTCAGAGAAATGAAATGGGAGTTTCAAAATATATGAATAGATTTTTATTAAGCTGATTTTAGACTGTTATTTTTATTCTCTCTTGGGATTTGGGGATCACCAGTACACCCTTTTCATAATATCTATCCAAATTCCCCTTAAGAAAGTTGAGTTGTGACAATTTCAGAGGGAGATTGAGAGTCGACCATATTTCTGTTCCAATTTTCATTTGCTATAGATCATGGTGAAGCAGATTAAAATATGTAAACCTGAAAGAGAAAGAAGGGTTGTCACTTTGGTTAGGGACGAACTAAGGTAATCTGTTTATACACAGCAAGCTCCTGAGAAGGGGTTAGTGATTTAGTTTGAGGGATAAGTTTGAGCCCACACAACAAAGAGAATTCCCATGTCCAAGAGAAAGTTACAGATCCTAGAATGTTGAGCGAACAAAGAATTGCTGGAGGAACTTGGAAAGTCAGACCGGAACCATGGGTAAACGTGGCTTGTCAACATTTCTTGATAAAGGGTCCTGACCTGAAACATTGACTGACTATTTCTACCCATGGGTGTACAGTATCTGACTTGGAAGTTCCTCCAGCAATTCTCTGTTTAATTCCCCTGGCCTGTTGCAAGATAATGCTGTGGATCTATTATGCCCATAGGGGAGAGTAGTCAAGTCAATATCTCATCTGAACAGTGGCGCTTCTGATATTGCAGCACCTCTTTCCTCACTGCTATGAAATGTTAGCTTAGAATTTTGTGCCCAGATGTCTTTGGTAAAACTTAATCCTAGGACCTTTTTACTCCGAAGTAAGGGAACAACCACGTGAACTGCTATAACTGCACCAATTATATAAATTGCTCCATATCTGCAAACCATTGTATGTCATCATCCAGTCTTTTTTTTAATATTTATGCATTTTGCTACATTTGCATGTTTGTTGGTGACATGATGGTCACAATTGTATTGTCACCATCAGTTTTCCCTGAAATTGAAACAATAAATTCTGTAATCTGTAAAACCACACTAAAATGTAAAAACTGCTGTCAATGAGGCTTCACTTCTCCATTTGATGCTCTGTTAAAGTTCTCCCAGATTTAAAAAAAATCATTGAATTAAACTTCAAGAGTAAATAGATTCTTCCTGTCATTAAAAGCTCAGGGATAAGCATCGGCTTATTGAACAAGCTGTGATAGGGTTTTATAACTATAATAGGATGCTAAAGTCCCTTGAAAAATTAATTTAATTTCGGTAGGAAGTAAAATTTCTCCATTGGATGATAGAACTTGCATTTATTCACAAAGTAATTTCTTTAAAATGTTTATTAATCATTTGCTGTAAAGTAATATGGTGAAAATAATGCAGTGTGCAAAAATGCCAGAGGTCAGCAGGTCTTGCAGCATCGTGGTATGCAATAGCTACCCTTTGCTTGCATGGATGCTGGATGACCTGCTGAGATCCATCCCTGCAATTTTGTGTATGGTGCAAGTTCCCCAGCTTCTTGTTTACCTGGAGAAAATAAAATCAGCTTGTTACATCCTTGTTTTCTTTCTATTAGAATTCTTGTGTTTTTCACTCTGCACGATTATATCACTGCTGTTGAATGTCAGAGATTCCCTGTAGTTTACCCACAATGAGATTAATGTAAAGAAAGACTGATATCCTTGCAGCAGATTGCTGTATTGTTAAGGCCAACATTTTTCTGGAAGTCAGAAGCAGATGTTCACACTGAAGACTGCAAAGTCCACTTAGTTGTTTCTGTTGGCATAGCTGTAAATATCACACATTGGTTAATGGAGTAAATGATATCATGGTCGCACATCATACTTCCTGGAAGTGCCAAAGAACCTGATGCACAATATTTTTATGCATTATTGATTCAGTGTAACAGTAAATGCTACAACTGGTACAGCATCGTGAATGTAGAAAACTTGAATTGCACTTGCCCACAACCCATCCAGACATGTAGCTGGATTCTGGATATTAATTGTCAATCAACAATGTAGCCCTGAATTTGTCTGATCATCCAATTTCTGACTCAAGCCAGCTCACATGCCAATTAATTAAACATGTAGTGTGATCTGACATTTAACTGTCCCAGGATCCCCTTGAGTTGTTGCTAAAGCTGAATTTAACTGGCCATTGCTGATAAAGGTTCTTTATTTTCTAATTTCAGTCCTAAATTCCAGGCATCTAATTTCGTCTCTACAATTACAATGTTCTAGTGACATATTCAGCTTTTCCAAAACCATCGAGCATACCCACTCTTATCTCTTTCATCTACCCTGACAATTATTGTGCACACTGCCTATCTGAATTAACTTGCAGATGAACCCAACTTCTTTCACTAAAACAGCTACATTTTCTTTCGTTTGTCTGTTTCTCTCAGCATCTCATTTGGGTTGCACGAGATGGTGTACAAATCCTGCGTTCTTTTCAACATGGATCTGAACTTCTAACACAATATGGAGTCATCAGAAATTCGTCTGCACCTCTGCAAATTCATTAGCTATTGTTAACTGTCTTCCAGTTACTGAAACACTTACTTTATAGTTATTATCTGTAATTTGGTTTCTTGAGTCTGCTGCTTACTGCTTGTTATGTTTTTCTTTCCACTGAATTAAGCAGTTTTTTTCACTTTATCATGAGTTTCATCTATCAATATTCCCATTTAAAAAAAAATTAAATATATCTTCAGGTCTCTAATGCAATTCTGTAGGATCTGGTAAGAAACCAGCATCTTTCAAAGGCTGCTTCAACGTTTGATGTTCTCCAGTACTCTTTTGTACATTATTCTTTTTGATCTTAATCTTGGATTTCAATCTTTTCTTCTTACTTTCCTCTACCTTTAGCCAGCTGTCAATATTATGGCTTTCAGCCATTTTGACCAGCACTCTGGAATATTTTGCTGAAGGATCACTCATTTCCTTCATCTTCTTTCCCTGCCTAAAGACACTTCTTTAGAACATGTATCGAAAAGTTTAGCTTTTATTTTTGCCTCCAAGTGCCATGTAGTTAGACAATGAGGACAATGAATGTCCGTACATAATAGCTATTTCTTAATTTCATCATAGTTTTGCAGTCAAAAGAAAGAGTAGGCTCTTTTTTAAAAAAAAAGAGAATTCCAGGATTTTCCATTAGAAACCTTGTTTTTAATATTATTCTGAACTAACTGCTTCACACAAATGGAGAATTTATAATGGTTAGGTTTACTTAATTAATATCATTTAGTGATCCTTGCATTAAGCAGAATGCAAAGAAAGAAGCACATGCAAACTACGCAGATGAAAAGTGATAATTGAGTGAATCTACATAATTTATGGCATGCACTCAGGTCTTATTGGCGTCCATGTGATTTTCTAAACTCTTTTGCGTAATTATTATCTCCGACTGAACTGAAAGATGCTCCAATACAAATTTATCTCTCCTCTCTGTCTCCTTTCCTCCATCCCCAGCCCCTTTCCTTCCGTCACCTATCAGCTTAGCCTGTGTTCTTGTCCTCCCTACACCATATTCAGGTGTCTGCTTGATTTTTGGCACTCTTGAGAAGAGCTCAGGCTTGAAACATCAACTGCCTTTTGCTTTCTATTGATGTTGCCTGATCTGCTGGGTTTCTCCAGCACTTCTGTGTGATGCACTAGACCCCAGTATCTGCAGATTTCCTTGTTTAACTATTCAACAGGTCAGTGTCCAGAGCAGCAATGTTTTTTTTCATTTTCAGATAATTATTTGTGCTTTCTTTCCATTACAATGCCCCTCCCCAGCATAAACTCCACATGTCAGTGAACTTATTTAAATTTAAACATGCAGCATGGTAACAGGCCCTTTCAGCTCACGAGCCCGTGCCTCCCAATTACACCCATTTAACCAAAAATGCCCGATAAGTTTTGAACAGTGGAGGAAATTGGAGCACCCGGAAGAAAACCATGCAGTCACGGGGAGAACATACAAACTCCTTACAGACAGTGCAGGATTTGAACCCTGGTTCCAGTTGCTGGTGCTGTAACAGCGCTGTGCTAACCATTACTCTCACTGTACCACTTACGAGAAAATAAAATTTCTGCAAATCATTCTCGCTATAAAAGCAGCCTGAAAATATTACACTTATTGGATTAGGGTGTAACTGAGTTTTAACTCAACAAGTATAAAAACTACAGATAATGGAAGTCAGAAATAAAACATAAAATATTGAAACTTGTCAGGAGGTGTTCAGGTGGAAGATCAACATTCTGTAACGTTATTACTCCTGCTGAATGTTTCCAGCATTTTCTGTTTTTATTAACCTCTTTTAATGGAGTATATAATTGCTGCCTGACAAGCTCTGGGCTCAGAAGAACTGATTTGTAGTTTGTTACACAAGCATTTAAAATTTTCAATTTCCACTGGTTTAAAATGATAATTAGTTGATAATTCAAAATTTAATTTGTTTCAGCTTACATGCCAATTTTTTTATAAATGATCTGGTCTTTATGTTAGATGTAGTTAAGGAAACTTTGTAAAAGGTATGATGGTCGTCAGACAGTTACTGATATATAAAGAAATTCTATTTCTTCTGGAACAGTTCCTACCAAAGGTTAAACCTACGAGTGGTAGGGAAAATGCTGTATTCGAGAATGAAGGATATAATAACAGGCATCCAAAACATTTAAAGTTTTAGCAGAGCCAACATGGATGTATGGTAGCAAAATTATATTTGACTTATTGACGATATGCTTGTTAGAACCCAGAATTCAAGCAACCAGCGGCCAGAAGCAACCTGCAGCAAAATTGCGGAAAATAAATAGGTTAAAGTTTGTGCCCCTTAACGTTTAGTTTGCCATTCACACAAGGCACAATCCTCAAGTAACCAGAAAATTCACTTATAGGTGCTGCATACTACGGGTTTTACTATACTTAGATTTTCAAAAGACTCTCGATATGTTCTCACAAGCAGTTGGTCAGCAAGAATAGGGTGCAACAGGAAACACACAAGAAGCTGGAATCTGCAGCAAAAAGCTGGAGGAACATCAGTGAGAGCAAAAGAATAGTCAGCATTTTCTGTCAGGACCTATCTGCAAAAGTACCACTGGGACTCACCAGACCGCAACCTTTATCCACAATTTGGCTGAGGAGGCAAAATGTCCTCTTTCCAAATTTGATACAACACAAAACCAGGTGGGATTATGAGCAGTGTTTAAAGAAGTGAAAATGTGTCATGTGAAATAGAAAGTGGAAAACCATAAGGATGTTCGGTTTGGCATACAAATTAGCACAACAGTATATTTTAAAATGTGGATAAGGGACCTGGATGCCCTACAGAAGTTACTGGAACCTAACATGCAGATGCAGGAAGGAAGAGGTTAGGAGGGAAACAGTTGGCTTTATTATGAGAGAATTAGAGTAATTTTGCATGCCCTCTTCAGAGAACGATCCTGGTAGATCACATCGATGTTGTTTGGGGTGGGGGGGAGAGGGAGAGAGAGACTCCATTGATCCTCTCTGCAATTCTTACGGTCCTATGGATTGACCTCCGATCCATTTCTCTGCAGCAACCATGCCGCACTGATGTAGCCGGCCAGGACGCTCTCGACATAGCTCCTGTAGAAGGTTGACATTATAGTGGCTGATATTTTGTATAGTTTTGGTCTCTTCACCTTAAAAGTATACTTGCCACATAAGCAGTGCAGTAAAGATTAATCAAACCAAGCCAGTAAGTTTGCAGTAAGATTATATACACTAAGCATGTTTTCTCTTGAGCTTGGAAGAATGAGAGATGATTTCATTGAAACTTCCACTATTCTTATAAGGCTGATAGATTGGGAACCAAAGGAAATTTTCCCCTGGAGACAACTTAAACCGGGGCCTGCAATAGGCATCTAGAACTGAGATGTGGAGGTATTCATTCAGAAGATAGTGAATCTTTGTCATTCTGTATCCTGGGGAGCTGTGAAAGCTCAGCCATTGCGCATTCCAAAGTAAAATAGATGGATTTCTGCATAGTTAAGAAATCAAAAACAATGGAGATAATGCAGGAAAATGGCAGTGGAGTAAATAATTAGCCATTTTCTTGACTAATGCATAAAAGGCTAGATTCTAGAAGGACTAGGTGGACTACCCCTAATTCTTGCATTTTTTTTTACTTCTTGGCGTGGTTATGTGAAAATTCTTTTAAATGAGTTTTAGCTCATCAGTTGTTCGGTGGAGCAAAATCTCTGGAGCACCAGATACCTGATAGAAATTGATATTGGGGAAGGTGAAATCCCTGCACAAAAACTGCAGGAATTTGCTATTGGGCTGCTACATCTTTGTGAGGTCAGTGATGAGAGCCATCACTTTTCCACGAATCACAAAGACCTTGTCATGATTTTACTATGTTGTTCAAACTGATTATGTCTACGTTAAATGGGATATTGTATATCATAGTTAACCAGTTGCATTGTGACGTGAAATATAACGTGAGTTAAGAGTCCTATCTGAACATTCCATGCATCTTAATGTTTCAATGGGTATATTTAATGCATGAGCACATTTGTAAAACAATTTAATTTTGAGGGGAAAGGAGGAGCTTTAAAAGCTAATAGCAGATATGGAAGCTCTCAAGATATTATTTCAGATCATGTTTTACCAGTATTCCCAAGAATGGTATTGCAGTAAAATCTCTGTTATTTAGAATTAAAGTAATTGGCAAAAAAGTCATGGAAAATAAATAGGTAAAAAAGACGGAAGTTTAAAATTGACACTCCTCACCGCAACACACAACCTCAAGCAACCGGAAAATTTGCTTATCTGGCATCTACTGATCTCCATAGGTGCTGGATACAAAGGGTTTTACTGTATTTGCAAGAGGGTAGAAATTAATTTTTTCAAAACAAAAACTGCTTTTCACTTTACGTTTTATGAATTTTTTTTTAACATTGTAAATTTGGGAATTGGAGGTATACAGTGACTGGAAGTCCACATGAGGGAAAGAGCAAGACCAGAGGAAGGAGTTAACAGTAATTGGAGGTTGATAGTGATTCTGTCTGCTTGGAGACTACTGATACATAATATAAGGTAATTGCAGGAGGCCTGGGTTTGTCAGTGTGGTGATGGTGTGTGGAATTAAAGTGGTTGCACATCAGGGACCCTGAATGCAGTAAGTGACCCCTACAGACTCACAAGTAAAGTTTTGCTACAATTGGAAGAACTGTTTGGGCCACAAATAATGGTGAAAAAGTAGGTGTAAGTATATGTGCGGCACTTCTGAGGTCACAGGTTTGGGTATCAGGTGGCAATTGGTGGGAAGGGATGAGTAGATGAGGGAGTTGTGGAAGGACTGATCAGGAATGAAAGACTAGTCTGTTCTTTTGAGGGTAAGCCAAGGGATTGATCGTGTGTGAATATATGTGTCAGTTGTGATATTGTGGACAACATCTGAGTTTGAGGAGAACTTGCAGGTGGGGGAAATTCCCATGTGTCTGTGGACCTTGTCCTTGATGTTTGAGATGGTGGATTTGGTAGCTGGTTTTGACCAACCTTTTAGTCACCTCAAATTAAATTGCTCCATTGTATTAAAATGGTTTTCAACATTAAATATGCTGTGCAAATGTGGATTGAATTCAACTAAGCTTCAGACATGGGAGAGGTTTTGGAGAAAAATGCCTTGTGCAAAATGAGTGTGCATGTTTTATTTTTTATTAGGTAACAATAAAAATAAGCCTGACATTCTGCTGATCTGTATCTATCCAATGATTATTCTCATGTGAAAATATATTGTACTGCTGTGTCTAAAAATTGGCTTGTTTATTTGAGGCAATACCTATCTGTGATTTTAAAGAAATACTTTGCTTTGTATAAATTGGTGACCCTACACTTTCATATGTTATACTCTGAACGTGGTGATGTACTGAGAAATGCTTTTTGTTTTTTAATACCATTTAGACATTATGTATACTTGCTAATATAGCAGATGGAACAACTGCAAAAGACCTCATCATGACAAATGATGATATTTTACAAAAAATTAAATACTATATGGTAAGTAATTTCTTTTTCTTAAATTTCAGAAAAAATGTATATATTTCTTTATCTTGGTATTTATTTTCATCCCCGAGTATTTCAGTGTTGCAGTATAGTGGTAAACAAATACTGTAATTTTTCAAAGATGAACTGGTTCACATTTATTGTTGGAATCAAGTTGAAGTGCTGTGTGATGTTATGCATGATATTCTTATGTTGTAGGAACCACTTCTTAAGGGAATTTTATCTCCTGTGAACACTAGTGAGCCTGTATGTTTTATTGTTGTATGTGTGGACTTGGACTCCAGTTATTTTGACATTAATAAAAATTGGCGATGCCAACGAATAATGCGGATTTCACAAAATTTAAGAAAGAATCACCATTTAGATGGCAAACACAAGCAATTCGATACCTAGGTATACAACTAGATAATAATCTAGGCCAT
Source organism: Narcine bancroftii (assembly GCF_036971445.1). NCBI lineage: Eukaryota > Metazoa > Chordata > Chondrichthyes > Torpediniformes > Narcinidae > Narcine > Narcine bancroftii. The sequence goes on from NC_091472.1 coordinate 241,884,280, forward strand.
CTATACAAACTAAACTATCAGCCATTAATGAAAAAATTACAAGACGACTTAGAGCACTGGAAAGACTTACCATTAACACTGAAAGGAAGGATAAACTGTATTAAAATGAACATCTTCCCAAGGATACAATACCTATTTCAATCATTACCAATTCACCTAACAGAGAAATTCTTCAAGGAGCTAAAGAAAATAATAAGGAAATTCTTATGGAAAGGGGGGGAAACCGAGGATAGCACTAGATAAATTAACAGAATGGTACAAACAAGGAGGCTTACAGCTACCAAACTTTAAAAATTATTATAGAGCAGCACAATTAAGATACCTATCAGATTTTTATCAAACAAGGGAAAAACCAGATTGGACCAGATTAGAGCTAGATAAAATAGGGGAGAAGATACCTGAACATATACCATATAAGTGGGATGAAAAGATGGTGCAACATAGGAATTCACCAGTATTGCACCATCTGCTCAACATTTGGAAGAAGATTCACATAGAAAGGAATAAAATAAATTATCAACTACCAAAATTAATATTGACACAAAATCAACTAACCCCTTTCACAATAGAGAACCTTTCCTTTAGAGAATGGGAGAGAAAATGGATCAAGAGAATAGAAAATTGTTTTTTGGGAAATAAATTATTATCTTTTGAACAAATGATGGACAGATATAATATAACTCACGATACAATGTTTGCATAACACCAACTGAAAACCTACTTGAAGGACAAATTGGGAAACAGCCTGAGGTTACCAGAAGGAAGCAATTTTGAATATGTGATTATAGACACAATAATAATTAAAAAATTTATAACAAACATGTACATCAAACTGCAAGAAAAGGAGAACGAGGAAACAAGCTGTAAACCTAAACAAAAATGGGAACAAGATCTAAACATAAAGATAAAGAATGAAACATGGGAAAAGCTATGCTTCGGAACTATGAGAAATACAATAAACACGAGGTTATGTATGATACAATATAATTGGTTACACATCACACCCCAAAAGTTAAATAAATGGGACCCAACAGTATCAGACAGATGTTTTCGCTGTAAGAAGGAAACGGGAACAACAGTACATGCAATTTGGGCATGTGAGAAAGTGAAAAATTTTTGGGAAGATCTAAACCAGGTATTAAATAAAATCACAAAAAGCAACATACCAAAAAACCCAGAGATCTTCCTTCTAAGTAATATAAGAAATAAAGAACTTGGACTCGATTTGGATGGAGCACAAAAAAGATTTGTTGATAGCCCTAGCTGTAGCAAAAAAATGTATAATGTCAACCTGGAAATTAGAAGACAACCTGAGAATATAGCAATAGTACATAGAAATGAATAAATGTATTAATGTAGAAAAAATAACATATAATTTAAGAAATAACATCACAATATTTGAACAAATATGGGAACCATACATGAAACACAATAGAGAAATCATACCATGGACCTCCACCACCTAAAATGACAGAAGGAGAAGACAACGAAATGAACTGACTCAGTATGTAAAAGTAAAAGACACAAATTTCTTGTTTATTTTTATTAAGTGATTACATTGTTTAACGGGTTTAATGTATCATATATATTTTTTTCATATTTTATATAAATATATATATTTATAAAAATTAGTTATAGTTGTATAGAATCAGAGTTAGTCATTATATACATTATATACTTAATTATATCTTATTAGAATTAGTAGATATATATACTATGTTTAACTTTTGATCTATATCCAGTGTCTTCTCTCTTTTTATTTGCTATTATTTTCTTTTCTATTTTTTTTCTTTTCATGTCTTTTATTTTTGGGTATTTTGTAATGGGTGGGTGTGGGTGGGAGGGAAGGGGAGAAAATTGTTGGATAAAGCATGTATTAATTTTAATATATCTATATATTGTATTTGTATATGATCTTTAATACAGGTAACAATTATTTTTTTTAATTGAAATTCACATTGCTTTAATTTGAATAACATTATAAACCAACACCCAAGATTGTGTTGCCTTTCAAATCTGTGCCCATCTTTCTTGCAATTCCTTGACAATTTTGAAATTACAGGTTCCATTCTTTGAAAAAGTAATTAAATAAATGATTTCACTACATTTATCCTGACTTATGTGCAGTCCTTAAAGCAGTTAACCACGAATTTCTTCATCCAAAAACACATGTGTACTGATGACTTTTAATTCTCTCTCATTGCCATCTTCTGAGTTGTCATACTACTTGTCAGAAATCCATTGTTAGGTAGGCAAATTTTTATTTTATTTACAGCGTGGTAGAAGCCAATTCCAGCCATTTAAACCCTTGCTGTCCAATTACTTTCAAATGAACGAACAACCCTGCATGTTATGGATGGTTAGAGGATACTGGAGCACCAGAGGAAACCAACGCAAGCACGGGAAGAACGTACAAATTTCTTGCAGACAGCGCTGGATTCAAACCAGGGTTACTGGTGCTGTAATAACATTGTGCTAACCTCCAACTAAATATTAGTAAGACTGAACGAAGCTTTTGTCTTTGCTCCTAAAACATACTCCGTTCCATGGTCAGCATTGCCATTCCAGGCAAAAGTCTGAACTATCCTTTATGTTCAATTTTGAGTTTAGCTCTCAAGCTTGTAATCACATCCGTAGTAAGATTAAAAACCCATCATCTGACCTACATGCTGAAAACTTTCTGCCTATGTCTCAACTTGCTGTACTTCCCATTGCCCTCATACTTGGTAACTTGCACAGTTTCCTCATCTGATAGTTTGCTGTTCTAAAATTCTCACCTTTTCTTTCAGGTCCCTCTGTTTTCTTTCCTCTTTACCAATACCTCTTCTACTACTAAAAGCCCCAGATATTCAAATTTTGCACTTTAATTCTTGATTTTTTTTAGCAGCCATGATTTCAGCCATCTTGAAGGTCGGTTCTGTATCTTTGCCTTTGCTACATAAAGGACACTGTTGGCCCTGCTGAGATTCTCCAGCATTTTGTGTTTTCACTTCAACCACGGAGACTACAGAATTTTATGATTTACTTTGGATGGGAATTTTTTTCATTTGCTTACCAAGATTTGTCCTCTCTTTCCTGCTCAAATCTACTTTCACCAAGCTCCTCAATAATCTGATCACAATCTCCCGTGACTTGCCATCAAAAGAAGGACAATCTTTTGGATTGTTATTGCATTTTTGCTTTCTACAAGGTCCAATAGAAATGCAAGTTATTGTTGTTTTCATATTCATGACGAAATTTAGAACTTTATGGCAGACCAGATACCAGAAGTAAAAACCAGAAGTTGTATTCAGAGTGCAGCAATCTCTTATTGTACTTGTGTATAATTTGTCCCTTCTCCCACAATGTTGTTCTGACCTATATAAACCTATTCTACATCATTCTAACCTGAGAACAATACAATAGTACAGCACAGTATAGTATTATTCACCCCTGCTACTAATATTTAAAGGGATGGGTGAGTGGGGGCAGTTGAGGAAATAATTTGATGCTTTTAAGCTCCAATACAACTTCATCTGTAGAACTTCATCAATAACTATTTAGTGACTTGCCTTTTCTGAAAGGAAACCTGTGGTGATTAATTTTGTACATGATTATGCTCTGGTTGGCTTTAAAAGTGCCTCCACTTTTTTGAGAAAATCAAAAATATGAAGTTAAAACAAAAAATACTGGTAACATTCATCGGGTCAGGCAGTATTAGTGGAAAGCTGATCAGCATGCAGTCTCTTTGTCACAACTTTCTAGGACCAGTCTCTGTTCAGCTTGATTTGATGATACAGTGGAGCCTCTCCTACCTCACCATAAAAGGAAGTGGTGGATGTCATTCATGCCAAATTTTTCAATAGTATTTTTGGAATGGAACAATAGCAGTGTGTGGAAATTATGCTGGGTCTTAAACTACAGTACTATGAATCAATGGTTTATTTTAGAGATGCCTTTTTGATGAGAAGTTCACAATTCTGTTTTTTTTATATATGTGGAATGTCTCCTTGCACCAGGAAGGCCAACTTATTTAACATGACTTCTTAGTAAAGAAGAATGGTAAAGTTGTTACAGATTCTCTTTGATATCTTTGTTAAAGGTTGCCCATTTCTATCCCATAGCAAAATATTTTCTGATTCTAAATGAGCTCCTGGTTCACCACCATTTTTAAATCCTTTCCCTTATTTCTGCCACCATGTCCAGTCTTGCTCATCCCTTTTCATAAATCATTCCTTGCGACTATGGCCAACGGTTGCAAAGGCTGTACTTTCGCTGCTCATTCTTGATGTCCCACTCCCTTACATGCGCCAGCTCGTCTCTTGTTAGATCCACATCCTCAAATGCATCAATTGCTCCAGCTGTTCAATGATAATGTTCAATCTCTGAATGTTTCCATCAATTGGACTCAATCCCTCTATCTGATGTAAGTAGTCAAAGAAACATTAACCCTAATTGGCATTGTGTGACAGAGTATGTAGAGGTGTTTGGGAGATAAATTGGGAAAGGTTTTTTAGAGCAGGTCACACACAAGCACTTTAAAACACAGAATTTTTACAGGAGCTTTTGCAAGAATGCTCAGAGACTCATAATGGACTGTTATTTGAAAAAGGTAACAAATTTAACAACATGTAGTGGCAGCTCTGTCTGAAAAAGAGAATTTACTGTCTGGAAGGTCATGTGATCTTTGCAGGCAGAGAGGAGAAAAAAAAACAGGCTTTACTCTCAGAGTTGGAGGGAGTGAGAAAGAGAGAGGAGAAACACAGACATCGGTTCCAGAGGGACAAGCTGGTAAGCTTTGGAAGACGGCCTGGTCAAAGGAGAGGACTGGTCCATTGTTTCCCTTGGAATAGGAGAAACAGAAAGGAACTCTGTGGTGACCTGAAAGAAAGAGGTTATCATCTGGAGAACCCTGAAGGAGGCAAGTTTCATCTGCAAGACACTGAAGAGGCTGATTAAAAAAGAATCAGTTGTGGATGTCCTGGAACAAGAAGAACTCTCTCTGAGAACCAATAAGAACCCTCCTGAGTGGTAACCATCTACCTGTTAAGCACCAAAGCCTGGTGAACTTAATTAATGTTAACTTCTGTGCACAGTACAAGAATTGCCTGCAACCAGTGAGATTGGACTGTGAACCAAAGAACTTTGCTGAACTTACACAACACATTACACACACGTGCACTTAGAATTAGGGGGTTAAGTGAGTCAATAGAGTTAAGTTAAAGTTTGATCCTGTTTTCATGTCCAAAGATAGTTAAAAGCAACTTTTTGTCATGGTGCATATCTATTGCTGCTAGGTTTTGGGGTCCTCTGACTCGTAGCAATTGACTCTCTTACTGATATGATGTGGCTGAAATCCAGCCTGAAAATGGCCCCTTTCTATTTCACTATCAGCCCTTGGAACCACACATCTGAAATTCTGTCCATGCAATGATGAGGTAGATCTAAAAATTTAATTCTAGTACCAGATCAAAATCAGCAGTGGGGGTTGGACAATATTTTCTACTTCAGGACTATAAGGAGGTTGGCTGTTCTGATGGATAGTTCCACAGAGTGGGTACTAATACTTCATGTATTTTGTCTTCTGATGGGTATTTTTGTTTATTAACGTAATTATTTTCCAGAGTCATTCAAATGTAAAGCTCCAATTGGCTGCTACTTTTTGTGTATCCAACCTTATATGGAGTGAAGAGGAAGGTAAGATCTGTGATTGTTATTAGAATTATGGGTGCTTGGTTGCTCACAAAAAACTATTTAAGTACAATATTTATCATAAAGAACATTTGATTGTCAGTTTATTTCCTGAAATATTTTTAACTGTAATTTTTAAAAGCTAATTGTCTGTATTGGATAGCTTTTAATAATTTGGCACATCATCGAGGGCCAAAGGGCCTGTACTGAACTGTAGTGTTCTATAGGTTTTGCATTCAGAACAAGTTGTAGAAATAGTTACTGGATCATTATCAAGAGGCCTGAAGTATCGATCTGGAAGCTTGAGGTTGTGGAATTTAAATTGAAATACTGGCTTTGAAATAAAAAAAATATTATCAGTAAAATGATTACTGTCAGATTTGCATAAAACTCCATCCAGTTCATGTGTCATTTTACTAGAGTTACCAATAGTAGCAGCTTCCAAATTTATTTAATGTCTTGAAATTAAAATTATTGGCCACCATGGTGAGATTTGGAAATTTTAATTTTTGATTGATACTCCAGACCTCTGGTTGTAGTCCAGTAGTTCCCCTTCTCCTTTCTCTTAGGCAGATGACTTGCTTCCATTCTGCACGGTCTTTTAATGTAGAATTGCAGTTGTGCACCAACTGCTCCTTGGTCTGGGTAAAGTAAGATCCTAGTCTTTGCTGCACAAACTTGGCACTTGCACGTATGTGGATGGGAAATGCATACATCTTACCTCCAGCCTTTCTTCAGACCAACCCCACCTTCAGAACCCTACCTCCCTTTTTCTCCCTGCCCTCACCCTTTAAATATTTCCCACTTCATTTCTCTTTTGATTCTAGTAATTGGATCATTCATTGTTCTGAATCCAGACCTGGACTGAATATTACAGTATTTTGAAGTTAGGAAGTTTAAAAAAAAAGAAAAATGGCAATAAACATGTACTTTTAGTTAAGAACTCTTTAGTGATGGTCTATATGGACAACAAATACCCATAAATATTTCTGAAAAGGTTTTATTGTGCAGTTTGGTATTTTATACCCATAAATATTTCTGAAAAGGTTTTATTGGCAGTTTGGTATTTGGAGTAAATGCAAAAAAAGGGAGTGTCATTAAAACTCTTTCAATTTGTAGGGTACTACATTTATTATAGTAACAGATGATTATGAAGAAATAACTTGTATTTTATTTTATTAGGTTCCCATGAACGTCAAGATAAACTGAGAGAGTTGGGAGTAGTAGATATTTTACATAAATTGGTTCAAACTACAGATCTCAACCTTTCTGACAAGTAAGCATTGGCAAAAACTAGTGTTGAATCCTACATTGGCTGGTCATCTTCGTCACTTTGGTAATGACATAAAAGTCATCAAGTAGAGCAGGTTACTCCTATTTCTTATGTGCTTATGCTTGAAATCCTATGTATGTCATGTTGGCGAACTCAGTAATGCAATCAAATTCAAGACTGCAATTAAAAAATATTTTGCACTGATTTGAAATTCTAGCTGTTTTGTATTTAGGGAAAATGAGGAGAAGATAGAAATGTATTCAGATCAGATTTCAGATTTATTGTGAGAATACATACATGACATCACACAACCCTGCGATTTTTTTCTGCGAGTGAGGTGGAATTACAACTTACAGGTAGTGCAAAAAAAATGTAGTACAGTGTATACATGTAAACAATTAAAGAACTGTAAGCCGATAATGAAAGTAAACAAACTGACTGCAAATCAGGGAGAATTTAAAAAAAATGAATAAACTGCACAAGTAAGAGTCCTTAAATGAAACCCTGATTGAGTTTGTTGTTGAGGACTCTGATGGTGGAGGGGGAGCAGCTGTTTCTGAACCTGCTTGTGCAAGTCTTGTGGCACCTATACCTCTTTCCTGATGGCAGCGGCAAGAACAAAGCATGTGCTGGGTGGTATTGGTCTCTGATGACTGCTGCTGCTCTCCAACAGCAGCGTTTCCTATAGATGTTCTCTATGGCGGGGGTTTGCCTGATGTCCTAGGCTGTGTCTACTACCTTTTGGAGGGCTTTACATTCCAGGGTACTGGTGTCCCCACACCAGACCATGATACAGCTTGTCAGCACACTTTTCATCACACATCTGTAGAAATTTCCCAGGGTTTCTGGTGTCATACCAAACCTCCGTAAACTCCTGAGGAAGAAGTAGAGGTACTGATGTGCTTTCTTCATGATGCCATTAGTGTGTTGGGTCCAGGAAAGATCCCCCAAGATAGTGACTCCCAATAACTTAAATTTGCTCATCCTCTCCATCTCTGATCCCCCAATGATCACTGGATATTCACTCTTATGAAGTTTTGGAGCAGCAGTCAGTTGAATTCTGCTCACCAACAGACTGTCTTGCCTATCTAAGCTGGTTGTAAATTTTGTTTGAAACATGGAATTGATTTGAACTTGAAGTATTTATTTGTGATTATGGTTTTGAAATTATAACTCTTAATCATAAATGCAAGTAATGTTAGTTTTATTTGAATAATAATTTAGCTTTGTTTTACCTTTAGATAAAATTAAGTTAATAATTCCTTTACTACAAGATGTTTCATGGTTAAAAACACATTACTATTTTCACATTTGACTGCATTAAACTTTTGTATCTTCAGTTGCACAAATTCTTTTGCATTCTTTGCAGACTCTAATGCTTGCAATGGTATGAGTATCTATGTGGAGATTGATTTTGTCACTGCAATAAATTTGGTATTTGTTGAGTTTAAATAAATATTTTAATTGAATCTTAGATGACAACATTTCAAAAACTAATTCTGAATTTATTACAGGGCAAAAACAGCACTGCAGCAATTTCTGTCATGAGTAGCCAACCTGTTGGGTCCAATCTGAAGCTCTCAATGGACAGCAGTTGGGTGGTTGAATGGAGAGCTCATCCCTGGCCCATTTTTTGCACAAGTCACCTTGGACTGCAGTTTTTGTGTGCAGTGATTCATGAAGAAAAATGAGTCTTTCAGGAAGAAACAATGCAGCAGAGAAAGAAGTCCAATCTCAATCCTTACAGAATGTTTGTTTCCCCTCCTCACTGAATCTGTAAAAAAATCTTACTCTTGCTGCAGCTGGTTAGTGTGTGACTGGTTACTTTTCTGAATTTTGATTTTTAACTAGTGTTTTCTACAGATTTTTCTGAGTAGTGTATTGTTTGCTGAATGAAGGCTAAACCCTGGTGTAAATATTTACCTACGCAGAACACCCTAAAGAGAATGTAATATTTAAAAAGTGTGGAAAAAATATGATTTTGTTTTGAAGCTCTGTAGAGAATGTAAAATATTATGTGAATTTGATGAACCACGTTTATCTGCGTTTACTTTAGAACTGCATCTCTTTATAGGCCTACACAGGTAGTGTTTGGAATCGATATAGAGTATTTTAACTTTTCATACTTCCAAAAGATTTTCCTCTGGAAAAGGTAACAAGGATATACTGGTCACGACCTTAATATCACCTTAGTATCCAAGTAAAAACCCAACTCAGGGACAGGTAATGAAGGAATTCTTTCATCCATTTTCATTGACTCTCTTTAGAAGATTTGCCACCTTTCCCTTGGACAATTTTGACATTGTATCTAAACAGATAACCAGTTGTAATGAATAGGTTGTGATACTTTTGTCCATTGCAAAATTAAACCTGATCTCAGTACTGGCAACTGGACATCTAACTTTTGAGTCATAGGTTGAATTTGGTACATGAGGGAGGAAGATACTGCATAGTTCTGTTTTGAAGCTGAACAATATTAGCAGATAGTTTTGGGGAAACTACCATTCTAATGTAATTATGGGTGCCTACCACAGTTGAGCCCTTTATCCTGAAGCATGACAAACTCTGTTAACGTTACTGAGTGATTGGTGTTTCTGGTATTGTAGCTCTATCTATAATTGAACATTGCTGTACAAACAGCTACAGATCTAGACACTGGCATTTTCACAGTGTGTTCTGTGATATGGCCACTAATAAATATGCCGTTGGAGATAGGATGAAAATTGTAACCTTGCACTATACTCCGAAAACAAGGAAATAGTTGGTCAATGGTGGCAACCTGGTTAAAAATAAATGCTTAATCAAATATTTTAATGGAGGTTTTGCTTAGGTGAATATTTTCCAAGTATGATATTGAAATAATACCTGTGTAGGCCATTTGAAAAGAAGGCAGTTTTCTTTAATTTTGTTGTGTTTTAATTGGAATTTCCCAGTGCACTCGTTTGTTCTGATCCTTTTGGTTTTGACCCCTTTTATCTGAATGTTTGCATTTGAATTTTGCTGCAACATAAGGTTTATTAATATTTGTATACTATTGGGGTTAAAGCAGGAGCACAAAAGAGGGTTCCCTTCTGATTCATGGCAAATGAAAAAAGAAAGCTTTGTAAGGATTTGCATTGAAATTTCCAGTGTTTGTTCATACTTGTTGCTGCATGTGTTAATGCCTGGCTACTTGCAGCTGTTTATCTCAGCAGGTAATTTTTGGATTGTGTATTGAAATATGGATGGAAAAATGCAAATCAAAGGCTGAAATATTTTCTCCAAGCATGAATGATTTAAAAATGTAACATTTAAAAAAAAATCCAAAAAACAATTTTTTTAAAGAAATTGTGACCACTACATTTTAAGTACACTCCCAATGGATTTTTTTATTGAGTTGCATTTTAAACTGGTATCTTTCAGTCTTTGTACATACCTGCAGATGATTTGAATAGGTTTCATTCTTTATATCCAGGTGTTTTAGGAGTACTGTCTATGTAATATATTGCGAAAAGACTATCACATTTATATGATGTCATTTCAAGCTCAATTGACAGAAGTCAATTAAATAAAGTGTGGCTTCTTAGAGTGTTTTCTAACACTGGTTACGAGACTTTAGTTTTGTCATGTATTATCAAGGGTATATTGTGATAACAGTATAATGTACTCACATTCATGGTGTCTGTGCAGGAAATATATATTTTCTTATTAAAAAAAAAGATTTTCAGTGAACCCATTGTGAAGATTCCAAAGACTCGCATTTCTCCATTTGTCAAGAATTCCTTCTGCTATTCATATAACACTTAAAGTAAAAAAAAAAAAAAATCCATGAACTGCTGACTGCATTTTTAATCAAAACTTTTATTCAACAGTATTAATGTAGTGTACAGGTAGTCCCCGACTACCTGTAATTGGGACTGACGGGTTGGTCATAACTTGGATTGGTCATAACTCAGGGACCGCGGGCTGTTGCTGGGAGTGGGGACCACTGTATACAGTACTTTTAATACAAAAAATGTACTTATACAGTAGTTTTAATAAAGATTTTTTTAAAAATTGGTCATATTTGTGGGTGGAGGTAACTCGCGTAGGTCAGAAGTCAAGCACTACCTGTATTTCCATTTCTTTTGAACTGGTGTTTCCTGTGCCATCAGCAACATAGATTGACAGGTGTTACAAACTGCAAAGGTTTCACTTGAAGCTGTTTTGTTATATTTCCATGGTCTACTCCAAAATTCCTCAGAGGTTTGAAGGTTGAGCAAATATGTCAATGTTTGCTGCTTTAAACCTGCCCAGGTCAGAACATGCATGAAACATGCATTTTCTGCCTTTCATAACACTTATTACTAAACAGAGGAATCTTTGACAGCATCTTGAGTCCTGGAGATGCACTGACAATTGATGGAGGCTGTACTGACAATGGAGGTCTTAGTTTAGGTTTTGGCCTCTGATTTATCTCTTTTGGGACTGCTTCATTTGATATTTGAACAGGGCCAGAAATAGGAGAATTCATCTGAGAGATGTAATGATAGATCTGATTTCTAGCGAGAGCAGGTTCATGCTCTTTTTGAATAGTTTATTGATCCTTTTTGAGAGGATTAAAATGATCATCCCTTTCCTTCCCCCCCACCTCCCCCATCTCACTTCAGAAAGAAAAAGTGGAGGGAGAAATTGTATGTGTGAGTTGTTGACTGCCACTTCCATCTGTCAGTGGCTGTTTCTGCCCGTCGTTAAGACTGTGCTACCATTTGTTAAGAGTCAGACGATTGGAAACACTTTTAAAGTTGAGTTTCTGAATGGGAGCTCCAAATTTTGAAGGTAAATTGGGATCTGCAATTTTTTTAAATGAAGCCATTCAGTATATAGAGGCACTTGAGATTCCTGTGCGCACTCTGCAGGGGGCTGTGTGCAATATGCTAGCTTTGATTAATAATAAAAAGGTTTGCACATGCCACCAGGACAGCTGCTGGCAGGAAGATTATAATGCCATTGAATCTGTGAAGCTGCATTGACTTCAATTCTACTACAGGTCAATTGCTGGACTATTTCTTACGGCTGCTCGCATAGTTTTAAGCACTCCCCTATATTTCTGTTGTTGAGAGTATGTGGACTTGCTGGTCTACATTTGCTGTGCAACCAAGTTGTTTCCGGGCTTCACTCAACAGATTATGATTGTTATTTGCCAACTGCTACAACTTCAAGTAAGGTAAATGTTAAATTGTCTTTGACTCTAATTTCACTCGGAACTTCTCCAACTAGCTTCTTCCAGGCTACCATTGACAAGTAAATAGTATCTGTTAATTCATGATATTACTATGGGATGGAGGAGAGCTGTTATTAGAGTGTCGCCTTATTTTACCCAACTGTTTGCTTTGTGCATTTCACCTTTGGTTGTCCCGACCCAGTTCATTTGAGCTTGCCCACTGTCATGAAATAAAAGGAGTTCCATTCCCTTTATTGTACAGTTCCAGGCAAATAAAAATGCAGCTGAATGTATATTAGTTTTGGGAGCAATAGAGAATTTGTTGATCTGCTTTGTCATCAGCAAGAGTAATCTATTCATGACATTGATCTAGCCCATGACTCTGGGCCAGACTCATGCACACAGGCCCTACACTGATGATACATCACAGTAGAAGGCCCTTCCAGTCCATGAAACCCTGCCACCCAATTGACCTACCGTATGTTTTGGAGTGAGGAAGGAAACCAGAGCACCTGGGGAAACCCATGTAGGCCACCGGGAGTACAGTCGACACTTTCCTTATTCTAATCTATCCTAATTTCAATGTGTCATCTTCCAAGGCGTGAGCTGCATCATTCTGAATTTCAATCTCTTTAATTCAACAAATCAAACTCTGTGGCTGTTACTCTATGTAGCTTTAATTCATTGATAAAACAGATAAATATTTTGCATAGCTTTGCATTAAGACTTTCATAATGAGGAATAAAGCATTTACTGTATAATGAAGATATAAAATGTATATAGAGATATTCAAACTTAAAACAGATACATAATGGTATTTAAAGAAAAATATCTCATGGCTCACACTTCCTCCATATCTGGTTGAATAATCTGCACAGATTTGATGACATATTACATCATAGTTACTATGGTAACACTACAAACAATAGTTCTCTTAAAGAGACAGGCACAAAATTAACAAAGTTTAAAAACAAGTTTTTAACTTTTACATTCTGGCCCCTAATTATAATAATTACACAAGTAAATATAGTAAGTGTAAGATTAGAAATCAAAACTTTCAGCTTCCTGTAAAAGACAGATTTTAGTAATAGGTTTTGTTTAAGTAACCAGTCTTGGTTTTAGTCTTCACTTGCCGAGTGAAACCTTTCTTGTCTGGAACTGTATCCACTATTTTCCCCAGCAACCAAGAATTTTTTGGTGAACAATCGTTCATAATTCCAATGTCTCTGCATACAAAATTGCATTCATCTTTAGACCATTTTTGTTGTTCTTGTAATAATGAGATATTCTTTAATCCATCTTTTCCAAAATATCTGCCATTTGTTGGTTTAGCATTTGCACGTCGACAATTAACACATTTTGATATAATTCTTTTGATCAACATCGAAGCACCAAGTTTCCAATATTTCTGGATCAGTTCTGATAACGTGTGATTACATCCACCATGAACTGTATTCTCATGTATATGTCAAACAATCAATTCAGAAATATGAAATTCCTTAGCTAATATAATTGGATCCTTCGCCTCTGGCATTATTGCTTTTTTCAATCTCCCTCCTACTCACAAAACATCATTTAACAAGAATAGGATTTAGCTTATAAACACAACTTTTTTTTGTAACATTCAGATTCCTCAATTTTGATATTTTGTTATCAAACACTTTTTTTCTGACAAAAACGAATGATCTCCAATTCAGCATTCGCCAACTCATCAACTGTTGGGTAACAGCTTTTCTGAGTCTTCAGATTCTCTTGATGCGATTTAAAAGCATAGTTTTTAACCTAAGAATCCATGCTACTGCCTTTTTCAAATGAAACTATGAAGAGCGATAGGAAATTAATTGAGAGATCAGATTATTTTCATTAGATATTTGAATAGTATTCACAGTAGTGTTTTGGATTTGAAATTTCTTTTAACTTCTGGATTTTGAGGCCATTCTTGAGATTGCGAAAGAAATTGAGCGCCGGACACCCATGTGTTGGCTCTTTTCAGAAACAATTGAACTTTTGATCCTTGTGAACCCATGTCAACTGGATTGTCCACTGTTTTAACATATCTCCATTGATGTGAAACCTTTTCAATTTCACATAGGTATGAAACCTTGCGCTTTTGTTATTAATGTGTTTCAGCACTGAGTCTGCTAACTGCATCTGTAATTTTCTTCTTAATACAGTGTCCATTTTGCTCACCATGGTAGTGGCAGTCAATTTTATTCAAGGTATAGTGACTGGTTTTAATGGAGCTGTGACGGAAAGGTCTGTATGGGAAAGATTTGTTAGAGTAGGACACTTGCAAACACTTTTAAACAGTTTATTTGAAATACTGGAGACATAGTGGCTTCTCACACCTTTTTGCAAAAGCTTTGAAGAGTCCTCAACAGATGTCATTAATGGATTCTTGTTTATCAAGGTAACAGATGAAAGAGCAGGCCAGAGCCGCTGCCTGAAAGGAGAATTTGCTGTGGTAAGAGGGTCATGTGGGTTTGTAAGAGTCAAACATGCTTTCTTTCAGTCTCAGTGAGAGAGAGGGAGAGACACAGAGATCACTTGACAGTGCCAGCCAGCAGAAGTTGCTGGGACTGAAACAGGACAAGCTGGCAAGCTTTTGGAAGACAGCCTGGTTGAAGCCCTTGTGGTTCATGGAAGAGGAGAAGACTGGCTGTCTAATGTTTCACTTGGAATAAGGGAAACAAAAAGAAACACTATGGTGACCTGAAAGAAAGAGGTTATCATCTGGAGAACCCTGATGGGGCAAGTTTCGTCAGCAAGACTCTGAAGTGGCTGATGGAAGTAAATCAGTTGTGCATGTCCTGGAACAACACATCTCTGAAAACCGACAAGAACCTTCCTGAGCGGTAACCATTTACGTTTCAATCACCAAAGCCTGGCGAACCTTATAAATGTTAAATTCTGTGTACAGTATAAAAATTGCCTGCAACCAGTGAACTTAGAGGAATGAGAAGTGAGAATTAAAGAACTTTTCTGAACTTAAAAACACATTAAATACACGTGCGCTTAGAATTAGAAGGGGGTTAAGTTAATAATAGGCAAGTTAAAGTTTGATTCTGTTTTCATGTTTAAAGATAATTTAAGTAACCATCTGTAGCAGCCATGTAGTAGGCCGCGCGGGCGCACAGCACAGCAATGCAAACTGTTGCCGGCATGGTTTGCTACATCACCCCCCCGACATAATCTTGTCCTAGGAAGTTGATGGTAAGACCGAATTCCTCCAGCCATTGGAAAAGGTGGCACAAATGCAGGTGGTGATCTTGCTCAGTTTGACTGGCTGTGTTTATGGCTGCCAAAGAGACATTAACCAAAGCAGCAATGCTTGTCCATCCCAACCCTGAGGCTGCCTTGGTACTGAGCACTGACGCCTCAAGTACGTCCGTGGGTGAGGTTCTTGAGCTGTACGTCAATGGCCATTATCAACCCCTCGCTTACTTCAGCAGGCATTTAAGGCCAGCGGAAGTTAAATATAGTACGTTTGATCGGGAGCTGTTGGCATAGTACGTAGCCACACGGCACTTTTGATATATTTTGGAAGGTCCCCATTTCACTGTGTTTACGGATCATAAGCCACTCATTTTTGCCTTCAGCAAAATAACGGATCCATGGTCGGCAAGACAGCAGTGTCACTTATTGTACGTTTCAGAATTCACGACAGACGTGCGCCATGTTTCAGGGAAAGACTATCTTGTTGCAGATATGCTGTTCATACCAACTATATCATATTCAGGGTGGAATCGATATTCCTGAATTGGCCAGTGCATGGGCCATAGACCCCAATTATTAACCTGGACATACAACGGGTGGCACCACAACAGGGTGGACCAACCCTCTTTTGTGACTTGTCTTTGGGCTACCCTAGACCGTTGATTCCAGCATCATGGAGGCGACACCTTTTTGACCAGATACGTGGCTTGTCTCATCCATCCATCAGAGTATCAGTCAAGCTCATGTGAAATAAATACGTATGGTATGGACTAAAAAAAGATGTCGCTCAATGGGCACGTACATGCACCTCCTGCCAGATGGCTAAAATTCAGCAGTATACCAAGGCACCACTTGAGCCTTTTCCAGCAGTACACAGGTTTGAACACGTGCATGTGGACTTAGTCGGTCCATTGCCAGTATCTCAAAACATGAGATACATTTTAACAGTGGTAGACTGTTCAATGTGCTGCCCAGAGGCCATCCCATTGCCATCTAGTGACACTGAAATGTGCTAGAGCATTCATCGTCAATTGGATTTAGTGTCCCAATGCACATAACTTCAGACCGCAGAACACAATTCACCCCTGTATTATGGTCTGCCTTTACGTGCTTTTGTGGATCATACCTGCACCACACTACGGCATACCATTCACAGTCCAACGGCCTTGTGGAACATTTCCACCGGCAACTAAAGTCCGCACTTAAGGCCCAACTCTCCGGCCCCAATTGGGTCGATGAGTTGCTATGGGTTCTACTGGGAGTTCGCATAGCCCCAAAGGAAGATTTGCATCTGCAGAGATAGTTTATGGCACAGTACTTACAGTTCCAGGGGACATTCATTTCGCAACCAACTCTGACCTGGATGTCCTTCAGCAACTTCGACACGGTATCACTAGCAGGAAACCTGTTCCTACCAGCTGGCATGGAACCCCTAAACAACATGTGCCCCACAGCTCCTCAACGCTGATTTTGTTTTTGTAAACAGACTGGTCTCAGGAGCGCCGTTACAATGACCATATGAGGGACCTTTCTGTGTGATTAAGAGGGATGGAGTTGTGTTTACCTTGGACGTTGGGGGACTTTCGCAGCTGTTTAGTGTGGACAGACTCAAGCCTCCCCATGTGGATCCCACTGCACCCATTCAATGCCCCCAGCCCAGAGGGCATCCTCCTAAGGCACACGCAACTGGTGTTTTAATTTCCAGCGACAATTCTGGGCCGTGTAGTGGTGAGTCTCCTACTGGAAGGCACGGGGCACTTACAAGACTAAATTTAAACCTGCCGGTCCCGTGGATCGGCAGAAATCTCATAGTGATGTCCCACTTTATCTCATGGAGCCCGGGAGATGCAGTATATAAAATAAGCCTGTAAACCCTGAATAAATCAGTCTTGAGTTGACTAGTCTGGCGTGTTTTGTATTTCTTTAGTAGCTCTACTGTAGTAGCCACCACACATTCGCCTTTGTGAACATGGGCCGGGGCCTCATCCAAACACTTCACAACTTGTATCACTTCTTTCTAATAAAAAAAAGCCATTATGCAAAGAAATGAAGAAAAATATGTCTTTTTCGTTATATAGAATCAATTCCAACACTTTGTATTCTGTACTTTACACCTTTAATGTCCAAAAGAACACATGCATCAGAAGAAAGAGAGTTCATGCCTGTCTCTCTTTCTATATTTTACAGCAACTTTGTTCCTTCTCATTATTGTTGATTTATAAAGTTGCATATTCTTACGTCAGTTCACTTGTCTGTAAGTTGTTTTGCAGAATAAGAACCTTGTTACTCAAAAGTAAACAGGTCCAAGTTATATCCATTCAATAAAAAAATGAATTAAGATCAAATCATAAAGCTTTTTAAAAAAAAATAAGCTGGCAAACTTTCCCCTTTTTTTTGCTTCAGTCTTAGCACTTTATAGATTTGACCCATCAATCATCAATGAACTGAATTGAGTCACTGCCAGAGTCCTCATTGGATGTCCTTACCATTTCAACACAACATGTGTCTACTTTTTTGAGCTCCAGTCTTAATTTTGTGCCTAGAAGTTCTGCCATTCCATCTGGTAAACAATCAGCTTGCAGTGAGAACTTTGCCATGGCTGGATCACTTCTCTTGACATCGCCTTCCTTTGGTTGCTTGTCTTCTTTTAAACTGGCAATTGTCTTGGGAGGTGAAGAGGCAATCGGCTTTAAATCTGCAGGTAGGAATTGTCGATGAGGTAAATGGCAACTTTGTGCTGTCATGGGTTGCTTCAGAAGTTGGGGGTCATGGTTCATGTGATCTGTGTGGTGGGCTGAATCCAGCAAGGAGCTGAGTGACAATGAGGCATCAACAGTCTGCAACTTCATGGACGGACTGCTCAGATTTGATGATCTTGCTGCATCAAGGTTACTATCAGGCCACGAACATCGATGCTGGACATTAGGCCTCAACAATGGAGGATAAGTCAGGGATGTGGAGGGAGCCTGTGAGCGCACAGTGCTGCTGAATCCACTGCTGTTACTGTAGACAACTGAGGCACTGGGGTTCAGATCACGTTTGTGGCAGGTCAATAAAGGTTTCAGAAGATCTATCATCTCCTGTAGGTCTTTGCTCAGCTGAGTGACTTGAGTCGAGAGGTGGAGCATCTGGAAGGTAAAACAAAAATAAATAATGAAACGGGAGGAAAGTGAAAGATAGAGGAATGAAGGTGACAGTGGAAGGAGGGGGAATGAAATAGGATAGGGAGGAATGTAGTGAAGGGGAAGAAAGGGGGTTCTAGAGGGCGATTAGATTCAGTAAGCGAGGGAAAAGATGGAAAGGAAGCAGGAAGGTTTAAGGGCAAAGAATGGGGAGAGAAAGTGGAGGAAGGGACAGACAGGGGAGTGGCAGGAAATATAGCAGAAGGAGAAGGGGAAGGGATAGGGAGGAAGGGGAGGAAAAATGGGATGGAGTTGAGAGTGAGAAGGAGCAGAAAGGATGGGGAGGGAAGCGGAGTGGGTGGGATGAAGGGAGAGGTAAGGTAAAGAGGTAAAGGGGAACAGAAATGGAAGGGGTTAAAGGGCAAGGGGAATGGGAATGGGATAGAAGAGAGGCGGGTGAGTAAAAAAGAGATAAAAGGGGAGGTATAGAGGGGATGTGGACAGGGCAAGGCACTAAGGTGAGTGGCAGGAAGGATAGAGGACAGGTGGAGGAATAGAAATGGGGATTGAAGGGCAGGAATAGTCAGGAAGCTGGAGAGCAATGGTAGGATAAGAGGGGGGGATGGATAGAGGTAGGTTGTTGAGGAAGAGGAATAGAGAAGTGTAATGATGGGAGTTGGAGAGGGATAGGAAGGAAGAGAGGGGAAGGGGTAGGAATAGGGGCATGGATAGTGGAGGAAGAGGGACAAAGGAAGTGTGAAGAAGAGGAATAAGAGGAAAAGGATTTAAGGGGGAGGCATAGTGGGGTAAGGGTCTAAGGTGGCAGCAGGATAGAAAAAGAGAGGACAAGGAATATTAGGATGGAGAGGGATAGGATAGAAGAGGTGGGGTAGGTTAGAGGGGAAGGTTAAGGATGGAAGGGGAAGTGGTGGGAGGGAGCAGAGCAGGAGGGGAGGAATAGGGAGGGTGATAGAGGATGAAAGGCAGAAAAGGAGAGGGGAAGGGATAGTAGGGTGGAGAGAGGCAGGAAGGTTTATGAGGGGGACAGGTATAAAATGAGGGAGGGAGAAAAGGAGGGGTTGGAGGAACAAAGAGGGATAGTGAGGGGGGAGAGAAGCAGTTGAGGGGAACAATAGAAAGAAGGGAGTGAGGATAAAGTATATAGGGAAATGATAGAGGGGAGAGGAGAAAGGCCTAATAGTTGAGGAAGGTACAAAGGGGAATGAGGAGAGGTTTTGAAAAAGGTTTTGAAGGGAATAGAGAGGGATAGTGAGGGGGATTAGAATATGTTAGAGGGTTAGTGAGGAAGTGGGATAGAAGGAGCGGTGATGGAAGGGGAAGGGATAGTCAGAGAGTGAGGGACAGGTTAGTGAGGGAAGGGGGATAAAGGACAGGGTGACAGGATAGCACAGAGTGGTTGAAAGGGAGGAATGGGAAAGGGGTTGGGGGTTAAAAACAGGAAAAGCAGTTGAGGCATAAAGGCAAGGAAGGGTGAAGTGGCAAAGGTTAGAATGGAAAGGGGAGGTTTTAGGGCCAGAATAGAAAGGAGGGTGAGATAGTGAGAGAAGGAGAAGTGAAGGGGCTGGAAAATAAATAGAAGGGAGGGAGGGAAAGGTGTAAAGGAGAGAGGAAGGATGGGGGGATAGAGGGGTTGAAGAAGTGAGGGGCAGAAAGATAGAAGGATAGGGAAGTGTGTGGGGAGGAGAGAGGTGAGTGGCTGGGTGAGGGATTAGAAGGAAGGCAGGAATAGAGGGTGAAGGATAGTGGGGCGGCGGAGCGGGTTGGTAGTATAATGAAAGGAGAATGGGAGTGGGATTGAAAGGAAGGAATAGTCAGTAAGAAGGACAGATGAAGAGAAGGAAGAGAGAAGGTCAGATGGAGAAAAGGAAGAGAGAAGGAAAGGTAGAAGGAAAAGGTATAGGGATTGGATGGTGAAATTGAGAGGGGGAAGGAGTGTGGAAGAGGGGTTAAAAGGGATAGTGAGAATAGAGGGATGGAGTGGGGAGGAATACATGAATGAAAGGTGGAGTGGTGCAAGGGCTGAAGGGAGGAATGGAGAAGGGACAGGGGAGATGCAGGAGGAATGGAAAGATGGTTGATGGGCAGGAATAGTGATGGGCAAAAGCAGTGGAATGGAGGAAGGATAGAAAGAGGGAGGAAGGTTGAACAGGAGAGATAGTGATGGGGCAGATAGGCTGGGTTAGAGGAGGGAAGAAGGGGATGGAGAGGAACAAAGGGGTAACACAGGAAGGAACAGAGCAAGCAGAGTTGAGAAGGGAAGGAATAATGGAAAAAAGGCAAGGGAGAGGGATAAAGGAGAGAACGAGAAAGTAGGTGGATGAAAGGAAGGGGAGAATGGAAGAAGGAATTAAAAGGGGATAGAGGAAGGGGGGGTGAAATTGAGGTGGAGGAAGAGTAGATGGGCAGGAATAGATGGGGAGCAGACAGGGATAGTGATAGAGCAAGGAGGAGGGATAGGGGCAGAGATGCAGGAAAAGCAATGGAAGGGGAGAGGGGAGGAATAGAGAGGAAAAGGGAAGGAGGAATAGAAAGGGAGCAGTGAAGAGAAGATAGTGGGGGGATAATAGTAGGGAGAAGCTGGACAGAGGAGGTGTTGAGGGCAGAATTAAAAGGAAGCGATAGAGGGGAGAAGAATAGAAAGGGGTTGAAGGGGAGAAATATTGTGGTGGCTAAGGGATAGGACAGGAATAGAGGGAGGTATGAGAGGAGAAAGAGGCAAAGGATAGAAGAGGAAAGGTGGGAGGGAGCAAGGAAAGAAATGGAGAGGGGGAAAGGTGGAAGTGTTAGGGGAGAAAGGACAGAAGAGAAGGGGAGGAATAATGCAGGAAGAGACGTGAGGAATGGGGAGGGGGTGCAATGAGGGTTGAAGGGCAGGAATTGAGCGTGATTGAGAAGGAGATAAAAGAGGGGTTGGAGAAACAACGAGGGAGGGATAGTGAGGGGATAAGAGAGGGATAGAAGGAGGGAGGAGAGAGGATAAGCAGTTGAGGAGGGAGAGAGTGATGGGAAGAAGGATGATATAGTGGAATGATTGAGGGTTTGAAGGGGAGAGGGGTAAGGGACAGAGGATAGTAGGTTGAAGGAGGAGAGGGGAGAGATAGAAGGAGAAAGGGGGTTGAAGGGATGAATGGTGAGAGGGAGAGGGAAGAATGGGATAAAGGATTAAGAAAAGATGGCACTGCTGGAGCTACTATCATGACAGCATTGCCATTGGTGTGGACCTAGGGAGAGTGAATGCGGAGACACAGACCTACTGCTGTTAGCTGCATACAGGCTTCAAATGGCCTGTTAAAAGAGCCAACAGTGTTTTATTTAAAATTCTGCGACCACGGGCTCTGGACCCAGATGGCAGCACGTGTTCAGCCTCAAGGGGTTGCAGACTCTGGGGTAGTCTGGTGCAGGACACCAGTAACGGAGAGGACAATACCTATTGAGAAGGAAAAGCAGAGGAGATGAACTTAAAGATGATGACCATACTGGTGGACCAACGAGAGTCTCTGCGGCTGAAGGACTCACACCAGACCATGAGGTGATGGAGACTGGCACATGAGAACCAGGTATCAAAACCGGGATTTCAGAGGATGCTGAGGGCAAGAAGGGCCCTGGGCGCAGAAGGTTTCATAATCTTGTCAGAGATTAGGACCTAGGCTCAATTGCTGATGGTTTGAACTGAGCTGCAGTTTGTGTGAATACAGAGGTTGCAAGAGTGCTGGAGGTGAATCCATGGACACTCAGTGGATTCTTTTGCTTCTCTTTCTCTGACTATAAGGCACTCTAGGCAATGCTAGTGACAAATCTTCTGGCAGACTAAAGGCAGTTTTGTGTAATATTGCATTTCTGTTGCATTAAGTGACAATAAATAGTAACTGATCTGAGAAAGGGAGAAAGGAGGCTAGGAGTGGAAGGAATTGGTAGGAGGGTTGGAGGTATAGTGAGTGGGGTTGAAGATGGAGGAATGGTTGAGGTGGAGGAAAGAAAAGAGGAGATTAGAGTGGGAGGGATAATGAGGGTGGAGAGGGATAGAGGGAAGGAGGGTTTTGAAGGGGAAGGATAGTGAGAAAAGGATAGGGTGAAAGAGAGGGAGTAGAGGAAAGGGACAGCAAAGCAGAGGTGATTGCAATATAGGGAGAGGAAAAGAAAGGCAGAGGAGTAATGGGGAATTGGAGCATGAGTGCACGTTCTTAGTGAACACAATTAATGTACGATTTATATGTATAACACTTCCAGGAGGATACATAAAATTATCTGAAATGATGGAACTTCCCATTTCTCCTTTCTTCCTTTGCAACATTAGAACCCTTATTCAAATCCAGCAGGTAGTCAATCCTCTGTCAACACTAACATAAATCATGGATAAAGTTCTCTCAGCAAAACGGAACACAGCACATTTGATACTCAGGGTTAGATCCTTAGAATGTATCATTATTCTATTGTTAAATCTGTGACATAAAGAATGAGGAGCGTTACTTTTAACTCCATCATTCATTGTTGAATCTTGATCTCTTGCTGCCCAGTAACCTTTCCATCCTCATCTAATTTCTTTGTTGACTTGCATTATAAATCTCAATTAAGAAAAAAAAACGACTATTTTTTATGGTCAAATTTTTTTTCTCCCACTGTAGGTTTTGCAAAACTAATGATAAAAAATAGCATGGATTAATATGCAATTAGGGAGACAATCCTTCAATGCTGATCAGATAGATATAAACTCATACAATCAAAAGAAACCCATTCCTCCATTTAAAACTCATGGGTTTGATCAGATAATGTGCCATTAAATACACAATGTAGTGACCCACCTCTTGGTTAAGTTTACAGATATGTTGCTTGGTCTCTTCATTCTCTCCTGCAAAGAACCATTCACTTGATGAGAACCAGGACTAAACACAAATAGGTAATGATGTGGAGATCAAGTGTAAAGTAGGCAAAACTCTACGCACAAATATTACAAGTTATCAGATTGCTGGAACATAAAATAAAAAAATATTTCAAAATATATTCAGAAATATGATCATCCAACCCCCTTTGCCATTGAATAATATTATGGCTATCTAATCTTGGCCTCAACCATACTTCTTCACCATTCCCCATTAGTCTTGACTGCCCTGTTGAGAAAGCTAAAGATTCATAAATTTATATGGGTCACCCATGATTCTGAAATTATACACCCTAGTTCTGGATTTTCAAAGAAAAACACATGCATGACATTGATCAAACCCAATCAAAATTCTGAGTCTCAATAAGATCACCATTCCCTTTTCTAATAGCACAGACTATGTAAGATAACCCTTTACTGCAGAAATAAACATAGTAAATCTCTAAACAGGCTCCAAGTCTATCTCCTTAAATAAGTTTCCAACGTGTGCAGGAACTTAAGCTTTAATTTCACCCACATGCCATGAAACTGCAGCAAAACTTTTATACTTTATCCTCTTTGCGCTAAAGGCTAATATTACAATTGTTTTCCGAATTATGAGGTACCTGCATGTTGAATTTCTATAGAACATAGAATGTTACAACACAGTACAGGCACTTTGGCCCACTATGATGCGCCGACCTATATACTCAACGTTTCAAACCTTCGCTACCTCACACCCATAGCCCTCTATTTTTTTTTCTTGGATTCATGTGCCTGTCTAAGAATATTTAAAATGTCCCTATTTACCTACCAAGCCTGGCAATACATTCCAGGCACCAACCACTCTGTGAAAAAAAAACTTTCCCTGGCTTCTCCCTAAACCTTCCTACCCTCATTTTATACCTCTGGTATTTGCAACCATTGCCCTGGAAAAAGATGCTGTCTGTCTACTCTATCTATGCCCCTCATAATCTTGTAGACCTTTATTAAATCAGCTTTGCTCCACAGTGAAAAGCCCTAATTTTGTTAACCTTGTCTCATAAGACATGTTCTCCAATCCAAGCAATATCCTGGCAAATCTCTGCACCCGCTCCAATGCTTCCTTCTTGCAATGACGTGACCAAGACTGAATGCTTGAAGAGTGTTCTAACCAGAGCTTTATAGAGCTGCAACATTACCTCACAACTCTTGAATTCAATCCTCTTAGGCCTTCTTAATTGCCCTATCAACCTTAAGGGAATCTATGTACTGAACCTTCATGTTCACTTCACACTTACCTAGATTGGACTCCATTTGACATTTCTCTGCACAACTCTGCATTCTGTTGGAACCTACGACAACCTTTTACACTATCTGCAACACCTCCAACCTTTGTGTCATCTACAAACTTACTGACCAACCTTCTGCTTCTTCATCCGGGTCATTTAAAAAAAAAATCACAAAGAGCAGGGGTCCAAGAACAGATCCCTACCAAACTCCACTTGTCACAGACCTCCAGGCAAAATACGTTCCATCTGCTACTACCCTCACCTTTCATTTTTTTATCTGTGTGGTCAGCCAGATTATCTCTGTACAGCAGTAATCTGTAACAATTATCTTTGAACACAATATTGTGCTTTATTTTAAAAATTCATACCTGCAAGTAAATAATCATTTTATACATAATCTTCCAAGTTACTGTCCTCTCACAATCAATTTCTAACCCTTTGCAGACATTTTCCTCGCAGCTTGCCTTTATATAGTCAACAAATTTGTTGACAATACATTGCCCCTTGCAGTTGGATGCCAGCAACGCACAGGTACCTCTATCTCGAGACAGTTTTTTGACGCTTCTCACTATATTAGCAAAATCAAACTTCTTTCTTACAAACAGGACTCATCATTGTTTCACTTGGTGATGAGTACTGTTTGCAATTGGATGCTGAAGCATGCTTTATTGATCGGGTTTCCAATGTTGATTGCATTCGTTCCTGAGGATTACCACTTTACAACTTCCAGACTTCAGTGGCTCTTCTCCTGTACCTCTGCCACTGGTTAACATTCACACAACAGAGCACCATCTCCTCTGCCAATTGGAAAGCCGATTGCACAACTCTTAACTGTTACTCAAAACAACACAAAATTTATCTGTCTGCTTCACCCCCAAATTACTCATCATTATTGAGAAAGAACAGGTAGTAGGATTAATTGGACAACATGATCAGAGGCAGACCAGCACAGGGTTTTACAGGAGAAACTTTGTGATCCAGTCTTAAGGAAGAGGACAGCTTATCACATCCTCATAGACAGACATACTGAGGATTCATATAGATCCTTTTATGCTGCTCTGTGTGGAATTAAGGCCACAGACATCATAACCTCACACAACATCCTGTCTTCTATCAGAGGTCCTACAGAATAAAAATGTAAATACAAATATAAAACTAAGAATATGAAAAGACATTGCCCTGTTTTCCTTTGGATGTAATTTTTATTGTGCATAACGTTTATTTTTTTGGGGAAAATTCTAGCAGTACATTCCTTGCCCTACTCAAGCTAAATTGTAGCTGCAGCAAATGATTTACTCCTGAGCCAGATGTTAGTGAGATTAGGGATAAAAGATAGACCCGGTGAATATTCCTGGGAATCAGAATGTTTGGTGGCTATGGGTTTGAACTCAATGGACGTTAGAAAGTTAAGGGGAAACAAGGGAAGAGTCATATGTAGATTTCATTAATCTGGATCAAACAAATCCTTTAATGAGTACAAGAAGTGGGAAGTACATTTCAGGAGGAAATCAGAACGGTAAAAAGAAGACATGAGATAGAGCTGGCAAGCAGGATAAAGGAAAATCCCAAGAGATTTTATCAGTATATTAAGGGTGGTTAGGGAGAGAATTGGTTGTATTAATGAGCAATATGGCCTTTTGTGTGTTGAGTCACAGGAGATGCGTGAGATTTGTAAATGAATATTCCTCATCAGTCTTTAATATGGAGATGATCATGTAAGCTAAGTAATTGAAGCAAATGAGTGTGATGTCCGAGAGCATGCAAAAAGTACGAGGGAGGAGGTGTTGCTTTTCATTAAAGTGGACAGGTATCCACCCAAGTGCATCCTCGGACCCTGGGGAAGCTTGGGAAGATTCCCATAATTTCTATGCACAAAAAATCATCATATGGGCCAAAGGGTTCATAGTGTGTTCTATATACATCACCTTTGGTCTCAGGTTAAGTGCTGGAAGGCTGGTGGGTGGCTGGAGATCTGTTATTTAACAAGGACAGAAAGGAAAAGCCAGCTGTCATAAAATGGTTGGAGAGGATTCTGAGGGACAGGATCCAGTAAAGCCAGAGTTTGATTGGAGATAGTCAACATGGCTTTGTGAATGAGAATGTCTTACAAATCTGATAAAGAGTTTCTTTGAAGAGGTGACGGAGAGGAATAATGAGATCTGGATAGTGCACTGTGTCCATGTGACTTTAGCAAGGTGTTTGTTAATGTCCTGCATGATAGATAAGCCTAAAATGATACATCATGTGGGATCGAAGGGGAGCTGACCAATTGAGATCAAAATTGGCTTAGTGGAAGGAGAGATATAACCATATAACAATTACAGTACAGAAACAGGCCATATCGGCCCTTTTAGTCCACGCTGATTTAAGTGAAACTTCACTAGTTCCATCTACCTACTCCCTATAGATAGGGTAGCAGTATATGGATTTTTTTTGATTGGAGGCCAGTGCATGTTGGAGTGGCTGGTGCTGGGCCCACAGTTGTTTGTAATGATTTGGATACAATATAGTTACATTTGGCGATGACACCCACATTGGTGTAGTGGACAGTTAGGAGGGATGTCTATGTTTACAACAAGATCTTAATCAATAAGGAAAATGGTCCAAGGAGTGCAAAAGGAGTTTAACTCTGAACAAGTGTGACGTGTTTCCCTTGGTAAGTCAAACAAGGGTAGGACTTACACAGTTAATGGTAGGGCCTTGGAGAAAGTTATGGAACAGAGACCAAGAGATACAAGTGCATAGTTTCCTGAAATTGGAAACTCAGGTGCATAGACTAGTGAAGGTATACACTTTTCTTCATTAGGCAAGGTATTAAGTACAGAGGTTGTGATATTTAGAGGACATTGTGTAGTTCTAGTGGCCCACCTATAGGAAGGCTATCAATAGTTGGAAGCTCACCAGGATGTTGTCTGGAATAGAGATCTTGAATCATAGGGATAGGTTAGATAAGCCAAGTGTTTATTCCTTTGAGGGTTGAGCTGAAGGGCCTGCTCCATGCTACATGACCTCGTGACTCTAAGATGTTGTGTGTGGTTCATTCCAATAATGAGTGTAAATGCCATGATTATCACTTTAGATCTGAAGGCATTCATGGTATTCAAATAAAGAGGAGCCTCAAATCGACATTTTGTGCATATAATTCAATACACTAATTAATATTAAGTATCTTGCTTAACTTTAGCTTTTGGTAGGGATTGATCCACTATTTGCATTTCCATTTCTTCCTGGAACTTTTCACCCTAATAACAAGTGAGGATGCTGATACCATAACTGTAAGGTACATATGCCGGGTCAGTGGAGAGACATTGAAACAGAGGTTAAGAGTTCACATATTTAAAGATTTAAGGAAGAATTGCCTCAAAGTGGGAATCACTTGAAATAGATAAGTTGTAATCCCAACATAATCGTGATTGAATCAGGTTGGAAGAGATGCCTTTACAGAAAGTCCACCAGAATTTCCCTGCTATAGTTCATGAGCTACAATGTTTGCAAGGAACAAATATTAATCAATATTGATTGTGTTTTATATTTAAAATTTGAATTAGTTGCATTAACTCAGGTGCATAGACTAGTGAAGGTGTTTGGTACACTTTTCTTCATTGGGCAAGGTATTGAGTACAGTAGGACAGCACGTGATCAAAAAAAACCAAAACGGGGAAGTGAATTCCTGAATGAAATCCTGTAGTTGATTTGGAAAAGCATTACCAGTATTTGTACTCAAATATTTCCACTGAAAGTGATTGCTACAAATTTACCTGAGTTCAATTGGGAATATCCGTTTTCTCCATTTAGTTGCTTTGCATTAAATTCAAATTTTTGTCCAGCTGGTGTATTGGGGTCTGTTTCAATTCCATCCACAAATCTGGCCAGGACAAATCACAACCAAATAAAATTAGAAAGCAGAAGAAAACAAGGCAAAATCATTTACACAGAGAGTAACAAAAGAGCACTGTAAGAGATCATTCAGCCCATCATGCTCACATCATTTTATAGCTCTTCTCTCCACATCTTTACAATTCTTTTTCATTTCAATACTTATCGAGATTTGTTTTTAAAAATAACAACTCAATTTGCTTTCAGGTGGCAGATTACAGATTATATTTTAAGTCTCAATTAGTGTGACTTGTCATATTAAACCTCTGTCCTTTGGATCTCAACCCTTAATTTCTATTGAAAGAATTTGTGCTTTCTTTAGCTATTTCTTGTCACATCTGAATATTTGTACACACTTTCATTACATCCAGAGGCTAGAGTGTATATTCAGTAAAAATTCCTATAATTTTGAAAAACAAATACTGATATCAATAAAGTTCAAGCTAGATTGCTAATTAAAGAGTGGAAATCAAGACATGGTGATTAATACTAGAATACTGTACTTCTCAGGTTTACCGGCTAAAATCAGCTTTCTAAAAAGCAAGACTACATTCATTGCAATTGATTCATTTAGGAGGTGTAATGACTTCTATTTTTACCTTCAATGACTAATTGGCTTTTCTTATATTTGGAAGCAAGGTTTGAACATAATCCCACATGACTAACAAAGTGCCATGAAACAAGCTCAAGCTCTTATCAGGAGTTCCAAGCTCTCCATTTGTTTTCTATTGCTGTTTAACCAGCTGCTTTGTACATATATCCCTGTCTGTGTGTCTGTTTGCTTCTCTCTTTCTCTCCCCACCTCTCTCTCTCTACCCCCACCCTATCTTTCACACAGCCACACTCACACTCTCTCTCTCTCTCACACACACACACACACACACACACACACACACACACACACACACACACATTATACATATGCACATACACACGCACATGCACTCCTGAGCTCATCCATATAGATATGGAATGGTTTGTAAAGTAGTGCAGGTAGAAAGCCAAGAGTAGTAGTGGAAGGAAAGTATTTTGCCTGGAAGTCAGTGACTAGTGGATCTGTTCTGGGACCACCCCCCCACCCCACCCCCCGGTTTTTGTGATTTTTATAAATGACCTGGATGAAGAGGCAGAAGGATGGGTCATTAAGTTTGTGGATGACATGAAGGTTGGAGGAATTGTAGATGGAGCTAAAGGTTGTTGAAGGTTACAAGAGGATAGAGACAGGATGCAGAGTTGGGCAAAAAAGTGCCAGATGGGGTTCAATCTGGATAAGTGTGAGGTGATGCATTTTGGAAGGACAAACCAGAAGGCTGAGTACAGGGTTGATGGTTGGTTACTTAAGTGTGGATGTCCTTGGGGTCCAAATCCATGCATCCCTCAAGGTTGCCGCATAGGCTGAACAATAGTTAAGAAGGACTTCATTAATGGGGGGATTGAGTTCAAGAGTAGAGAAGTCATGTAGCAACTTTACAAATCTCTGATGAGACCCACTTAATTGTGTTTGGTTCTGGCAACCTCATTACAGGAAGGATGTGGAAGCTATGGAGAAGGTGCAGAGGAGATTTACCAGGATGTTACCTGGTTTGGAAAATAAGTTTTATGAGGCAAGGTTATCAGAGCTGGGACTTTTTTGTTTGGAACATAGAAGGATGGGAGACTTAATAGAGGCATAAAAGATGTGAGAGGCATAGATAGGGTGGACAGCCTGCGCCAGTTTCCCAGGGCAGGAATAGCAAACACCGGAGGACATATGTACAAAGTGATGGGAAGGATGTTTAGGGGAGTCATCAGGGGAGTTTTTTTATGCAGAGAGTTGTGGCCTTGCCAGGGATGGTAGTGGAGGCTGAAACATTAGGAGCATTTAAGAGACTCTTCGACAGGCACATGGATGGAAGAAAAATAGAGAGCTAATGCGTAGGGAGGGTTTAGTACTTTTCAAAAAAGGAATAAATGGGTCAGCACAACATCAAGAGCCGAAGGGCCTGTACTGTGCCATAGTGTTCTATGTTCTATGTAATCTGCATGCAAGGATGCTGTGTGGGAGGATTTTACTTATAATGGAAAACATTGCTTGCATTTCCAAAACATCACAAAGATCTCCCAGCATCTCAGAACAAAAATTGATAAACTAACTTGACCTGGCATTGTGCCAACTGATCGCACTCTGTTCCTGTTTCAGCCTATATCTAACACATTAGAAAATAGGATCTGGAGCAGGTCACCAAGCCTGCCCCTTCATTCAATATGATCGTGGCTGATCTGTGCTGACCCCAACTCCTCAATTGGGCCAGTTCCCATCAACTCCCAATTTTGTCATCTTCAAATATATATCTTTCTCCAACTTAGATATATCTAATGTTCTAACCTCCTCATCACTTTGGAAGCAATAAATACCAGAGAATCCCTAACTTCTGAGCGAAGAAATTTCAACACACCTCAGTTTTAAATGATTATCCCCCTATTTTGTAAATATGTCTCCATGTTTTTGACTCTTCTCAGTCTCAAACATCTCAATATCCTAACCCTCAAGCCCCTTTAGGAATTTATATGCTGAAATAAGGTCACCCAGTGCTGTACACCTAATCACATCAGTTCCCAGCTATACAACTAGCCATACCAGTTTCCCCTACACCTAACCACAACTAGCCTCCTATATATAACCGTACCGGACCCCTATCCACTTTAGTCCCTGACTGTACACCTAACCACACTGATCCCTTGTACACCTAAACACACTGGTCCCTACACACCTCACTACTCTGATTCCTCGCACACCTAACCACTCTGTTCCCCTAAAACAAGCTGCATGTTTGCTTCCTGACCCATGCTAGTGCCTGTTATTGACCACAGGTATCTTTTAGAAGTAACGGTACAAGGTCATGTACTGAAATAATGCACCACGGGTTCACTCCTATATGATAATTGTTTTATGCATCAGAAAAGTATTCAGCTCTTTTGAGATGTGTGTATGTAGTACTCCTCATGCATAACCAGTGACTGTACAGTATCAAATGATGTGAATACTGATATTGGCACTTGGACATGTTTATCGGTTCATGGTAGGACGAATGTTGGAATGGGCATTTGTGCACAACCATGAGGCTTTATTACAATAACCCTGCTGCTCCAAATATGGATGGTTGGAACATTGTCATTGCGGAGTTACAGAGTTGACAGAAAATTGCTTTAACAGATTACATGATCATTGGATTGTATTGAATCAGACCTGATCAGGCAACTGGATCATTTCAAAAAAAGACCTAAATGTCTGAATTTTTCTGAAATGTAAATCAGCCACCATGCATCCTCCTGAGAGGAACTCAGAAGCCAACTACCCGAGCAGCTGCAGCTAGCAAAGATGTCACTGTATCTGTACATTGTTCTCATGTGTATGCATGTCATTATTATTTACTTGGCAGTTCAATCCCATCTAACAGGCACTTCTTTCTTAATAATGTGAGAGCAAAGAAATGCATTGGGCCATTTTGTATATGGTAAGCTTGTTCATTCCACAGTCTGTGTAAATTTTGTTCCAGCATAAAGTTTGTATAATTTATTTGAACTCTAATGAAGTTTTACCACCATGAAAAATTAATAAAGTCAATATAACACAACAATGATCTTTAACAGTTTTAAATGAGTCAGATCCCAAGAGCTCAGTTTTGATCTATACTTCTCATTTGGCAGTCTTCTCACCTCAGACAGGAGGTGACAGCTATGTCTTATTCCAGACTTGTGCACAAAATCCTAGAGCGTTACTCCATTCCAGCACTGAACCGTCAGTGCTTTTATCTTGCAGATTAAGACCAAGATACTATTTGCTCTCACAGATGGAGGAAAACGGTTCAGAAGAGTAAGGAGTTTTTGTCAAATGTTTGGGGCCACAACTTATTACCCAAAATCATCAAATAAGGATTAGGCCTGAACAGTGGGCTGGTAATTACTGCCTGGGCTTGACTTCATTACAGGCCAGATGGGAGCAGGATGGATGGAGTCATTCACTGCTCATTGGATTCCCATTTTTGTGACCATCTGGTTGCTGGCAATGCTGGGATTATTTGAACCTTTTGCAAATTGCGAGCAAGCACTCCCAAGTCCCTTCACACAGCAGCATGCTCAGTCCTTCACCATTTAAATAATAATCTGATCTTTTTCCTTCCAAAGTGGATGACATCACATTTACCAACATTGTACTCCATCTGCCCGATCCTTATTGACTCATTTCACCATCTGTATCTCTCTACAGATTACAGGCATCCTCAAAAGAAATTGCTTTTCCACTCATTTAATGTCATCAGCAAACTTTGATATTATACATTTGGTCCTTTCTTCTAAGCCATCAGTGCATAACGAGGAGAGTCACACCTTGTGACACTCTACTCACCACCAGCTACCAACAAGAGAACCACCCATTTTTCCCAACTCTCTGCCTTATATTGATTAACCAGTGCTCTATTTGAGCCAATACTTTACACCCACCTCCATGCATCCTTGTCTCATGGAAAGCCTTGTATGCGGCATCTTATTGAATGACTTCTGGAAACCAAAGTATACATGCATCCACTTGTTCTCCTGTGTTTGATATACCGTTGAAGAACGCCAGTCAATTTGTCAACCATGACCTGTCCTTACTGAATCCATGCTGATTCTTCCCGACACAATATCTATCCGGATACCTCACAATTTCTTTCTTAATAATAGCTTCAAGCATTTTCCAACAACAGACCTGCCTTTTGCTTCCATCCTTTTTTAAAAGGAGGCATGACACTTGCTGTCTCCCAATCAGCTGCAACGTGCCCAGAGTCCAGAGAGTTTTGGTAAATGATCACAAATGCCTCTTCAATTAATTCTGCCATACCTTTCAGTACTCTTGGATGCATCCATCAGGACCAGGAGATGTATGCACCTTTATCCACACTAGATTGCTCAGCACTACCTCTTTAGTGATTGCGATTGTATCGAGGTCCTCACCTCTCATCATATTCTAGCATGCAAGCCTGAAAGGAAGGATAGGAAGGGAGGGTGAATGGACTCATCAGGTGAGGGACTGAAGTTGGTTTATTTTAATGCAAATAGTATTATGGGTGAGGCAGATGAAATCTAGAACTTGAATTGGGGGTACTTGGTATTGTGATGTTGTGGCCATTATGGAGAAATGGCTACAGGAAGGACAGGATTGGGGGCTTAAAATTCCTGAGTTTTGTTGTTTCTGATGGGATAGATGAAGAAAAAGAGAGAGTGGCCTTGCATTGGGAATCAGTGAGAGTGCTACAGCTCCACTCAGAAAGGACATAAAGGTAAGCTCCATTACTAAGGCTGTGTCAGTAGAGATCAGAATAAGAAAGGTGTAATCGGGTTGTACTTTAGGCCTCTCAATAACCATCAGAGATGGAGGATTAGATGTGTAGATGGATTATAGAAATGAGTAAAAGGAACAGGGCTGCTGTAGTCAGAGACTTTAATTTCCCCAATATTGATTGGGGCGTCCTTAGTGCCAGAGGCTTAAATTTGTTCCATGCATCCAGAAGAGTTGATGAAAGAGCTTGTTGATAGCCCAATCAGGAAGGGGGCCCTAGGAGATCTTGCATTGAGCCTGGCGAGGTGATCAGAGTTTCAATGGGGAACATTTCAGAAATAGAGATTACTCTTCAAGTTTCAAAATAGTTATGGACAAGCTTGGGCCTTGTAGAAAAGTACTAAATTGTGAGAGGGCAAATTGTGACATGATGAGACAGGAACTGGGGAAAGTAAACTGAGAGCAGCTGTTATCAGGCAAGCCAACAACTATCATGTGGAAGTTGTTTAAGGGAAACCTAATTATAGCCCATCTAATTAGAGCTCAGGACTGACATGTTCCGGATGGCAAGGATGGCAAGGTAAGTGAACCTTGGATGATGAGAGAGGTCAAGCAAAGAAAAAAGGAAGCAATATCTAATGTTTAGGAGGCTGTATCAGATGGGGCTCTGGAGGAATAAAAGGTTTGCAGGCACTAGCTTAAACAGAACATTAGGAAGGGGCCATGAGATGTCCTCGGCCAGCAGGATTAAAGAGAATCCCAGTCATTTTATAGATCCATTAAAACAAGAGGATGACCAGGGAGAGGAATGGACCATTCAAGGACAAAGTTTATGCCTGGAGTCAGTGGAAGTGGTGAGGTACTAAATGAGTTTTTGTATCAGTATTACCAAGGAGAGGGGCATGGACAGTGACAGGGAGCAGAGTATGGAGAATGTTCATAAACAAGCAGGCAGAGTGAAAAATATTGGAAATGTTGGAAATATTGAAGAGGCGTAGATAAGGTTGACAGCCAGCACTTTTTTCTCAGGGCAAGAATAGCAAACACCAGGGGATATCTCTACAAAGTGAAGGCAGGAAAGTTTCGGGGAGACACCAGGGGTAATTTCTTTTTTGCACTGAGAGTTGTGGGTGCCTGGAATGACTTGCCAGAGATGGTGGTGGAGGCTGAAACATTGGGGGCAATTAAAAGGCTCTTAGACATGTGCATGGATGAAATAAAAATAGAGGGTTATGAAGTAGGAAGGGTCTAGTACTTTATGTTGGGTAGGAATATTACATTGAGGGCTGAAGGGCCTTTACTATGCTGTAATGTTCAATGTTCTATGTGTCATTATATTTTCCACATTTAATTTAAATGTGCCATCATAAAAAATAATGTTCACATATTGCAGAATTTCCAGTTCTTAAAAACATTATAAAGAAGAAGCGAAATGCATTTTGTTTAGTTTGGTCTGCAGATATTTCTAGTTATTGCACAGTTTAAGGAGAAGAAATCCTAAAGAAATACAGGACATAAGTGATTGAGGAAAATTACAGGTCAGATAAACATTGAAACTTCCAAAAATTACTTTAATAAGGCATTTGAAGACAGAATACTTTAATTGAACAAAATACGCTCTTAGCAGCAGCAGGAAAGAGATGCTTGACTTAGAGGGATATTCAGTGAGTTGATTATTGTCAAGCAATAGGTACAAAGACATTTTCAAAATATAATTAACCTTGTTCTTGCACCACAATGTTCTGACATGTCCAAAGCTGACCGGTTACATTGTGATTTAATTATGTCCTTTGAGATAAAATGCACCATTCTGCTGATTTGTTTCTTTTTCAATTTTCATGAGATGAAATTTAGATTGGAATGCTGGGATGCTGTTTGTAATGATACTATTGAAATTTTTAACCTCCTAAAAAGCTTCTCTGAGAGAAAGGTACCGATGGGAAAATTGTTCAATCTTTCTTTGATAATTTTACAAAATGAGGAAATTTAAAGGTCTCAAGAAATAGATGACTGATTAAAAATCAGGATGCATCTCCTGCGCCTCACACATTCTCTCTAGGTTGTACATAAGAATAAGCACATGGGTGACTGCG
This sequence comes from Narcine bancroftii, assembly GCF_036971445.1. Classification (NCBI taxonomy): domain Eukaryota; kingdom Metazoa; phylum Chordata; class Chondrichthyes; order Torpediniformes; family Narcinidae; genus Narcine; species Narcine bancroftii. Next base: position 241,920,155 of record NC_091472.1, read on the forward strand.
GGATGGATGGGGATGGATTTTCTGACTGCTCGGGGTTGTAAACATCTTCTGCCAGGTGGGAATGGAGCAGTTTTGTGTGCCTTCTCTTCCCTCCCCAACCACCCGTGGAACCTCACTAAATGGTGCTAAGCTGAGCAAAGAGTGAGTGTTGAGCATTTATCGGATTAGTGAGGCTACAGGCGGACATTCTCCCTGCATCTGCTCACTCTCTCATCACAGATGCTTCTATGGTCCTCTTCCACACACTATTTTTGATCATTTCCAATGAGCCAACACTTTGGCTTCTGGACAGGTATCAGAAATGGGTCTGTCGGGGAATCAAGTGATACTGAGGAAAGAGTAGGAGGGAAAAATCAGAGCTCCAGAAAAATTAGAGTGAATTGAGGAAAAACAGCCAAAAAAGACATTAGAACCTTCAAGAAAAGAATGTTGAAAGAAAAAGAGATACACACAGCAATGGGGAGGAGGACAAAAAGATCATCAAAAAGACAGCGATCCCGTGCTAAAAGATGAAGAGGGGCAGGAAAAATTAGCAGGCAGCACCACAAAATGACCCTATCCACGGAGAGGGATGAAATTCACGGACAGTGGCAAGAGAATCTGGAAAGAGATAGAGATGCCTGGGAAATAGATGTATTAGAAAATTTAAGTAAAATAATAATATAAAAATAGTAGGGGGTAAAAGAAGAGGTGGAGGGAAGAGACCCAATTTATTTATTTTTCAGTTTTTAAAATAAATTTTATTTATAAATTTAAAACCACAAAAGATTCACACATTTTATATTAATATGTCCATTTCAAATACATGTAATATTTATAAAAAAAGAAAAGAATAAAAGAGAAAGATCCCCTCCACTATAAATATCCCACCCTTCCCCCTCTAACCCTCTACAAAGCAAAAAAGAATAAGACAAGAGATCTTCAACAGGAGCACACCTTACTATACATCTTATAATATACAGAGACTTTTAGGAGAAAGGGAATGACTGAGACTCATTCATATATTCTCACCCACACTTTGTAAATATGGGCTCCATATTTTCCAAAATAAATGATATTTATCTTTTAAATTACAAGTAATTTTCTCAAGTGGTACGCAACTTCAAACTTCCAGATGCCATCTGTTCATTCCCAAATCTGTATCAGACTTCCAAGTTATAGCAATGCATTTTCTAGTTACTGATAAAGCAATTTGAATAAACTTCACTTGGTACACATTCAATTTTAATTTAGGTTTAACCCCTCTAATATCTCCCAATAAAAATAACATTGGATCCTGTTGGAATTTCACCCCCGTTATTCATTATAATAAATTATCTATTTCCAACCAAAAAGGTTTAACCTAAGAGGGTAAATATTAAAGCAAAATCATCTTGTAAGAATTGGCTATAAATACTGTAGAAATAAGCACTATATTCTTTTTATCAAAAAACATATATATTTGTGGCGAGCTCTGGAGTCACCGAAATGGTGGTTAAGTGAGAATACAGGTGCAATGTGCAAGCTCCAAGATGGGAAGGGAGGTGGAGCCAAAAGTTTTTGGGCTGGTGCCAAGAGGGGAAGGGGGAACCGGAGCTGGGGGAAAAGATATATGGATAATATGTTCTTTCCTTGTTTGTTTTGTACCTCTGGTTTTAGTTTCCTAGGATTTATTTTGAAGGTGGTCAGCAGAGCCAACAGGGTGAACATCATGGACCGGGTGAGAGGCAGATGTTTTGAAAGAGATATAAAGTGAGGGAATCTGGAGAAAGAATACTGGGGCAATGAAGGAAACAGTTAAGTTCCTGAGCTTCAATGTCAATGGTTTAAAAAATGCAGGTGGATATAGTCTTTTTACAAGAGACCCATCTCACAAACAACGAGCAGCAAAAATTAAAAATGGGTTGGGTAGGACACGTGATAGCATCCTCCTTCACTCCAAGGCAAGGGGAGTATCCATTTTAATAGGGAAAAATGTCCAGCAAGAGCGGAAGACACGTTCATTAACCCAGCGGGAAGATTCTTAATGGTACACTGTCAAATATATTCAGGACCCTGGACACTAATAAATATACACGGCCCCAATTTTGACAATGAAACATTTATCCAAAATGTCTTTTTACACTTGATTGGGAAGATGTCTTAAGTGGAAGCAATTTTAATTTTTGCCTAGATTTGGCATTGGATAAATCAGTGAAAAAATTAACAAGAGCCAGGGTGGCAAAAAAGAAAACTCTAGCCCTCATGAAAATGTTAAATCTGGTGGACATTTGGAGAGGTTGGCATGCAATGGAGAGGGATTACTCCTCCAACTTGAAACAACATGATTCTTACACCAGAATTTATTTGTTTCTAACCTTGGCCCAGCTAGAGGGCAAAATTGTAGAAATTGAGTGCACAGCAAGGTTATTATCAGATCATTTGACTTTGACTTTAACTATGGTCATGCGAGACAAACAAGCTATGGTATACAGGTAGCACCTTAAACTGTTGCTATTGAAAAATATCAGAATTCTGTAATTTCTTTAGAGCACAAATAGAAATATTTTGTGAAACAAACTGTACTTCCACTGCCAACAAATTTTTGTTATGGTATACATTAAAAGCTTATGTGTGGACAATAATTGGATACACTAAGGGCATTAAGAAAGGGTATATGAGGGAAGTTGATGAATTGGAACAAGAAAATAACTCAATTAGAATATGATTATCAAAAATCAGGCTCTGAGGAAGAACACTAAATGCTAATAAATAAAAAGCTCAAGTAGAATACCACAAAAACATATAAAATGGAAAAAGTGACAATGAAATCCAAACAAAAGTTCTATGAGCTAGAAGAAAAAGCCCATAAGGTATTATCTTGCCAGTTGAGGGCAAAGGAAACTGCAAGAACAATTAATGCAATCCAAAAATAGGCAGACAGAATCTCCTATAAACCAAAAGAAATAAATGAAGCATTTAAACAATGCTACATGCAAATATATTAATCCAAATCAATGAGTGATTTTGATAAAATGGAGGAAATTCTGTCTAATTTGGAAGTCAAATTTAAGGCCCGAGGAGTAGGAAGGATTAGATTCTATCTTCTCTGAGAAAGTAATAGTAAAAGCACTGAGCTCACTACAGACTAATAAATTTCTGGGAGAGGATGGGTTCCCTCCAGAAACAAAATTTAATGTTGATACCAATGTTCATGGACTTGGAGTAACAGTCAGCTGAGACCCATACTCTTCAGAAAACTTTTTCAATTGCAATAATTACAGTAATTCCCAAAAAGGATAGGACCTACCAAAACCATCCTCCTATAGGCCAATATCACTTCTAATCATGGATTATAAAATAATAGCCAAAGCTCAGGCAAATTGATTGGCTCGGTATTTGCCAAAGCTAATAAATCCAGATCAGGTGGGGTTCATGCAGGAAAGGCAATTGGCAGATAATATAAGTAGGTTACTTAGTATAATACATCTGGCACAGTAAAGGGCAGATCCAAGTATAGCCGTGGCACTGGATGTGGCAAAGCCTTGATAGACTAGAATTGGACGCCTTGATTAAAGTATTGGAAAGATTTGGGTTGAGACAATCATTTATAAATTAGGTCAAAGCACTATATCATAAACCTAAGGCCAAGATTGTTATTATAAGAGTGAGATAATGACACTAACAAATGGGAATTATGAGGAATATCAACGAGAAGTAAGTTCAAATGGCCACAAAAGGAGATTAAGTATCTGGGGATAAGGGTGGACAAGAACCTACAAAATGTATATAAACTGAATTACCTCTCCCTGCTTATGAAGATTGAGGAGGACCTACACAGATGGACAAACCTGCCTATAATGTTGGTGGGCATGGTCAACAGCATTAAAATAAATGTGATGCCAATCTACAATACCTCTTTCAATCTTTGCCCATGCCATTGCCCCAGACCTTCTTTCAGACACTTAGTGGATGTGTCAGACAGTTTCTTTGGAGGAATAAGGTGGCCAGAGTCTCCATGGAGAAATTGACTTGGGATTACAGTCTGGGAGGAATGGGGCTCCCAGTCTTCAAAAAATATTATTGGGTGGCCCAGTCGAAGTTTATTGTATCATTCTTTGAGGAAAGTGGTACACCATCCTGGGCACAAATTGCTCTACACACTGTAGGGGAGAAATTATATATCAATGGGATACTAATTAATAACCCAAAAACATACAGCCATATATTAAAACACATAATTCAAATATGGCAAAAGATAAACCAGATGATTGGGTTAAAAGAGGGCTATCCTCCAAAACAGCTCTAAGCCAGAATAAATTAATTCCTAAGACCATGGGTAATGAGATCCTTGACACCTGGTGCCAGAAAGGGATCAGGTGTATTGAGGACTGTTATGAGAAGGGGAAGCTCATGTCATTTGAGTAATTAAAAAACAAATTTAACTGATCAAATAAGACCACCTTCTTTTGCTACATTCAATTAAGATCCTTTTTGAGGGATAAATTAGGCTCAACTATGGCCTTGCTGCTGTGTAGTGACATGGAGGCTCTAATTCGAAAGGGGATCACATGTAAATTCATCTGCTAAGTATCTCCTGTTGCAAAATGAGGCACTGAAATGGGGTCTCCATAAATCGAGGCAAAGACGGGAGTCAGATTTAGGAACAATTCCTGAATGGTGTTGGTCCAACTTCTGTCAGAACAACATGACAGCAGTTATTAATGCCTGATACAGGCTGGTGCAATATAATTTCTTGCACCATCTAAATCTTACACTGCAAAAATTGCACAAGGTTATACCAGAAATCTGAGAATTGTGTTTTAGAGGCGGTGTAGAGACAGGAACCTTTGTGCATTTAACCTGCCTATGCACCAAGGTGAGACCCTTCTGCGTAGAATTGGGGGACATTTTGGAAAGAATTACAGGGAAAGGTGGAGAATCCACAGGATCCAGTGCTGTTCTTTTTGGGGGATATTATGGACGTGAGTCTGTGGCTGTCTAAACGCAACATTCAATTTGTAAAAATTGCCTTGGCGGTGGCCAGTAAATGCATTACGATCACTTGGAAATCTGACTCTCAGCTAAGCACAACGCAATGTTCCCCTGGAGAAAATTAGCTATAACTTGAGAGGGAGATATGACACATTCATTCACATGTGGCAACCATACTTGCGATACATCAAGACGCAAGTGGGGTTAATCCTCCCAATGCCTCTCTCAAAAGGAAAAAGTGGACGATAGGTCCATACAACAGCCTCACACAAGTCCTGAAATATAGAGAAAGAGGAGATAATTTAGAGGTATGGCCGGCACTTTTTTTAAAGTGCATTTTCATTATAATTTTTAGTAATTGATATATGTCTTTCTTTGTTAATGTTAGAGTGGAAGGGAGGGATGAAAGATGGGGGGGGGTGGTGGAGGAAGGGAAGGGGGAGGAATAAGGGCTTGATATAAATTGATCTGTAAAAGGAACTTGAGTCTGTAAAATTACAAATAAAATTTTCCAAAAAAGATGGAAACCTGTCATAACCCAGGGACTTCCTATAATTGTTCCCATGATAGTGAGTTTCACAGGTTAGTTATGTGTTTGAGCTAACAGCTAACTTGAATATTTTGCCACTTGCAATTCCTGTTAGGGGCCATGAAAAGCAATTGAGAGCTGAGTATTATTTTTTCAATCTTAGCCAGAGTCACTGGGCCAACATAAACTCCCTTAATACCATCCTGCCTGAGGCCCAATAAATCTAGCAAAGACCACAAATGAACCTTGTGACTCTCCTGAACCTTATTACTGAGTTCCACCGCCACCAACGTTGGTGAAGGACTGTAAGAGAGTTGGGGGGAGGGCAGGTGGAGGGGAACCAGTCAGGAAGGGAGAGAGGAATACTTTCTTTATGTTCAATTAAAGCATTACATTCAGTAGAAGAGGGAAATGGACACACGGAATTCCATTACCGAAAACAAGACAGGCATTTGGGGAGAAAGCGGTTTTGTTGGTCTGATGTGCAGAGGCCTCATGTACAATCTCTTGAACTCAATTTATGAACTTGGCAAAATTACAGATGAAATGGCATGTAAGAAGGACATACGGTAGTTTTATAATTTCAGAGCTCAATCAGTCAAGTGACAAAATTAAATTTTACTCACAGGCTTTACTGAATAAAGAGAAGTTTAGTGTATTAGGCTCTTGTGACCTGCATATGGTAGCTGGGGCTTTATTTGTCCTGTGAGCGTAAAGCAGCAGTTGCAACCAAGGGGATGAGAGAATGTGTAACAAATGACAAGAGACACTTAAAATAGAGAAATTGTAAATTCTGCACAATTGCTTTAAACCTCGGACTTAGCAGATTTACTTTATATACAAGAGCTTCAATCCATTCAAAAGAATTGTTAAAATAAGGAATCCTTTTCTTGCTGGCTGCAGACAGTCACATTTCACAGATATATTGTGAGCCCTAAGTTACTACTTCCAAGTCCAGACAGCTACAAAACATTTCAGCTTACACCAGGAAGAATCAGCACTTGTTTGGCTCATTGGATTTCTTCTATTCTTCTGGTTGTTTCTTAAAAATGATCCCTACATAAAGAAAGGTAGCTATTCTTTCTCTGGTCATTGATGCTAATCTCTCTTAGATATAGATGTACAAGTCTTTCTCGTACAGGGTGTCCTGGTGTTTCATGTCCAAGTAACCACCATTCAGCTTAGGCATTGGATGTCAACAGTCCATGTTTTCATGAAATCCACAACTTGTGTCAGAGGGTGTAGGACCACATCCCACTGCAAAAACCTGAGTACCTTCTTGTGTACCAATAACTGGGAGGTCACGTGATGCAGGGAGAGAAGGAGGAGGTGGAATCCTAGAGCTCCCAGGATTGTAAAGAATAAATAGGGTAAAAACCTCAACTGAATAACAAAATATTAAAAATGGACGTGGGAAGAAGCCTACAACAAATAATGACTAAGAAGAGTAATTTCGCAAACAAGAGCATGAAAGAATCACTATCGAAACGAGAGACCCGACCTGAGATGCCTTGTGGTGAGGGAAAGGGCGGGGCCACCCCAAGGGCCAAGGATGAAGCTGCAGCTCCAATTGAATAACCCACGCAGCAGGGAAGGCGAGACTTGGGCGAAGACAGTGCTGCCCCTCAGGTGCTCCTGGGGATGGTGAGAAGCTTTGGATCCCTCCCACAGTGGAAAAGGCAGGTCGGGTGCGCATAGTAGTAGTACGCGTAAGGCCCATGATGAAGTCAGCAACCGTGGTGGTCGCGGGGCAGCAACTCTGGAGAGTGCGGGGAGCAGGATGAACCGAACAGTGCAAAAGCTGGGAAGAACTGGCATCGACTCCAGTATCAAGGGTGGGGGGGGTTGACTTCCTTGGCTCTAGTGGTGGGACCGGGGCCAAGCCATGCAGATGGTGGCACAGCTCCAGCAGGGGGTCCAGCGATGGATTGGAAGAGACAGTGACCACTGGCAGCAGCAGTGACGAGTCCAGGAGCTCTGAAGAGGATCTCGGCAGCAATGGAGGAAGGCTCTGTTGGGCCATGGGGCTTAAAAAAGCCCTGTCAAAACAAAGCAAGCGGGGGGCTCAGAGCCCTCCCTGCAAGATGCAATGGAGGAGCTGGACCAAATGGAGGACAGGCTCTACCAGGCTGTCGAAAGGAGAGCCCAAGATGTGGGAGGGAAGCTGGACAAGGTCCAGGGTACCCTGTCTGGGCTGATGGGTGGGATGGCTGAAGTGGAGGAAAGGGTAGAGAAAAATGAAGAGACTATACATAGCATGGGTAATAAATTAGAGATGCTCATGAATGAGAGGGATCATATCTGGGGGAAATTAGATGCACTTGAGAACTACAGCAGGCGAAACAATGTTAAAATAGTGGGGCTAAGAGAAGGGATCGAAGGGCAAAACTCAGTAAGTTTTTTCAGATCTGGATTTCTGAGGTGCTGGGCAAGGGTATATTGGGAGAAAAGATAGAGAGGGCTCCTAGATCTCTCCTCCCAAGACCAGGACCTGGGCAGAGACCGTGTTCTGTCCTGGTAAGGTTGTTGTGTTATCAGGACAGGGAGAGAATATTGGGAGCAACAGCGAAGAGTGCAAAGAAAAGAGTGTCCCCCTTGGAAGTAGAGGGGAATAAAGTTCTCTTCTACCCGGACATTAGCGCAGCTCTTTTGAAGGCCAGGAAGGCATTTGAGCCAACAAGAGGTTGATCAAGCAAAATGGGTATGAATGTGTACTGAAATATCCAGCCACCTTGAAGGTGTTACTATCAGGAGGAGAAAGGAAATTTATTACAGATCCAGAGAAGGTAAGGCAATTTGCTGAAGGTTTGCCACAGTAGGGAGCACAAAGAAGAATTAAAGCCCAGCTGGGGACTAATCTATAATGGTGTTTGTTACATTGTGAATTTAATTCACAGGGATATACAGACTTACTATGGACTCTAAGATATTTTGGCATTTGAATCGAATAAAGGTCCAAAAAGAGGTTATAACAAATGGATAAGAAGTTATAATTACAGTTTTTCATTGGGGAGTGTGGGAGATGGAGAGAGGAGTAGATGGGTGTTGGTAGCACAACCTGTTATATGGGGGGGGGGGGGAGAGAGCATTGACAAGCAAAGGAGGTTGGCAACAGAGCAGGGGAAGGGTGGATGTAACATGAGGCAAAGGTTATGTTGGGAGAGTAATAGGGGGGTTAAGGGAATACATGGCTGTGAATAATGTTTGTGCCTTTTTTTGGTTAGTTACTTGGGTTTTTGTCTTTGTTCTTGTTCCCACCCTTGTTCCTCATCTAGACATTTTAGTTTTAGTTTTTATTCCCTAGGTTCTGGCATGGTGTGTGCGGATGGGAGCCAATGGCTGATGGTGAGAGGCTGGCTGAGGAGGGGCCTTCAGGTCACGACAATGAATAAGCTTTAATGCCAATGGTCTGAATGGAACGATTAAGAGAAAAAGAGTCTTGGCACACATTAAGAAGATGGGAGTGGACCTGGCCTTCTCTCAAGAAACTCACTTAACAGAGTTTGAACACCAAAGGTTAAAGGGCGGATGGGTGGGCCAAGTATTGGCCTCCTCATTTGGTTCAAAAGCAATTTTGATCGGGAAGAGTGTTCCAGTGGAAGTACAGAGTGTGACAATGGATAAATCTGGCAGATTCATAATGATTTACTATCAAATATATTCAGAATCCTGGACCCTTTACCATACCTTGAACATCTGCACCACTGGTGCTAAAGTCCTCGGCCTCTGCTTGTACGTTGGGAGTAGAAGTATAGCTAGGTGATCAGACTTGCCAAAGTCCAGGTGTGAGATAGTACAGTAGGCATTCTTGATGGTGGTGCAACAGTGGTCAAGTATGTTGGCTCCTCTGCTGTGCAAGTAATATCTTGGTGATAGTTTGTCGGAGACTTTTTCAGGCTGGCTTACTTTGAAGTCCCCTACAATGATTGGGAAGGCATCAGTTTGTGCTGTCTCCTACTTGCTGATTCTCAGCCCCTCCAGTGCCAGCCTGATTTATTTTAGGGCAGAATGTACACAGTGACCAGGATGATGGAGGAGAACTCCCTCGGTTACTGACACATAACCATTATGTTTATGCACCAAAATGAATTGATGATGAAGCAAATGCTGCCTCTGCCTTTACATGACGCCAGTGTCAGGCTGAATGGCCTAATTCTGCTCCTATGACTTATCATCACCTATGTCATCATCACCTAATTGATTGCCTTATGTATTCATAATGCCAGCATCTGCCTTCATTCTACCTTGACCTAATTCACTATGTGGCTCCTCCCATCTATGCATTATTCTTTATATCCTATTTTAGAAATGCACAGTTGGCTTCCAAACCCCATAGGAATTACTTATTTGTGGCATGAATTCCATTCTAAAATGTTAATTCTCCCATCTGGCACATTAAAAATAATTTTTGAACAACATTTGCCATTTTCAATACTTTTAACAATTATGAAACTGCATGAGAGGGAAAATGAAAAAAAAAAATGTTCTGTTTTACCAAAATTTGGCCAAATTCTGAGTTTGAAATCACTTCTCTCCCTGTGCCTTTGGGGTGGTTGGGCATAGCATGCCCTAACTGCATCCAATTGTCTTTGAATTTATCTCAGCCTGGCCAGATATTACCCCTGGAAAGCCCTCCCCTCCCACAGCAGAGCTATGTGCCAAGAAGTAGAAATGGGAGTGATGGATGTATTTACAGGGCCCACAACTATGGTTCAGGTGCCAGGCCAGCATCTTGGGGCTTCTCTGGATCCAAGTAACACTCCAATGAGTGGGAAAAAAAAAAAGGCTGGGAATATTCCCACCAAGCAAAGCGAAGTGAGACTGATTCAGCTCTAGATATTTCAGCTACCACAGTTGATATTGGAATGCTCTTTAACACCCTGGCGGAACATGAATTGGGAACGATATGGTTTCTTGAACACCAGTAGCTAATTCCTACATTCACACCTGAAAAATAATGGCAGAGGTATCAGCTCTCATCAGGTTTTTTTTTTACCTTGGTCAAAATTAAGATTAATTTTGTATATTTTAATCCATCAGAACATCTCTGACATCAAATGTTTAATAATTTATCATTTAGTTACTTTCATTGCAGTCAGGCTACTTATGTTTCAAACAAGTCTCTTTCCTCCCTCTGCCATTCCCTGACCCTTTATCATTATTTTCTATTTAATTCTCTCACACAGGCTAAAAAGAAAATGGCAGCACAGCTGCAGGTGCGGACCTGCGGTGAGCAAGAGTGGAGACACAGTGCTGCTTTGAAGGGTTCTACCACACAGTCCAACTACCAATGGTTCTATACAGGCTTTAAAAAGCCTGTAAAAGGAGCCCTTAATGCTTTACTTTAAAATCTTGTAACCGTAGGTTCTGGGCCCAAGATGTCAGCGCTTGTGCTGGCAGTGGCCATCACCAGGGAAGCAGGAGACTGGCACTGGGCACCAGAAAATGGGGAGACCCTGTTTGAGAATGAGAATCAGAAGAAACAACCCCAAGGGAATGTGACCATGGCAGAGGATCACTGTGGGGCTCTGCAGCTGAAGAACACACAGGCAATTTGAAGTGATGAACCTATGCAGGATGTGGACTGCTGGAGACTAGTTTGAAGAGGTAATTGTTATTAAAACTGAGAAGTGAGAGAGTGTCGAGGGCGCTGAAGGCTTCCTGATCGTGTCGGAGGTTTGGATCTGGAGTTCGGGTTGCTGATGGTTTGGACTGAAGTCTGTGTTGCTGCAGAGGCTGCGGGAGCATGGGAGGCAAATCCATGGACTCTATGAAGGGATTCTCTTTTGCTTCTCTTTCTCTGACTGTAAGGGACACCAGACAATTTCTGGTGATGGTGAATCTTTGCCTTGCAGTGGACTAAAAGCAATTCATATAATATTACATCTGTTTTTTCACATGATAATAAAATAATCTTGAATCTTTAATGGATATGTGCAATTTCCCTCCATTTACTGCCAATGGTTGTGAGTGACTCATCACTTGCCTTCTTAAATAGATTGGTTGAGAATTGGTGGTTCAAGTTCAGGGTTCTTTATTGTCATGTACATAATTCACAACATTTGTTTACTTTTGTTTGTGTAAAGGCACACAAAGAAGATGCCACTAGTCTGGTTCTGCCACCAAGAAGAGAAAGATATCTATTTTATCACTTATGCTTTGTGAAAATGCTAGGCTTTGTAAGGAGTGAGTGTGTGGACTTCACCAACGAGGTGAATGGGTTCACTCTCCTCCTCTGTCTGGCATAAAAATATATTTCTCACTCCACAATAGATATATTCCCATGATTAATCCTGATTATATGCAGTGATTTAAGGCAAGCTTCATGAAGTTTATTGGCTAGAAATTTAATTGCATAACACTGATTTGTTTTGGAACAATGCGATTGAAAGCTAACATTTTCATGAGTGAAATGCAGTAATGACTGCTCTGCATCTCCACTACCTATCCCTCACCCCCACCGCAATGATGAGTGCAATCTCTTGAGTGCCAGAGGTGGCCATGATCCACCACTCCACTCCTGTTATGATACAGAAAAAGTAATGAAGTGTTCCTTGGACTTCTACTCAGTCCTTGATTGACCACTCATCACCACTGCTGCATATCTTTATGGGCCTGTCTTCTAGCCTGGGAGAAGAAGACTGGGCAAAGTAGTTTTTGGCCCCCATCATTATCATTCCAGTTCACTCTTCACTTATGACGATACTGTCAGAAACTTTTAGCCAGGGTAAAAATGTCACATGCTAGAGGACACATTTAAGATGGAGGTGAGACTGGGGGTGGGGGGGGGGGGGGGTGAGGAGGAGAAGGGGTACTTTAAGGAGATGTACAGGGCAAGATTTTTAGACAAACAGTAGTAGGTGCCTGGAGTGGGCTGCTGGAAGCAAGGCGATCTTACAAGAAACAGTTTCATGACATAGGACACTTAGGACATGATTAGCGAAAGGAATGTAACCTATTTGAGAAGACATACCCAAGACCAGACACCTTTCCTTTCAGGAGGCATTCATTGATTCCTACAGGGAATGACCTGTGGTAGTTTTCTTAAGCTACTTTTCTTGGTAAATTGAGCACAAATACAGTATATCAAGGGGAAAGGCCGACAGCCACTCAATCAATTACTCTTCGTGTGATCATGTAACACTTTGCCAAACATGAGAGAAAATGAAATCCCTGTCACTTTTTATACTCCCACAGTATTTTCTCAATCTTTGGACCCATAGCCTCATAAAAATATTAAATGACTAAATAGCTTGCTGTAAGCTGTTTCAATGGTTGTTTCCCCTCCCCTTCCTTTTTTATTAATGTGAAGAGGAAATTAATAGGGTAAAGTTTGTCATAATACCAAGCAACTAACTCATGATTAACTAGTAAAAATGGAGATCTCTACGGTACAATTGATGATGGAGAATTTGGTGAACTCTTTGCTGAATATCATATGGAAATAAATGTTGATTTGTTTTCTTTTGGATTATTTGTTTTGAGAGAAATGAAGGAAATTGCACTTAATGCAAGAATTACAATATTGAGTGACCAAATAGACTAAAGAATCGAACTGGAACTCTCTGAAATCTTATATCACTGTTCTCACATATCCCAAAATGTTTTCAATTTGATCTTTAATTAGCTTTTATAGAAAAAAATGAAACAGAACCCTGACCGTGACCTGTTGATTCTGACTGCTACATTTTGGACTGGCTGTATTCATTTCGATGATGAGCTAAACAAATCCTTCACTGTTTGCCAACACATATCAAACAGATGCTATCTCAGTGAGCATAAAAATCCACTTACCTTGGGCTCAGCTCGGAAGGTGCAGAACAGTTGACTGGAGGAAGCTGCACTTTGGATGGCTTGCTCTCCTTGTTATTTGGAAGTCTGCTTTTGGGAATTTCCTCATTGGTGTTATTTGGTGGGGCAGCTGGCTTTGATATATTTTTCTCTACCCTTGAACATTTGGTAGGTGAACTAAACACTTTGATTGGTGGTGTAATTGCTGTTGTACTGTTTGCATTGGGAGCCAAAGGTGTGTTTTCATCTTCTTCAAGTTCTTCATCCTCCAAGATGGAGGGCAGCTTCTGGACAAGGCCACCATTGCGTGCATATTCTAACTGCAAAAAAGTGCAGAAAATAAAATATTAAAGTGATCCAAACTTAAAGAATAAAGAAAGTCAATTTTCATTGAGTTTCACGTGGTTAATCTTGGAGCATGGAAATAGGGTAGTTGGACCACAACATCCATATCAACCAGTGGACATCCAACTGTATCAATGCCATCACCCAGCTTTTGGCACATCACATTCAGTATCTGCTCATCCAGACTTCTTAAATATCCTTTAGCAAACTCTGCTCCCAGTACATTGCGACTCAATTTGTTTTTCATTATAGTAATTGGGGTTTATGGATTTATGGATCCATTTATTATCATGTTGTAATGGCATCGTTGGGCTGGTGTGGACCAGGAGAGTGGTGAGCGGAGATACAGAGACTACTGCCCAGTTGTGATGCCAGCAGCACGTGCAGACTTTAAGCAGCTTGTGGAAGGGGCCAACAGTGCTTTTTTTAAACATCCTGAAATCATGGTGGTTATACCCAAGATGGTGGCACCCATGCTTGGCAGCGGACCACGAGGGGTTCCAGACTCCAGGGATCATTGGACCAGTGGAGGACACCATAAGCAGAGGAATCCCTCCACCCCACTCCTGTAGGAAAGTGACCAAGGCAGTGAACCAATGAGGGGCTCAGAAGCCGAAGGATCCAGCAAGCCGTGGGCTGCTGGAGACTGGCTTGTGGGGTCACTGGGCTAGTGGTGCCTCTTTGTATCCCTTTACAGGAAGCAAAAGTTGACAATTTTTGTGTATTATTACCGACAATTAAGGAATGTTAAAGAAATATCAGTTTTCAAACGTAGGGCTCCAAAGTAAACAAAGCTGCAAAAACGGACTTCGGAACCATTCAGAAACAATTTAAATTTGATGACAGGAGGAAAATCCCATGACCAATTATGATACACTGCAGAACGAGGCATTTAATTCTAATGTATTTAACGTATGTTTCAATATTTCATTAAAAATAACTAATTAGGTTTCCCAAGTCTGCTCTCTGGTTAGTGCGGATCAATCAATTATTATTATCCCTGAAATCAACTAAGCAGTTGCCATGTCTTGAACAGCCCCAAATCTTGAGCTTTAAGCGCAGTAGAAACGTGCTTTTAATTCAAAAATGTCTTAATCTAAGCAGGCATCTTTGAGGAAATAGTGTGCCCATGATGTTTAATTCCTATCACAAACACAGAAAGGTTGAGGCATTTCCCAGCTTTAAAGTTGTTCATTACGAAGTAAAAGGAGAAGCAGCTCACACCCTTCCCTTCTCCTGCTGTATCCCTCTGTGTCTGATCTGATGTGGGGTCACACCCAAACTCATTTCTCCCTGCATCATCCTGCACATTCCTACTCAATAATCGGCTGCTTCTAGTTTAGGTATGTGGAACAGTTTTACTGAAACAGTTTCTATGAGCTGCTTGCCAAAGGCCTTTGCACTCTGCAAGGAATACAGTTTATTTTTAAATTGATTTTTTTTTCACCTGCACATCAAAGTGAGATGCTGGTGTGGATGAAATAAAAAAAAAGCTCAATTTTGAGCATCCAGTGTCAACATCAGGGGCTTGGAAATCAGGCGTGTACTCCCTCTCAATATGCGCACATTCAACCAGCAATCACCACCTCAACAAAACTAAGTTTTTCCTATTTTATTTCCTGCAAATGTAATTAAAACAATGGAAAGTGACATTTTCTATTTAGATGCTCAACCCTTCATATAATTAAGAAAGAAAGGATTTCTGTTTCTCAATATTGAATGCATGCAATTTTTGATTTGAGTGGATAGATTATATTTGCAAAGAAGGAAGAGAAACTAAATGTGAGTTACTCCATCCATTTCTTGACCAAATCTCCCAAGTGATCAGAAGCTGTGGAGAAGGTGTGTTTCTTGGATCCTAGGCAAGATCTTCTACTGCAGCAGGGGAATATCAAGAGGGAAAGAAAAGTAAAAATGGGGTGGGGGGGGGCACACGACAAATTAAGTTAAACGATAAATCTGCACATGCTGGGGTCATTCCTGTTGATGGATTCAGGCCCAAAACATTAACTACCCTTTACTTCCTCTAGGTGTTATGTAATCTGTGGAGTGGCACGTGAGAAACTCTAGTGCATGGAATAATACTTACTACGTTTAGCTCATCTAAAGTGGTTGTATGGCAGCTTTATTGATTTTTCAGAAGTTATTTTTAAGGGCCCTGTCTCCAGAAGGTTAATGTAGAAGTTTGACAAAATATTTGATGATGTTCCAAGTCCCTGTAGACTTCTCAGAGAGTAGAAGTTTTAGTGTGCCTCATTCACAGTACACATATTCCTGTATGGATTCTATAGAAGTGGAATAGAATTGATCCTGGACTTGGTATGGGTGTTAAAGCCGATAGGAAAGCAAGACCAAACAGGCTTAAGTGAAAGAAGGAAATTAGACAATGACACCAGAAGGATAAGGATGGTACAGCCCTTGGAGTTGGGAAGTTCAAGTTAAAAGCTTCTGGATCAGTTCACCCACAGATGGCTAGGGGCACAGGTGAATAATGTTGGTCTGGCTCCTTGACCTTTTAATGTTGTTTTCTCAGTATAGGGGGTGTGTGTGGGTGTGGGTATGTGTGTGAGTATGTTGGGGGGGGGGGTTTGTGTGTGTGGGTGTATAGGGTGTTGTGGCGTGCGTGCGTGTGGTGCATGGAGGGATGTGAGGGAGTGTGCGTGCGGGGTGTGGGGATGGGGTGGGTAGGTGTATATATGTATATATATATATATGTAGTTCATGCATATGGGTGGGTGTGAGGATGTGTGTGGGGGGGGGGTGTAGGTGTATATATGTATATATATGTACTTCTGCTGTCTGATATATATATATCTCAGATATATATATATATATATATCAGACAGCAGAAGTACTGATTGCATGCTCCACAAAAGAAAGAAAGCACCTATTGTCACCAAGTAAACAGATGGTAGGTATGATTGGAAGTTACATGTGTATTTGGAAAACATAAATCAATTAGTAATTGTGTTAGTAAAGTCAGGGTATACAATGACATGTTTTCTTCAAAGGTGAATTTTCAATTGGGTAACAAGAGAGGCAGAATCTGGGTAAGTCTAGCATTAATCAATCATCCATATTTGCCTGAAGAATTTGGTGCTCAGATATCTTCAGAAACCATTGCAGTTCTTCTTTCGAAGGTGTTCCCACAGAACAGCTCAATCGGCAGGTACAAGAATTATATCCAGTGATGATGAAAGAAAGGTGATGCATTTCCAAGTCAGGGTGGTGTGCCCCTTAGAAGGAGGCCTGCAGGTGGAGCTATTCCCTGTGCCTGGTCTCATTGTCTGTCTCAGTTATTAAGATCACAGTTTGGGAGGTGCTATGGCAACTGTGGGAATGTTGCAATATGGACAAAGCCTGGTGTACATTTACACTGTTGTTTTGTCCAGGTGATGTGATGTGTATTCTCCTTGCTGCCCTCTCTTCTTCACCTTTCTGGTAATGATCCAGAACAGAAAATAGGGCAAAGTCTTTGATGCCACCAAATGCAGCTTATGAGGAGTTATGGAAAGATTGCATTATAGAAGCATAAAAAATACGTGCAGGAGAAAGCCACTCAGGTCTTTGAGCCTGCACCACCATCCAATATGATCATGGTTCAACATACAACTTTAATACCTTATTCCTGTTTTCTCTCCATATCCTTTGATCCCTTCAGGTATATGGAGCAATCCAACTAGGTTTTAAATTTATTTAATGAACTGTCTTCAACATCGTCCTGTGACAGGAAGTTCCACAAGCTCACGGCTCTCTGAATGAAGAAGCTTTTCTGCATCTCAATCCTAAATGGCTTACCTCTTAGACTGTGACCCTTTGTTCTGGCTTCCCCAACATCAGGAACATTTTTCCTGCATCTAACCTGTCTAGTCCTATAGGAATTTGAATGTTTCAATGAGATATCTTTCACTCTTTTAAATTCCTGGTCTATCCAATCTTTCTTCAAACATCAGTCCGGTGAACTTTCACTGCACTCCCTCAATGGCAAGGATGTCCTTCCTCAGATTAGGAGATGAAAACTACACAATGCTCAATGTGTGACCTCATCAAACCCTTATACAACTGTATTCTTCCTTCTGTGTTCAAAAGCTCTCACAATAAAGGCCAGCATGCACTTACGTTCTTCACCGCCTGGTGTATCTGCATTTTGACCTTTAATGAATTATGCACCTCCCTGTTCCCTACTTTGTCACCATTCGGATAATAAGATGCCTTCCTCTGATTGCCAACAAAGTGCATAATCTCATATTATACTACATTATACTGCATTTGCCATGTTTTTTTCCCCACTTTCCTCATCTGCCCAAGTCACTCTACAGCAGTAGTATTAGAGGGATTGCTTAAGGTGGGATGTGGGTGGGAAGGGAAGGTTGAGAATCACTGCTCTAGACCCAATTGTTACTGAAATATTTTGCTTGAAAAAAATTGTCATCGGCCCATTTCCTTTGGAGTTATGAAACTGTGCTCATAACGAGTCTATTAGGTATGATCAAACCAGTGTTTTTAAAACTTTTTCTTCCCACCCACATACCACCTTAACCAATCCCTTACTAATCACAGAGCAACGATGGCATAGGGAATACTTAAAGTGGCATGTGAGTGAAAAAAAAGGTTGAGAACCACTGCCCTACAGCTTCTTGGAATTTTCCTCACAGCTCACATTGCCACTCAGTTTCGTCATCAGTAAACATATTTCTTTTGTCAAGATCATTAATAAATATTATAATTAGCTGCTGTACCAGCACTGAAACTTGTGGCACCCTACTCGAAACAGTCCGCCATCTGAAAAAGTCCCATTTATTACCATTCTCTGCTTCCCACCTGTCAACCAGTTTTTAATTGACAACAATGTAGGTCCTACTATACTATGTTCTCTAATTTTGCACATTTGTCAAAAACAATTTAATGTCCAAATGCAACTCATCACACCATTCACTGCTTTCCACTCTTCTGGTTGCACCCCTCAAAAAATTTTTAGTTTTGTCAAGAGCGATTTCCTTTTGGAAATCCACGCTGGCTTGATTTAATCCATTCCCACCTCTCCAAATGTGCAGTAATTATATCTTAACTAATTGACTCCAGCTTTTTTCAGGCTCTCAAAGTCAGGCTAACTCAGTGGTTCTCAACTTTTTTCTTTCCACTCACTTATCACTTTTAGTAATCCCTATGCCATAAGTGTTCTGTGATTATTAAGGGATTGCTTAAAGTGGTATGTGGGTGGGAAGGGAAGGTTGAGAATCACTGCTCTAGACCCAATTGTTACTGAAATATTTTGTTTGAGAAAAATTGTCAATGGCCCATTTCCTTGGGAGTTAGAAAACAGTGCACATAACGAGTCAATTAGGTACGATTTTTCCACCCACATTCCACCTTAGGCAATCCCTGACTAATCACAGAGCACCTATGGCATAGGGAATACTTAAAGTGGAATGTGAGTGGAAAGAAAAAGGTTGAGAACCACTGGACAGTCTATAATTCCTCGATTCTTTCTCTTTTCTGAAAAAAGTGATGTTGATTGTGGACTTTATGAAAGGAAAACCAGAGGTGTAAGATTCAGTGATCAATGAGGGATCAAAGGTGAAGAGGATGAGCAAATTTAAGTTCTTGGGAGTCACTACCTCAGAGGATCTTTCCTGGACCCAATGCACGAATGCCATCACGAAGAATGTACATCAGCGCCTCTACTTCCTTAGGAGTTTGCAGAGGTTTTGTATGACATCAAAAACCTTGGCAAACATCCAGAGGTGTGTGGTGGAAAGGGTGCTAATCGGCTGCATCATGGCCTGGTATAGTGGGGCTAATATCTCTGAGCAGAAAACCCTGAAATAGATTGTGGATACAGCCCAGTAAATCACAGGCAAAACTCTCCCCACCATCAAGAACATCTACATGGAACACTGCCGTCAGAGAGCAGCAGCAATCATCAAGGATCCACACTACACAGGACATGCTCTATTCTCATTACTGTGATCAGGAAAGAGGTATAGATGGCATAAGACTCTTAAATCAGGTTCAGGAACAGTTACTACCCCTCCACCATCAGACTGGTCAACAATAAACTCCATCAGAGAGTCATTTAAATACTCTTGATTTGCACACTATTATTGAATATTTACTTTCTGTATTGCCCAATCAGTTTGTTTACATTTCTTTCTTTTATATAAGTATCTTTTCTTGAGTACAGTTTTTTGCACTACTGATAAGTAGAAATTCTGTCTGACTTGCATGCAAAAGAATCTCAAGGTTGTATGTGATGTTATGGTCACTGAAATTGCAGTGGACATGACAAAATAACTACACAAGGTATTTCTAGAGTGAATCAAATGGATTTACTCTTCATCACCCGCACAAGATTTTACAATCCAAAATCACGCGCTCAACACGCACTGACGTCACACGATCAGTTTGATGCCATAGTGCCGCTACACAGCCCACCCCCCCAAAACCGGCAGAAAGGTTTGTCTGTCCTTTTGGTTGTTGACCTCTGTGAAGGACTGTTGGCTACTGCAGTGGGGAAGACATCCACATGAGCTGTCCCTAGCAAAAGACTGTAGCTTCTCTCCAATGTCCAAAATACAGGTCGACCTAGTTTGTCTGAATATCCTATAAGGTCCTTCATAGAGCATCTGTAAAGGTTGACTATGTATTCCCCTTTGGACGAAGATATAGTCGCAGTTTTTGAGGTCTTCAGACACAAAAGAAGTGTTCTCCATGTGACAATGGTGGTATAGGGATCAATTTTCTTATGATCTCCCTTAGGCTGCTCATCAGTTCCTTAGGATCATTTCTGGAGTTGAAATGGTAGAGGATAAACTGCCCTGGAACCACCAATGGTGCGCCATACATAACCTCCAAGTTGTTCTAATGCCCAGTAATACCCAGGGCAGTTCAGGCCCTCGAACAGAGCCATCAAGGCTGATGAGGTTTCAATGAAATAATTGGCCTGGGGATGATAGGCATTTGTATAATGAATTGTTGTACTGAGCAAGCAAGATAAGGCTGTCCACAGCGAGGAAGTAAATTGTGGTCCTTTATCCGAAGTAACATACACCAGTAAACCAAAACGAGACACCCAGGAACTGAGGAACGCCCAAGTACAACTGTCTGCAGTAGCATTTGCCATAGGCATGGCCTTGAACCATCGTGTAAACCTGTCTATTACTGTAAAAAGATAACGGTATCCTCTTGAAACAGGAAGAGGACCAACGATGTCCACGTGGACATGAGCAAAATGATGAGTAACTGCTGGGAAGGACTGCAGTGGTGCTGCCGAACCTTTACTTTCTGCAGGCAATATATGACTTCACCATTTGAGTAACATCTTTTTTAAGACCGTGCCACACGAACCTGTCCGAAACCATGCGAACGGTCAATCAAATCGACGGATGCGAGAGACCATGCACAGAGTTGAATACTCGACGTTTCCATGATGCCGGAACCACTGGGGATGGGTGTCCTGTTGATATATCACAGAGTAGTTTACCATTAACTTCAAACTGGACAACTTTCAATTGCAGATTCCTGACTGCAGTCCGATAAGCATTCATCTCATGGATATGTTCTTGGGCCACGGCCAATGCTGTGTAGTCAATGCTTTGATCTACAGATGAAACCTCGAGTAGAGCAGGGCAGGAAAGTGCATCAGCTACTACATTGTCTTTTCCAGAAAAATGTAGAATTTCTGTGGAGAATCCTGAAATGAATGATAATTGCCGTTGTTGTCATGCCAACCAGGGCTCTGCGACCTTAGAAAATGCAAATGTTTAGTGCTTGTGGTCGGTACATAATAAAATTTCTGCCCTCCAAAAAATAACGTAAGTGTCAAATAGACAAGTAAATGGCCAAAAACTCCTTATCAAAAGCACTCTATTTCTTCTCTGCTTCACGAAGATGGCAGCTGAAGAATGCTAATGGTTTCCAATACCCATTGACATATTGATGAAGGGCACCTCCTATGGCCTATTGGAAGTGTCTGTAGAAAGGACGGTGGCTGCATTTAAAACTGGGAAGCTGAGCGTAGTGGCATGAGTCAGCAAATCTTTCGTCTTCAAGATTGTTTCCCTCTTCAGTCCAATGGATGGTTCTGGCATTTCCAGACAGTAAATCAAAAAGGGGCTTCATGATACAAGCTGCTCCCGGAAGAAACCGACGGTAAATATGTACCATTCCCAAGAATTCCTGCAGGCTTTTAACCGTAGCATGTCTTGAGTATTTGGTAATGGCCTCAGCTTTGGATGGCAGCAGAATCACGTCTTCCTGAGTAACTCTATGCCCCAAGAAATCATTTCTTGGCCAAAAACTCATTTATCTAGATTGATGGTCAGTCCAAACTTCTGAAGATGAATAAAAAGTCTACGCAGATGTTCCAAATGTTCTTCCTTTATCCCACTGGCCACTAAAATGTCGTTGAGGTAAATGAAGTCATTGGTCATACCACATCCTAAAGCATCCATCACCCATTGAAATGATTATGCGACATTCTTTAATCTGAATGGCATTTGTAAAAATTCGAACAACCCAAATGGGGTAATTATTGCTGTTTTTGGAATGTCTTCTGGCTCTACTGGTTATTTGTGATAGCCACGCACTGTCTATTTTGGAGAAGATCTTTGCTCCATGCAAATTAGCTGAGAAATCCTGAATATGAGGTATCGGATAACAATCTGGGATGGTGGTGTTGTTAAGTCATCTGCAATCTCCACAAGGTTGTCAACCTCCATTGTGTTTCAGGACAATATGTAATGGAGATGCCCAGGGACTGGTGGACCTATGAATTATGCCTAGTTCCTCCATCTTGGCAAACTTTTCTTTAGCTAAATGCAGCTTCTCTGGAGACAAGTGGCACATTTCAGCATGGATAGGTGGGCCCTTAGTACAAATGCGGCGAGTAACACTGCTTTGCAGTGGAGGCAGAAAACTGTAGAGTAGTAATCTCAGGGAAATCTTCCAATGAGCTTGGAGAATTCATCCACTAGTTTACTTAATGTCTGAAGGCTCAGAGCAGATGTATAGGCGTCTGCCAGAGGAATGGTCTGAAAAGTAGTTCCATCTATTAGCCAACGCTCTTTTAAGTCAACTAGGAATGAATGAGCCTGAAGAAAATCTGCACCAAGCAAAGGTCAGGATACTGCTGTTATAATAAATGGCCAAGTGTAGAGATGATTCTTGAACTTGACATTCATCTTCCTGGTGCCAAAGGTCAGAATGTTGGAACTGTTAACTGCTCGTAATTGCAGGTTCAGGGTAGGATTGCGTGTGTCAAAACCGATGGGTGGAAATACACTAACTTCTGAACCTATGTCCACCAGAAATTTTTGCTGGGACAACTGGTCCCTTACAGGCTTGCAGGTTTCTTGCCAACCACCGCAGCCCTTGCTGGTGGTTGGCCTAGGTATTTCCCACAAATTGGCAGGTGGAAGGCACTTCCGGGCATTACTTCCCAACACTTGTGGTAATAACGCCAAGACAAGGAGTCCACAGGCTGCTTGCGTGTCTTGGGGCATTGCCTGCTTATAGGGAGTGATGTGCTAAGAGCACTAGAGTGTGAATATTGTGCAGACTTGTCTTCCTTGCTGTGCTTTTTAGCCAGCCATAGAATGTCTGCCTCTGCCATGACAACCCTTGGGTCTTCAAATGATCACTTGGGTAGTAAGAGCATAATATCATCTGGCATTCACTCTAAAAAGAGCTGCTCAAATAACATATTGAGCATTTTGCCAGCTGCCAGGAACAACATTTCATCCATTAATTCTGGATGAGCGAAATGTAGTAGTTTGGCTGCACTTTCCCTATACATGTAATAAAATTGCTTTTAAAGCACCATCCTTGCTGGTATGTGATGGATCTCGTAGGAAGTCACCGACTCTCTTAGCGATGGCCTGGTACAGGACACTGACAAGATGGTAATAACGAGTGGTGTCCAATTCGACTTTGCGAAAGTGAAATTGCTCTTCAGCCTGTTGGAACCACAGTTCAGGCTCAGCTGTCCAGAAAGGTGGTAGCTTCACAGCAATGGTTGCAGAGTCAATGTTTGTCCAAAAAATAGGTTTTTGGACTCGTCAGGGTCACTAATTGTGGCCACTGGAATCACAGTGGATACAACAAAATAACCACACAAGGCATTTCTAGAGTGCATCACATGGTGGTTTGATGCCTTCTGGGAGTTCTAGTGGCGCCATAGCACTGCTAGAATGTCACGTATGTACTCTGATAATAAATCTGAACTTTAACTTTGAATCAACAGAGAGTAAACAAAACATTGAAAAATAATCACTAATGCATCCATGAACTCTTAAGCATTCTGGGATGTTGTCTACAGGCCTGGAGATTTATCATCTCTCAGCATCATCATTTTACCAATACAATTTCATGACTAAATGTCATTTATTTCTTGTCCTTTTGACTCCTGGTATTCCCAGTGGAGGCCTCCTCCTCTGGGAACTAGTCTAGCTGTCTTCAACTTTTCTTAGCTTGTTTCATGGTTGACAGTTCAGAACAATGTTGTTAGTGGGTCAATATATTTAAGACAAGGTTGGATAAATTTTTACATAGTAGGGAAATTCAGGGATACGGGGTAAAGGCAGGTAGCTGGAGATGAGCCGATCACCAGATCAGCAATGATCTAATTGAAAGGCGGAGCAAGCTTGATGGGCTGGATGGCCGACACTTGCTCCTATTTCTTACATCCTTGTGTTCTAACCATTTGAGACAACAATGACGCAGCTGACTGTGTTGTGGGTAAGCACTTTAAATGCTGCTTCTATCAATACCGCCATTTTCTGGCTGATTTCAATCACAGATAGAAGTTTCTATAACAAGCATAAGACCCTTACTTAATGAATATTCTTACTACAATGTACCCCGGTACGAGCCAATGTGCAGCGTAATTCTGGTGGGAATTGATACATGCACTTTTCTGCTCTATTTAGATCTTTAGGATCTGCACTGCTGTCTGTCAACAAGCTGGAGTATGTTCAAATTTCTAGGCTCTCAAAATAAAGATCTGTCTGACAAACCTAAAACACGCCATTCTCCAGCAGGGTTTAAATATATCATGTTTTTTGATGTTGGCCATCACCAACTTGCAGGTTAAAACTACAATAATTGAACGAATGATCAATGTTACCTTTTAATTTGAAATATGAAAGACAGGACAGTTGACAACCATAATAATTTTCAGGAAATATGTAGTCACTGCCCTCTTTCATGGATTTCTGCTTGGGATGTAGCTTGTTGAATTTCACAAGAGCCTATAGAAAGGAGTCATTCGGAGGACATTCATTACCTTGCCATGTAGCTTTAAAGATCCTTGGTGAATAATTCAAAATTCTTGATCCAATTTAATCTTCCGACTGCTATTTTTAGCAATTACATTCCCTTCTGCAGTTCAGCAAAACAAGCCCAAGGCTAAAATAAATAACCATTTCACGGATCAGTTTTGTGAAAGAACACCCTTTAATTTATGCGCATTCATGATTCGTTCACTGTAAAAATAGGAAAGGGTTTCACTGAATTATTAAAAGCATCCCACTCTCAATTTTTTGTACTGCAATATATCACCTGGGAGGTAATTACAAGAATCTGCAAATCAGTTTCCCCCCTTCTGCACTTTCGAGGCAATGGTTGAGAAGCTAGCCCTGTCTGTGTTATTGATGGGACTGCAGAGAATGGAGAGTGTGCAATGCTATTTTTAGCTCAGAATTTATTGGTTAAGTCCCCAAGAGATTTGTAAAGCTCCAGGACAAGCTGCTGTTATTTTAGGCTGCACTACTTATTATTAGAAACGGTCTGTCAGATCTCATTTGAAGCAGAAATACCTTTCAAATTCCCAGCAGTGAAAGCCCTTGCACTGTGCAATTATACATTTCTAAATTCGGTACACTTCAGTTCCCTTTGAAGCCCTCAGACCAATTAAAAGAAAATCCTTCAGAATTGTCCTGCCAGGTTCCACAATCATTACAAGTTATCATACATTATACATCTTTTGCTGCTCTGTCAGTAATTAAGGGAATTGACCATAGTTTACAGACCATTTTATGGTTTTCTATTATAGTGTGTCTGTGCTAAATGACTTTTATCTTTAATTTCATTTCTTTTTCTTCTTTTTTCTTCTATGGAAGAAAGCCTGATCTTTTTTTTCCCCCCAATTTTAATTTGTATGGTACCATTGACAAAGAGGAGTAGACTTTGGGATTTCTCATCACAAGGAATGGATGTGGATTCAAAAGGAGATCAGAAGGGATAAGTAAAAGCTTGGTCAAATACATGAGTTCATTTTTATTTAAGGGAGGCAAAGTTATTTCAATTGGCAGTTCTAGAGCACCAAATGATGTTGATGCTAATTCCAAGCTCACAACATAACATTCGCAAGGAACTTCTGTCCTTCTCAATATCTGAGAGACTGGACACTTCGAGAGTCACTTCGCTGAGCATCTTCGCTCTGCCTCCATCAATGACAGGGATCTCCCAGTGGCCAACCATTTCAATTCTGTGCGACATGTTCGCACTGACATGTCTGTCCATGGCCTCAGGCACTGTCACACCAAGGCTACCTGTAAATTGGAGGAGCAACTCCTAATATTCCAGATAAGCATTAACATAGATTTCTCTGTTTTCTGTTAGCCTATTCTCTGTTCTCTCTTTCTCTCTCTCTCACCCATCCCTCTGTCTTTCTTCCTCCAGCTCTCCACCCCCTTCCCTCTCCTCTCACAGAGCCATCGCCACCCCCCCACCCCCACCTTTGCTGGTTTGACTTCTCTCCCTTATCCACCTATTACTTCTTGCCTGTGGGCCTGTGCTCCTCTCCTATCCCTCCCCTCCACCATTTTATTTGGACAATTGCTTACATTTTCTTTATACTTTGATGAAGGGCTCAAGCCCAAAATGTTGGTTATGTATCTTTATCTTTGCAATATAAAGTCCACCCGAGTTTCTCCAGCATTGTGTTTTTATTTCAAACGTGATGCCTGCAGACTTTTTTGCTTTACTCCTATTCACATGCTGAGATGCAGGGGGCAGCACTGACAAGCCAGATCAAATCCAGGTATTTTCCAGCTGACTTTACTGGTTAGTGATCAGGAGTAAAAGCATGACAATCCCAATGGAGATTATATTTCAAAATTACATGACATATTTCTGAAGCAGTAAAGGAAGCTTCAGAAGGTCATGATTTTTTTTGTTTTCTCCCTGTTAAGCCCCCTTGTGGATAATTCACAAATCACGAACTGCTATTTTTCGCAACAGCAATTCCTCGTGGAATTTGGCAGAATGAGCCAGAAGCTTAAAAAACTTCATTGGTCATCATAGTGTACAAGCAATCTTCAATGAATGTAAAATCATGACTCTTTCAGATACTTGAAAAGAGAATGGCTTTGAATTATTGAAAGCAAATGACAAATAGACATTAAAGCTAATAGAAACCATTGTAATAAAACAAGCTTCAATCTTTAACCTGATTTGATATCTTATATTGATATCACAGAAAGCCCTCAAACTTTGACTAATATTACAACCAAAGTTCAACAATTGAAATCACCTCAACACACCAAGGTCAACAATATTACATGACTTGTAGTCACCTGACTTAATTTTTTCTCAACACCAATCATGGTACTCATAGACACCTCGACCAAAATTGCACTGGGAGAAATCTCAATGTTCCATATCTGTATAGATTACTATGAGTTCAAACTCATAGAGACAAGACAGCAAATTCGACATGATCAGAAGACCTTCTGGGATATTTGGCCAAATGTACAGGGAATATAAAAGAGCATTAAACAAAATTGCTGGAAATACTTAGCAGGTTGCTATGTAAAGAGAAAAAGGAGCCCCTTTCCACACTTGCAAGTGGTCCCAGAAATTAACGGCCAATAAGTCTAAAAAGGATCTAGTGCAAAAGGAAAATCTTCTCAACATTAGTGTGAGATGACGCCATTTCATGCCAGGGATTGAAGGCCTTGACCATTATTACAACCCTTGGCATCTGCAGAAGCTGATGTTGTCATCAGGCAAGTGTAGGACAGGCAATTGCATTCTGGGACAGAAAGGACCCAAGTGTTTGCATGCGTGAAGGAAGAAAGATTAAAATGAAGGTATAAACTTTGCCGTGGGAAGGTGTGATAGTACAGTCCTATCACCAATGTATATAGTTACAGTATCTAGAGTGTAATGACTGTGCTTACAGCGATTGGCTGAGAGCTTAGTCACGCCTACTGTCTGGGCCTTAAAGGGTTGTGTCCCTTGCCAGGTCGGATCATTCCGGACTGGTCGGCCACCTGTGAAGAGCTCCTGTCTTTTGCTAATAAAAGCCTTGGTTTGGATCAACAAGTCTTTGGTTCTTTCGATGAGCTCTACAGAAGGTCACAGTTGGAGAGAGAGAGAGGCAATAAATAGCAATAGCACACAATTTTTAAACAGTGTGGGAAAGTTGGTCGTACTATAGCGCTCAATGTAAAGACCATGGGAAAAAGCGATGACAGACCTGACTTTCCAGAATGCTGTATGGCAGAGAAACCCCTCCATGAGGACTCCATGCTGCGCATACAGCCCTTTCTCTGCCACATGGAATTCTGGGAGGGCATGGCTTCCCCCCCACCACAGTATTTACATATTGTGTGCAATAGTGTTACCAACTTTCCCACACTGTATAAATTGAACTTAATAGTGCTGCCATCTTTCCCATGCTGTTTAAAAATTGTCATGCACTTGGTTCGGGCAAGCGGAAGTGCAATTTCAACTCTGGCAGATCACCTCCAATTCGACAATTTTTACCACATTGACCAAGGGACCGCAGCCAGAGTGGATGACTTGATACATGACCTGCCAGAGGAAGGTAAATACCTAGCCCTTAAGAATCTCCTCCTGAGCACGTTCAGCTTGTCCAGACGACAGTGCGCTGCCAGGCACATGCACCTACTCTGCTTGGGTGACAGAGCACCATCCACCCTTATGACCAAAACGCTCGCACTCGCAGAGGGCCACAAGCCGTGTCTTATGTTTGAGTAGGCCTTCCTGGAACAGATGCCAGACGACGTACAATTGCTGTTGGCAGACGAAGATTTCTCAGACTCACGTAAGGTCGCAGCCAGAGCAGACATGTTGTGGCACACGAAACACGAAAATGAGTCTGCTATGATCCAGTTGACTCAGCCCCACCCGGGCCAGCAGACCGGACCCCATCCAAACCGGGCACAACTGCACCCCAGCAAGCCAGCAGAGACACCAAACACTAACTGGTGTTTTTATCACCAATGCTGGAGGGCACAAGCACGAAGATGCAGACAGCCCCGGTTCCTGGTCGACACAGGCGCCAAACTCAGTGTCATCCTGCCAACTGTCCTGGAAACATGAACACATCCACGAGGTCCCACTCTCTGGGCGGCAAACAACACTGCCATCAAGAACTTTGGCAGGCGCAATGTTCAAATACAACTTGGCAAAGAAAATTTCCAGTGGAATTTAACACTCGCTGCTGTGGACACATTACTCCTCGGTGCAGACTTTCTACGAGTGCACAGCCTGCTGGTGGATGTGAAGGCCAAACATTCCAGACCGTCCAACT
Organism: Narcine bancroftii; assembly: GCF_036971445.1. Taxonomy (NCBI): domain Eukaryota; kingdom Metazoa; phylum Chordata; class Chondrichthyes; order Torpediniformes; family Narcinidae; genus Narcine; species Narcine bancroftii. The sequence continues at coordinate 241,949,335 of NC_091472.1, forward strand.
TAAAGCAACCAATGCCAACACCGCAAGCGTGGCCACTGCGAGTGCCCCAAAGGACGAGTACAGCTTCCTGGACAAATTCCCATCCATCCTCAGGCCGCAGTTTACTTCCGCCATGCCACAGTATGGGGTGCAACACCCGACCCAAGGCCACCAATCACGCCAAAGCCAGAAAATTTTTCCTGGATAAATTGCAGTTGGCCAAAGAAGAATTTTCTCGGATGCAGGAATTGGGCATATTTCGCAGTCTGTGGGCGTCCCCACTTCATATGATCCCCAAGTCCTCAGGCAGGTGGTGGCCCTGTAGAGATTACCACCGCTTAACGACTCCACCATACCCGGCCGCTAACCAATCCCGCATATACAAGACTTCACGACGACCTGCACAGCATGAAAGTTTTCTCAAAGGTTGATCTAGTGTGTGGCTATCACCAGATTCCCATCCACCTGGATGACATCGGAAAGACAGCCATCATCACCCCAATCGGACTTTTTGAATTCCTCTGCATGTCATTTGGCCTCAAGAAGGTGGCAAAAACCTTCCAGCACTTGATGGACGCGGTGGGCAGAGACTTGGACTTTGTGTTCATCTACCTGGATGACACACTCATCGCAAGCAGGACTACGAAGAACACAAGGATCATCTCCGCAGATTCTGCACATGCCTGTCCGACTTTGGCCTCACGGTCAACTTGGCAAAGTGCCAGTTCTGCAAAGACTCCATGCAAATCCTGAGCCACACTATCACCGCAAAAGGGGCAACATCATCCAAACTTTGTCCCCTGGGCTGGACTATTCCCAACTGGTGCAGGCCCAAAAAAAGGACACGGAAAAGCAGGCCTTCCTCACAGCCACCACCAGCCTCCTCTTCGAAGACATCAGCCTTTCAGGCAGCTCTGACACTCTACTGTGCGATGTTTCCACCGGCTCACTGCACCCAGTCATACCACGGCAATGAAGGCGCCAAGTTTACCAGGCCATCCACGATCTCGCCCTCCCATCCATAAATACCACAACCCTCATGGTGAAGGAGAGGTTCATATAGCATGGCCTGAGAAAGCAAATTGCCCAACTGGCCCGCAATTGCACCCAGTGTCAGACTTCCAAGGTCCACTGACACGTCAAGACCCCTGTCCAGCAGTTTGATCTTCTGAAGAGACAGTTCAGGCATAATCACGCCGACACCATGGGCCCACTACCTGTCTCCCAGGATGCCTAGTACCTGTTAATGGTGGTAGAAATGCACCACAAGATGGCCAGAAGCCATCCCGTTAAAAGACACTTCCACTGATTCCTGCGCTAGTGCACTGCTCACACATTGGATTGTGAGGTTTGGGATACCAGCTGATATTACCACTGACAGAGGGGCACAGTTGACATTGGTGCTGTGGATACACCTAGCAACTCTCCTGGGCATTAAGCTGCTCCGTACCACTGCCTACCACCCGCAATCCAACGGCCTCATTGAATACTTCAACCGCCACCTGAAGTCAGCTCTCATGGCCCATTTAACCAGCCCCAGCTAGGTGGAAGACCTCCCATGGGTCTTACTGGGCATCCTAACTGTATCCAAAGAGGATCTGCAGGCCTCCTCCATGGTAATGATGTACAGCGCCCCATTAATCCTTACAGGTGAATTCTTCCCACTGTCCCAAGACCCAGGTACCAAAGGGAGAGCAGAGTTGCAGAAACTACGGGACAGGTTAGCCTCCTTCACACCCCCCCCCCCACCCTCACATCACGGGCACTAGACCGCGTCCATTCCTCAGGACTTATTAACCACAGACTTTGTTTTTGTCTGCTGCAGACTGCATTTGCCCTCCTCCAATGACCCTATAATTCCCTGTACAAAGTCCTATCCAACATGGGCAAAACCTTCATGCTGGACATTGTGGGTAGAGAGGAACCGTTCACAGCCGACTGGCTGAAGCCTGCACATCTTGACCTCAGCCAGCTGGTCAGGTTAGCGCAACCCAAGCATTGGGGACGACCTCCCAAAGTCCAGCTTCACTGTGCTTAGGGGTAATGGAATGCTAGAGCTGGTTTGGGGGGGAGGGGGTTGTGTGATGGTGCACATTGAAATGCAGTTGAACTGACTCTGCAATGTTACGGCCACAGCAGCGGAGCCGCTGCATCAAGATGGTGCTGCTGAGTGCATCTCCTCCCATGCTCAAACGGGCCGTGAGTGTGGACTCGGCTCCATTGTGATGTCACAGCCCACATGTGGGCAGGACTTATGGCCCGCCTTATAAGGTGCAGTGTGTGGGCTTTTCAAAATTAAACCATTGGAAGTCCAAGCAACTCACAGTGTGTCGTCTTTATTTCACTCCCCTTAGTAGCTACTGCTACAATTTCTTAAAAATAATTCTGGATAGAAACCAAATGAGTTACATTATACCAATCCTTGGTCATAACACAGAGTAATATCTGTCTAATGTGATAATATGATCTAGGACCTCCATATATAATCGGTTAATCTAAAAAAAAGAATAAAAATTAAAAATAGAAAAAAAAATCTGAAAAGAAACTAAAACTAAATCTAATCTACACCTTCCTCTAATCAAAGCTACCTTGTAGAAAAGTTAATGTTACTTTGTGATCTTGCAACAAAGTTGATGCTTCTCATCTGATGAAGGACCTGAAAAGTTAGCAGTTTCCCTTCCTACCGATGCTGCTGACCTCGGGAGTGTTACCAGCTTATTTTCTGTTTATCTTTCACATTTTATTCATTTGCATTTTTGATTTGATTTTCAACACAAGAGGCTGCATTGAGACAGAGTAGACCAAGGGCTGACTTAGAAGTCTGCATCAGCAACTTGAGGTATGTATCAAAACTCCAAGGTATTGATGAGATGGGAAAGATGGGAACAGGAGTTGAATTCCTATGTTAACAGGTCCAAAATGTCCAAGATGGCCATGAACAGCCATTAATAATCAGCAGAGAAGATATGAATAATCCAGGCATTCGGGGCACATTATATTTGAGAATATAGGTATTTGGCACTATTTGAAATCGAAATACCATGAACAGCCTTTTCTCCCAAACTTGCACAGAAGATCATGAAGGATCCAAATTTCTTGTCAACAAAAATGGTCAAGGTCACATCTGATGGTTTGTCAATCACTCTTCATAATGGTATTGCCAATGAACTTGTCAAAGCAAGAATCAACCAACTCAGCAAACTCTGAGTGTATCGCATAAATTGTATAAACCCATTATATACAGAAGCTCATGATAAATTATGATCTAATAGACTTTTGAAAATCATTAAGTTGTCTTTGGTAATTTGAAGTCATCAACTTACATCAGCTTCACTCCCTTCTCGTAGGTTGTAGGTCAGGTCATGCTGAATATCTTCAATGAATTTCTGTGCATATTCTGGATACAGCTCCAGTACTTCCCGCAAACCCTTCAGAATAATGTATTGCAAATCACAGTAGGTCAGAGCCTTCACGTTGGCATTAGTCTTAATCACTTGGTCCCTTGCCAAAAAATCAGAGCCAATCAAATCGCCTTTCCCTGGGGAGGTCAAAAGAAATACCAAGTCAGTTGTTTCTTGCAGAAGTCTTCGAAGACACACAAGACAGAATGGTTCACCAGTTAAAATGAATCTATTTAAATTCTGGATTGGCAGTCAAAGAATGTATTATTCTATATTTAATATTACACTGATGCTTCTCCTTTGGAAATATAATTGGTGAACTATGTAAAGAAGAATAATTTCAATTAAAACATTTCATTTTTAAAAACATCACTAATTGATTCAACCTGTGACTTTCAATGGAACATCCATATCATCCTTTTTCAATATCACCATGTTAATGTGCAAAAAACTGGCCAGCAGGGCTACTTTGCAATACCTTAATTTACAGAACCCTACTTAGGATGCAGCTTAAAGTTGTCTGAGGACATAAAAAAATGGAAACATCGAGGACCATTTGTGCTTGGTTCACTATTCAATGGCTGAGCTCAATCCTCAGCACCTCTTCTTGCACCAAGGTTTATACCCTTAATATCTAAATCAAAAATGATCAGTCTCTCTTATGAACTTCCTCATTGACTGAGTCTCCACAGCTGTCTTGTACAAATAAGTCCACACATTATTGTAGTTTGGGTGAAGGCATTTCACCCAAATTACAATAATGTGTAAATACCCAAGCCTGATACTCGAGTTGTGGTAAAACTTTGCTGCTTGCATATGATACATATCCTTACATTCCCTGCATATTCATGTGTCTAATATGCAAGCAGCAGAATTTTAATTTATCTTGGGTAGGCATATGGGCCAAAGGGACTTGTCCTGTGTTGTACTGTTTTATATTAATGCTTATTTTGAAGCTGAAACCTACAGTTTGAGGCACCCCATCTGAATGAAACATAAATCCCCCATCAACCTGGCAAAACCCCGGAAGAATGTTCATGTTCAATGAGATAATTTCTGTGTAACGGGTTCACATTAGGGTGTAGAAAGTGAGACGACTCATGGAATTGTTTTCCAACATTTATTCGCTCCCCTTAGCAAGATAACAAGCAGTGTGTTTCATTCTTTTCCTCAACTACACACAGATACTTTATTTTAACATTTCAGTATGTATTCAACTCAGTGCACACAGAATGAGCTTTTAAGATTTGTCCAGTGGATTGTGTGTACTAATTGGCTCAGGCTGGCCCACACCCCAATGACACTCTCACCTGGACTTCTACCCTGGGACCCAGGCCATAAAGGTCAGGCCACCACTCCCTTCCCTAGCTTGGATCCGGGCTAGCTCAAGTCTCTGTACAATAAAGCCTATTGTTCCCCTCAGTCTTTGTCATTGTATTATTGGGGCAACTTATCGTGCCCAACACCTAGGAAAACATTTAAAATGGATCAGCAGTAATCTTCTCCCCCAGTTACCCTTCGCAAGGTAACAAGTAGTGTGAGGGACAGGAAAGGAGGGACTTAGGAAGTGCGCGAGGTGTGCACCACTGAAATCATTCCCACCAGAAACAAATACAGAATTGAAAATAGAAATTATTAAAATGCTTTTTTAACTCTGTTACATTTCATTCATCTAAACACAAGTATGGTTCAGTCTATTTCATCTCTTGTCATGTTGACAAACCCACCAAACCAGGAATCAAGCTGATGAATTCCCTCCAAGTCTCTCCTTCCTTGGGTACAGAGATCTGACCTGGATACAATATCTCATGTGCTATTTCATCAGTGTGCTTCTTAACTGAAACAAAATAACTGCAGTTTTGACATAGTTGTAAAGTTATACAAGGCGAAAAAAGGCCCTTTAGCCCATCGCACCTATGACAACCAAATTTCCTTCCTGCGCTAGACTTATTTATCTGTTTTTGGTCCTATTGTTCTGAACCCTTCCTGTCCATTCACCTACATGATGGAATGTTGCAATTGTACCTGACTTTACCTTTGGAAGCACGTTTTACCCTATCACCCTCGATGTTCAATAAAAGTTACTCCTTAGGTCCTCTTTAAATCTTTGCCCTCTTGTTTATAACTCCCCTACCCTGGGAAAAAGTTTGTGACTTTATCTATTCATCTTATCTATGCTGGGATTCAAATCTACCTGCAATGCACACCGACATAGTTTTTGCCTTCCTAAATGCTTGTTATGCCCATACATGAACTCTCAGTGATTGGTGTATGGGAACATACACATTCCTCTTAAAATCTAACCATTTTAAAAAATACCCTGCATTTCTATTTTTTTCTACCCAATGATCTCACAATTTTCCATCTGCCACATGCTCACCCATTTACCTAATGTTTGTTTCTCATTGAAGCTTCCAACCTGAATTAAACTGAGAATTCGTTGCAGACCAAGCCCTCATTCACATTAATTAAGGAATCATTCTTGGAGTTCAAAGAATTAAATCACACTATATTTGTAAGGCAAGCATCTGATTAATTATTGAGAAGTCCTGAGCATATGTTGCAGTCAATAAAGTAAAATCAAACCAGTCATCTGTTCAATGCAAATAAGTATTACATACTCATTCTTCTAAGCAAATAACTTGCTAAAATGCCTGAGTGGGTGCTGATTTACACTGCATATTAAATGCATATTACAATTTGCAAGATTACTAATGATGTATTTGCCATTTATATCTTGTGCACTGTGCTTGCATTCAAGTCTGACCAGGAGAAATCTGTCGACGCTGACGTTGGGGACCTTGGTCTAAAGCAGTAAATTGCACAACTCTATAAAAATACATGCTGCAGAGCAATTGTTGTGCTTCTGGATGTCTCAGCAATTTTAAAAAATATTTTATTTTTGCTATTTTTCCCCCATAAATATAACGTATATATCAAAATTTTCCATTTTCAAAAAGTATAAATAAATAAAACTTTTTCCCACAAAACAAAACACAACAATCCCTTCCATCCCACCCCCTTCACAGTATAAATCTGGACACCATCAGGGCTTAGGGTTGGGTTTAAAAATATAAAGTTTTCATTGGGGAGGTCATATATTTTTATAACAGTAGCCCCTTTTTAAAATTATATCTGGGCCTCTATATAGTCCAAATATGGTTGCCATGATTTTATAAATATTTCATATTTGTTCTTTAGATTGTATGTGATTTTTTTTCCGTATGTATATAACTGTTCGTATCTGTCTTCCATCATGCTATCTATAGAGGGGAGTCAGATTTCCAAGAAGTCACAATACATTTCTTAGCCACAGCTAAAGCTATTTTAAAAAATTGAGTTTAGAATTAAAATTAGATAAGTTTCAAATTGCATTTTTAAATGGAGTTCTATAAAGAATGTTATGATTTGTTAATTCCTGTATATACAGAAATACTTAAACAAATGACAGAAACAGGTTAATTTCCAGAGTCATTCTCAAGGGCGTTAATAACGGTTATTCCAAAGAAGGATAGAGATCCATTAAAAGTGGCTTCATATAGACCGATATCTTTATTGAATGCGGATTATAAGATTGTAGCAAAGGTATGAGCAAATAGATTGTCTAATTTTCTACCAAGATTAATACATGTGGATCAAGCAGGTTTTATCAAGAATAGATATTCAGCTGATAATATTACTAAATTGATTACAAGAATTAATGCTTCAAGACGGCAACTCAACCAACCAACGATAATAGCACTATACGCAGAAAAAGCTTTCAACCGTGTTGAGAGGAATTTTTTACTTAAAGTGTTAGAAAGATTTAAATTTGGACCACTCTTTATTGGTTGGGTTAAGGCATTATATACTAACCCTTTTGCCTAGGTGGTGACATTTGGGCAGGTTTTGCCTGAATTTAATTTGTCTAGATTGACTAGTCAGGGCTGTCCATTATCACCAGCCCTATTTGCATTAGTTATAGAACCATTGGCTCAAGCGATAAGACAAGATGTTAATCTTAAGGGAATTAAAATAGGTGAACAAGAGTATAAAATTAATTTGTTCGCAGACGAAGTGTTGATATATTTATCTTATTCTAGAAATTCTTTAGAGTCATTACAAAATTTGCTGAATCAATATGGAATAATTTTGGGTTATAAAGTTAATTGGGATAAAAGCGCGATATTATTGATATCAGATGAAGATTATTCAGACTGTAAACAGCTTATGAAGTTTAGATGGCCTAATAAAATTAAATATTTAGGGGTAATAGTAGATAGAGAATATCAAAATCGGTATGGTTTAAATTATGTACCATTATTAAACAAAATTAAATTTGATTTAAATAGATGAAAAGATTTGCCTTTAACTTTGATTGGAAGAGTAAATTGTATCAAAATAAATATATATCCTTGTGTTCAATATATTTTTCAGTCTATTCCGTGTGCTATACCAAGGAGATTTTTTTTAAGGAACTAAATAAAGTAATTCGTTTTTTTTATGGAAAGGTAAGTTGTCGAGAGTTTTCCTGCAGAAGTTGACATGGAGGTATGATTTAGGTGGACTTCAATTACCACATTTTCAGAATTATTATGAAGTAGCACAGTTAAAATTTATCAATAGGATGTTTGATACTGATCAACTCCCAGTATGGGTGAAAGTGAAGTTGGATCAGATATCTGAGAATAAAGTACATCATTTTATATATATGAATGGAATTTTTTTCTTTTGCAAAAGTACAAGCTGCCAGTATTGAGACATTTAATGGATATCTGGTATAAATGGGATCAGATTATAGGAGGTAAAGGTAAAATTTCAGCTAAGACACCATTATACCAGAACAAAATAATTCCTTTTTCTTTTAATAACCCCTATCTGAAAGATTGGGAAATGAAAGGTGTTAAGTTGGTAGAAGATTGTTTTGAACAGGTAGGTTTCTTTCTTTTATTGGACTTAGAGAGAAATTTGGGATATTACCAAACTCTTTATTTTCTTATTTTCAAGTTTGAGATTTATTGTTAGAAAACTTTGGACGAGATTTGGTGTTACCTGGTCAAACTAATTTGAGATATTAATTGCTGATAAAGGAAAGAAAGGGTTTATTTCTGAGATGTATGTGTTATTACAAGAAAACATGACTAAAGTTGATGTATATAAAATGAAGAACAAATGGGAGAAGGATTTATTTATTACATTATCCTGGGAGGAATGGTCAAATATGTGTGTTGATAGAGTTACAAAATTAATTGATATGAGATATAGTTTGGTTAATTATAACTTTTTACATCAGTTGTATTTAACCCCTGAGAAGTTGAAAAAATATGGTTTTAGTTCTTTGGATTTGTGTTTTCAATGTGGAGAACAGACAGGAGCTTTCTTACATTCAGTATGGGCATGTACAAAAGTTAGACCTTCTTGGGAAAAAAATTATAAAGTTTTTGGGAGATTAATTTAAGATAGATTTGCAACTTGATCTGTTGGTGTGTTTAATGGGTTATATAAATACACCAACGACAGGTTTGTGATTGGACAAATCTCAAATTGCATTTATATGGTTAAGGCTGGCAATAGCTAGAAAATGTATAGCTGTTATGTGGAAGAATGATGTTGAACTGAATATATAATGATGGAATAATGAATTATAATCGTGTCTTTATTTGGAGAAGATAACTTATAATTTGTGAAATAATTAACCTTTTTTTGTTAAAATGTGGAATTTATATTCAAAATGTAAGGGTTTGGATATAAAGTAAATGTTTTTTTGTGAAGTAAAGGGTTGGCACACCAAGCAGCAACTATTAAATTCCCTATATAATTGTTTTTTTAGCTCCAGTGGTGGGGAGGGGGGGTGGGTTGCAGGAGGTGGGGTAGGTCGGGTGTGGGGGAGGGGAGGTAGTAGGGATTTTTTTTTGTTAGATTATTTTGTATATATTTTGTAAAGCATAAATAAAATTTTCAAAAAAAAATTGCATTTTTAAGATTGGCACTAGCTGTGGTGAGAAAATGTTTGGCTATTATTTGGAAAAATGAGACTGATTTAAGCATTCAATGGTGACACATGAAAATGAGGTCCTGTATTCCATTGGAAAAGATAATGTACAATTTACATAATAAATATGGGTTTAAATTTGTTGTAGTTTTTTTTTCTTTCTCCTTTCCCACTGTTGGGGTGGCACCAATCATGGTGATACAGGATGATTATTATGTGAATTGATCTCCTCTTTCTTTCTCTTTTCTTCTTTTTTCTTTGGGATAGTTAGTGGGGGGGGGTGGGGGGGGGGTTTGGGGGGATTATAGGGGGAAAACACTTTGTATATTTGTATTTTGTTTTTGATTGTATGCTTTATTTTGAGTAATAAATAAAATATACAAAAGAAATTCCACATAAATAAAGTTCTTCATTGTCTACTATTTTAATGAATTCAGTCCCATTCAAATCCAAGAAATGGGACAGTTTTTTTCCAAAAAAAATGATATAAATCTTGCTTGTGCTGATAGATGATACTTCTTAAAACCCAGGAGTCCAAGTCCTCCCAATTTATAGTCCCTTGTTAACATTTCCAGTGCAATTCTTGGTAATTTGTTATTTCATAGGAATTGTCCAATACAATTATTTAACAATTTAAAGAAATGTTCAGTTAGTAGAATAGGCAACACTGTAATTTTGGGATTACCTTCATTTTTATATAATTTACTCTTCTTATTAATGTTATCAGCAGATCTTTCCATTTCTGTAAATCTTTTTCTATTTTTTATAATGGAGGGGTATAATTAACCTTATATAAATTCTGTAAATTATTATTTCATTATTCCTAAGTATTTAATTCCATTTTTCTTCCATTTAAATCGATTACCTTTTTGGACTCTTTCATAATTAAAATTCTGCAAAGGCATTACCTTACTTTTATCCATATTTATTCTATATCTATTTTTCCATTTTTTCTAATATTGTTTGTAACCTTATCAGTGAGTGATTCAGTGAGATCAGACATGTATAATAGCACATAATCAACAAATAAAATCATTTTATGTTCTTATGTCCAACTTTGAAGCCCTTAATATCTGTATCTCTTATAATCTCCACCAGAGGTTCAATAGCTAGCATGAATATTGGTGGTGATAGGGGACACCCTGTCTACTCTATCGACTCAAAGGAAAAATATATGACATTTCAATGATTAGTTATAATTTTGATAAAGAATTTTTATCCAATTTATAAATTTTCTGCCAACACTAAATTTTTCCAACGTTTTATATAAGAAAGACCATTATAGTTGGTCAAATAGCTTTTCTGCATCTAAAGAAATAGTTATGTTTGGATTCAACCTTGATTTTGCCATATGTATTATATTAAATAAGCTACCAAGACTATTTAAAGAATGTCTTCATTTAACAAATCCCACCTAATCTGGATGTATTAATTTTGGTAAATACTCATCCAATCTGTTGCCTTTGCTAGAATTTTATAGTCTGCATTAGGAAGTGATATTGGTCTGTATGATGAGGTTTATCATGGGTCTCTACCTTTCTACAGTAGCACTGTAATTAGAGCAGTTGAAAAGGTTTCTGGGAGGGGTTGAGTCTCCATCGCCTGGTCTAACACATCCATCAACAAAGGCATCGACAGATCTTTAAATTGTCGAGAGAACTCAGGAGGGAACCCATCTTCCCCCGGGGACTTGTTAGCTTGTAAAGTACCCAAAGCTTTCTCTATTTCTTCCCTTGTAAAAGGAGTATCTAAATCATCTCTTTCTCCCTCTTCTAGTTTAGGAAGTTTAACATTTGTTAAAAATTCTCCCATCTTGTTTAATTCTGATTCATATAGTTTGATATAGTAACCTTTCAATGTAATATTTATTTTTGATTATATGTTATAGGATCAACTTCTGTTTCAAAGGCATTTATCATTCTGGACGACTTCTGTGCTTTAACCTAGCCATTACCCTAGTTCATAATATTTTTGTTTAGTTTTTAATATAATTTTTTTCCATTCTATATGTTTCTAGTGTATTATATTGTAACCTTTTGTTCTCTAATATTCTATATTTTTTGTGTTCGTTATATTTAATATTCTTTTTCCAGTTTTGTTATATCCTTCTCTAGATCTTCTAAATCTCTTGCTTATTCTCTTTTGATTTTTAGTATAAGAAATAATTTGTCCCCTCAAATAAGCTTTAAGCATATCCCATATTTGAAAACTGTTATCAGTGGAAGGCATCAACTGTATGTACTTTCTTGGTTTTCCATTATTATAATAATATTGATGGTGAGTGTTCTGATAAATGTCTTGCCAAATACTTTGTAACTGGGCAGACATTATAAATAGTTCAATCCCTGTATCTGAATCATGTACCTTTGAGTAGAATGAATAGTCTCTTTCTAAGGGGGTGATCCACCTTTATATATCAATTAGATTTAAATCTTTCATAAATGCTAATGTCGTTTGGAGGTTTTGCCCTTGTTATTGTTCTCGCTGATTTGTCCAATAGTGGATATAAACAAAAATTGAAATCTCCTCCAATCAAAATATTTTGTCTCTCCCCTGCAGTTTAAAAAAAATATTCTTCATAAAGACTTCATTGTCATAATTTGAGGTACAAATGTTCATAAAAGTTCTGCATAAGTTTTACAGTGTGCCATTACAAATCTTCTAGTTTGATCAGTTAATGTTTCTTCTATTATTATTGGTATATTTTTATTAATTAAAATTGCTACACCCTTGCTTTTAATCCAAATGAATATGATATTACTTGCCCCACCCAATCTCTTTTTAATTTTGCATGTTCCAATTTTGTAAGGTATATTTCTTGTAAAAATACTATATCTGTGTTTAATTTTTTTAGGTATGCCTAAACCCATTTTCTCTTCACTGACCCATTAATTCCAGTAACATTAAAATGAATAAATTTTAAATTTACGTCCATATTTTTTAAAACAATATTTTTAAACAGTAAAGTCACTTTGACTCTTTAATTAATAAAGTGATCCTTCCCCTTTAAGAAAAACACACAATGTCCCTGCCCCAACCGTGATGTATACATAGAGCCCCAAAAACCCATGAGAAAAGCCTGTGGAATCTCTTCTTCTTTGGCTTGGCTTCGCGGATGAAGATTTATGGAGGGGTAAATGTCCACGTCAGCTGCAGGCTCGTTTGTGGCTGACAAGTCCGATGTGGGACAGGCAGACACGGTTGCAGCGGTTGCAGGGGAAAATTGGTTGGTTGGGGTTGGGTGATGGGTTTTTCCTCCTTTATTTTTTGTCAGTGAGGTGGGCTCTGCGGTCTTCTTCAAAGGAGGTTGCTGCCCGCCGAACTGTGAGGCGCCAAGATGCACGGTTTGAGATGATATCAGCCCACTGGTGGTGGTCAATGTGGCAGGCACCAAGAGATTTCTTTAGGCAGTCCTTGTACCTCTTCTTTGGTGCACCTCTGTCACGATGGCCAGTGGAGAGCTCACCATATAACACGATCTTGGGGAGGCGATGGTCCACATTCTGGAGACGTGACCTACCCAGCGCAGTTGGATCTTCAACAGCGTGGATTCGATGCTGTCGGCCTCTGCCATCTCGAGTACTTCGATTTTAGGGATGAAGTCGCTCCAGTGAATGTTGAGGATGGAGCGGAGACAACGCTGGTGAAAGCGTTCTAGGAGCCGTAGATGATGCCGGTAGAGGACCCATGATTCGGAGCCGAACAGGAGTGTGGGTATGACAATGGCTCTGTATACACTTATCTTTGTGCGGTTTTTCAGTGGTTGTTTTTCCAGACTCTTTTGTGTAGTCTTCCAAAGGCGTTATTTACCTTGGCAAGTTTGTTGTCTATCTCGTTGTCGATCCTTGCATCCGATGAAATGGTGCAGCCAAAATAGGTAAACTGGTTGACTGTTTTGAGTTTTGTGTGCCCAATGGAGATGTGGGGGGTGGGTGGCTGGTAGTCATAGTGGGGAGCTGGCTGATGGAGGATCTCAGTTTTCTTCAGGCTGACTTCCAGGCCAAACATTTTGGCAGTTTCCGCAAAACAGGACGTCAAGCGCTGAAGAGCTGGCTCTGAATGGGCAACTAAAGCGGCATCATCTGCAAAGAGTAGTTCACGGACAAGTCGCTCTTGTGTCTTGGTGTGAGCTTTCAGGCGCCTCAGATTGAAGAGACTGCCATCCGTGCGGTACCGGATGTAAACAGCGTCTTCATTGTTGAGGTCTTTCATGGCTTGGTTCAGCATCATGCTGAAGAAGATTGAAAAGAGGGTTGGTGCGAGAACGCAACCTTGCTTCACATCATTGTTTATGGAGAAGGGTTCAGAGAGCTCATTGCTGTATCTGACCCGACCTTGTTGGTTTTCATGCAGTTGGATAACCATGTTGAGGAACTTTGGGGGGCATCCGAGGCGCTTTAGTATTTGCCAAAGCCCTTTCCTGCTCACGGTGTCAAAGGCTTTGGTGAGGTCAACAAAGGTGATGTAGAATCCTTTGTTTTGTTCTCTGCACTTTTCTTGGAGCTGTCTGAGGGCAAAGACCATGTCAGTAGTTCCTCTGTTTGCGCGAAAGCCGCACTGTGATTCTGGGAGAACATTCTCGGCGACACTAGGTATTATTCTATTTAGGAGAATCCTAGCGAAGATTTTGCCTGCAATGGAGAGCAGCGTGATTCCGAAGAACCCCTCCCTTTAGCACCACATTTTTTGTTACTCCTTTTCAGCCACCATTCTCCCCCTTCTCCCTACTTCCACTTTTCCCAGATTTTTCTTTCTTTTACTGAGCTCTCCGTGAGCATTTCTATACTCTTTACTTTTAAACAAAAAATACAAAATTGTTTAACAAAATTTAAAAAATTACTTATTTTCATTATAAATATTTTCACAATTGACAACTTTAATCCATTGTTTTACAAACTTTGGAGAAAGTCTTCCACCTCTTTCTTGTTCTTGAACAATTGCCAGTTCCCTTCCACTACTTAAACCCTCAAAGTCGCAGGATATATTATTGAGTATTTCAAGTAGGACAACCTGCCAGTGTGAGTCTGGGAGGCCCCTTGACTTGAGGGCCAATTTTAGAGCCTTCCAGACTGTGGCATTTTATTTTTCAATCTGCCCATTTCCCCAGGGGTTGTAGCTAGTCGTCCTGCTGGATGCAATGCCCCTTGCTATCAGGGACTGATGTAGCTCATTGCTCATAAATGATGAGCCCTAGTCGCTATGGATATAGCCAGTATACCAGAACAGGGCGAAAATAGAATCAAGGGCCTTGATAACCGAGGGGATGGAGGTGTCTGGATGTGGGATAGCGAGCAGGAAGTGGGAGTACTCATCAATGCTGAGCCATTCAAAGGGCCTGGATGACTTGATCAGGTGCACCTTTGCGGGGTGGTTGAAGTGCGGCTTGCACTTCGCACAGACCTGGCAGGACTGGGTCATTTCCCTGATATCTTACATGGAGTAGGGCAAATTGCGCACCTTAACAAAATGAGCCATGTGGGTAACCCCTGGATGACAGAGCTCATTTTGCAGAGACCGGAGTTGCATGGTGTGTGCAGAGGCACAGCGTCCTCTGGATAAGGCATCTGGAGGCTCATTAAGGGCACCTGGCTGATAGGCAATGTTATAATTGTAGGTGGAGAGTTTGATCTTCCACTGAGCAAATTTGTCATTTTTAATTTTGCCCCTCTTGATGTTATTGAACATAAATGTGACAGAGCACTGGTCAGTGAGGAGCGTACAATTCCTACCAGCCAGATAGTGCCTCCAATGTCTGGTGGCCTCCACAATGTTTGAGCCTCTTTCTTTACAGAGAGATTCCAGAGCTCGTGGCCTTGCAGGGTCCAGGAGAAAAATGCAACCGGCCTGCCTGCCTGGTTAGGGTAGCAGCCAGAGCTACGTCCACAGCATCACTTTCCAATTGGAAAGGTACATTCTCATCCACTGCGTCACTTTCATAATGTGGCTTCGGACATAGGTAAAACCTGCTTGGGCTTCAGCTGAGAGGGGAAAAGTAGTGTATTTTAAAAGGAGGTGAATCTTATCAGCATATTGAGGGACCCACTGGGCGTAATATGAGAAAAACCCTAGGCATCTCTCAAAGTTTTCATAGTCCTTGGAATAGGGATTTCTATCAAGGGGTGCATCCTATCGGGATTGGGGCCAATAAAACCATTCTCCACCACATAGCCAAGGATAGCCAGTTGTTTAGTCCTGAACACACATGCTGGAGTTATAAGGGAGGTTCAGGGCTTTCACCGTATGGGGGAGCATTTGGCTAAGAAGTTGGTGCAGGGGGCTGGGCTTCAGATTCCTAGGTCATTGGGATCACTTCTGGGGAGAGTCAGATCTCTATAAGAAGGATGGGCTACACATAAACTGGAAGGGGAACAATATCCTGGCAGGAGGGTTTGCAAGAGCTGATGGGGAAGGTTTAAACTAGTTTGACAGGGGAAGAGAATTCAAAATGCGAGTGCAGAGAATAGGACAGTAGGGAGACAGGGAATTACAAGAGGGAGAGAAATAAATGGTGAAGAGTTACTCAATATCAACATAAAAAAAAGGCACATGAGCAGGCAGGAGAAAGTGCTGTTCAAAAAGAATAAGGAACAAACAATATCGGAATCGGGTTTAAGGACACTATATTTAAATGCACATAGCATTAGAAACAAAGTGGATGACCTGGTTGCTCAGATTCAACTGAAAAATTATGACATTGTAGCCATTACTGAAACATGGCTCAATGAGGGTTGTGATTGGGAGCTCAATATCCAAGGTTACACAGTCTATAGGAAAGATAGGCAGGTGGGTAGAGGAGGAGGGGGGGTTCTGATGATAAGAAATGTCATTATATCAATAGAAAGAAAGGACATAGGGTCAAAAGAGATAGAATCATTATGGATTGAATTAAGAAATGACAAGGGTAAAAAGATCATATTAGCAGTTATATTCAGGCCCCCAAACAGTAGCTGGAAAGTAGGAAATACAAAGGGCATGCCAAAAGGATAATATCAGAATAATTATGGGGGATTTTAACATGGCAGAGGGTTGGGAAAGACAGGAAAATTCTGGAAGCCAGGAGAGAGAGTTTGTATAAAACCTAAGAGATAGATTTTTTTGAACAGCTTGTTGAGAAGCCCACCAAGGGATCTGCAGTTCTGGATTGGGTCATGTGCTCGAGGTCATTAGGGAGTTAAAGGTCATAGAACCTTTAGGAAGCAGCGATTAATTTTAAATTTTAAAAGGAAAAAATTTATCGGATGTATCAATTTTTCAGTGGAATAAAGGAAATTACAGTGGAATGAGAAAGGAACTGACTCAAGTAAACTGGGAAAGCAAATTAACTGGAGAATCAGAGTAGGACTGGAAGATATTTTTGTAAGTAATAAAAGGCATGCAGGATAGATATATTCCAAGGAAAAAGAAATTTGTCCAAGGAAAGATGGTATCATTGTGGCTAACAAAAGAGGTGAAGGCTCAGATAAAAGCAAAGGAGAGGGCATACAAGGAAGCTAAAATTAGTGGGAAATCAGAGGTCTGGGATTCCTTTCGACACTTACTGAAAGAGACAAATAAAGTCATTTGGAATGAAAAGATGAGCTATGAAAGGAGATTAGCTAACAATATTAAAAACAATACTAAGAGTTTTTTCAAATATATAAGGAATAAAAGAGAGACATGTATTGACATAGGAATGATAGATAATGATGCTGGGGAAATTGTAATGGGTTTTAAAGAGATGGCAGAGGAACTTACTCAATATTTCACAGCTGTGTTCACCGTGGAAGACGTTAGTAATATCTCGGACAGTCAGAGGCTTCAGGGAGTAGAGTTAGATTCAGTTAGGGTTACTAGAGAAATTGTGCTAGGCAAACTAAACAGATTAAAAATTGATAAATCTCCTGGGCCGGATGAGGTGCATCCATGGGTTTTGAAAGAGGTGGCTTTGGAGATTGTAGATCCATTGGTGATGATTTTCCAGAAATCAATAGACTCTGGAGAGATTCCAGAGGATCGAAAGGTCACAAATGTGGTTCTGCTGTTTAAGAAAGTTAGGAGACAGAAAAAAGGAAACTACAGGCCGATTAGTCTGACATCGGTGGTTGGGAAGATATTAGAGTCAATCCTCAAGGATGAGGTTATGAAATACCTGGAGATGCATGACAGGATAGGTCCAAGTCAGTATGGGTTTTTAAAGGGTAGATCCTGCCTGACCAACCTATTAGAGTTTTGTGAGGAAATCTTAAGTAGGATACACAAGGGAGAGGTTGTGGATGTTATCTATTTAGATTTTCAAAAGGCTTTCGATAAGGTGCCGCATATTAGGCTGCTAAATAAGATGATGGCCAATGGAATTACAGGGAAGTTATTAAATTGGATAGAAAAGTGGCTGATAGGCAGGAAGCAAAGGGTTGAAATTAAGGGTCCTCATTCTGGATGGCTGCCTGTTAACTAGTGGTGTTCCACAGGGGTCAGCATTGGAGCTGCTGCTGTTAACAATTTATATTAATGGTTTGGATTGTGGTATGAATGGTTTTGTGGCCAAATTTGTGGATGACACCAGGATAGGTGGTGGACTAGGAAGTGTTTTAGAAACCATAAAGTTGCAGAAGGATATAGACAGATTAGGAACTGGGCAAAATTATGGCAGATGAGATTTAACATAGAGAAATGTACAGTTGTACATTTTGGCAGTGGAAAAAAAGGCAGAATACTATTTGGATGGGGTGAAAATTCAGACCTTGGATGTGCAAAGGGACCTGGGTATCCTCGTGCAGGGAAACCTAAAAGTTAATGAAAAGGGTGAAATTGGTAGTGAAGAAAGCGAATGCTATTTTGGCATTCATTTCAAGAGGAATAGTGTACAAGAGTAAAGAGGTGTTGATGAGGTTCTATGGGGAGACCTCATTTGAGTACTGTGTGCAGTTTTGGGCCCCTTATCTTAGAAAGGATGTGATGTTGTTAGAGAGGGTGCAGAGGAAATTTACTAGGATGATTCCATGAATGCAAGGGGTAAGGTACAAGGAGCATTTGGCAGCTCTTGGGTAGTATTCATTGGAGTATAGGAGAATGAGAGGAGATCTCATAGAAGCATTTCGTATTTTGAAAGGTTTAGATAGGGTGGATGTGGGTAAGATGTTTCCCTAGGTGGGTGAATCGAGGACAAGGGATCATAGTCTGAAAATTAGAAGTTATCCATATAAAACAGAGATTAGGAAGAATTTCTTTAGCCAGAGGGTCGTGGATCTGTGGAACTCACTGTGGCATACAGCAGTGGAAGCCAGATCACTGGGAGTATTTAAACAAGAAATAGACAAGTATCTCATTAGTGAGGGCATCAAGGGATATGGGGAAAAGGCCAGAAATTGGAACTAGTGTAGAGTAGCTTAGTGTAGATTTACAGAACAGACTCGATGGGCCTAGTGGCCGCCTTCTGTTCCTTTGTCTTGTGATCTTTTGATTATGATCCTCCAAGGTATAGCCATGGATGGTGACATTATCGAGTTAAGGGAAGATAGACTTCAACCTATACCCATCCACCATCCTGTCCATCTGCCTCTGGAAGATAGAAACCCATTGGTAATACCAGAATTGATAGCAGTATAGGGACAGTCCTCAGAACAGATTGGCAGTTGGTGATAGGCAGCCTTCAGGTCAATGGCCGAATAGACCTGATACTGTGCAATATCATTCACCATGTCCGAAATTTGAGGAAGGGGGTATGCATCCAGGAGTATGAAATGATTAATAGTTCAGCTATAGTCCATTACTAGCCTGGACTTAGTTTCCCCTTTTACTACCACCACTTGTGCTCTCCAAGGGCTAGTGCTAGGTTCAATGATTTTCTTGTTGAGTAGGCATTAAGTCTTTCATTTTATGAACTCATGATCAGCAGTACTGTACCACCTGCTCTTCACAGCAATCGGCTTGCTATCCAGAGATAGGTTTGGGAAGAGGGTTGGGATGGTCAATATTAAGTTTGGAGAGGCTGCATGTGGGTTCCAATTTTAATGGCCCTCTGTTCCGAGCTGTTATGGGAGGGAGGGGACCAGAATACTCCAAGGTCACGCTTTTAAGGTGACACAAGAAGTCAAGACCCAACAGTACTGGAGCACACAAATCATTAAGCACATACAACTGAAGTTTACAAAATTCCCACCCTTCAAAAGACAAATGCACAGTACAATGTCCTTGAATATGAGTGGAGTGTGAATGATACACTAGAAATATATGGTAATTAGAAGGATACTGTTTAAGTTTGCATTCCCGAACAGTCTGAGAGTTTATGAAACTTTCTGTAGGGTTAGTGTCAATTAAGCATCTAGTTGACAGTCATTATAGAGTTGCTGACTTGATGTGGTCTGTCTTGTTCCAGAACCATTGATGCTAGGATCCTGGAGAGTCCGTAGACCTCCTCACTCAAGTAGCCCCTCTCCTTCTTGATGTGCCAGTAGGCAAGATGGCATTGACCTTGTGGCAGGGCAAGATGGCGCATTTCCTCCTCTGAAAATGATGGTGCTAAATTCAAATCATGGCAAGATGGCCACTGAGGCTTTTCATGCAGTTTTCCAATTGCCACTTTTCTTCGGCGAGTAGTGCAGCAGGTAGGCTCTGGTGAGTTTGGGGCTGAGGGGAATGGCTTGAGGCTGGAGTCAGAGTTGGGAGCTGTTCAGACTGTGGATTTCCCAAGGTTTCCCTTTGCACAGCAGACCCTTGCCCAGTGTGCCCTCTTACCGCGGCTAGAGCAGACAGAGAGAGTCCTTAGCTAGGCATCGAGCACGAGGATGCTGGCTTCTACTGCAGTACAAGCACTCCCTAGTGCGGGAATGCTCTCTAGCATGGGAGGCAGCTGGTGGTAGGGCAGGGGCAGCAGGGGCTGCTGGTCCTGGGAAGGGTTTGCAGGAGAGAGCATTGCCATTGGCTTTGAGGCATCGGTCTCGATCTGGGGTTGTCCAGGGGACTTGGCCAGTTCAACATGGCTGACCAAGTCTTTTTTACCTGACTCAAGTAGTCACTGCCTCATGTATCTTGAGTGGACCCCCATGACCCAAGTGTCCTGGATCTGCTCTTCCTCATGAACATGGCCGGTAGCCATTTCATATGGGCAGTTCTTGACAAGAGTCCACAAGTTGAGCAGATGTCGTCGATGGTCTCTCCAGGTTGCTGATGACGTAGAGCGAGTCGCGAGGACCTCGTTTTGAAACTTCAGGTACCGATCCTTCAAAACCTCAATGGCACAGGTTGCACAGTCCCAAATAACTATATACCCCTTAGTTCCCTCCTCTGGAAACAAGGGCCTACCTCTTGTGTTTATCAGTGTTGAACACGTCCCTGGTTGTGTTCAGGTCAGCCTGACAGAGGGTCGATCAGGAGCATACTCGGCTTGAGCAGTGCTTCCATCTTTTTGTTAATAAGCTAATAAAAGTGTAGCACGAATAAAAGCTCTCATGACTGGAGGGAGAACACGTGCTTTTATTATCTTACTTTTATTATCTTTTAACAAAGGGTCTTGCAATGGTCTTCAGTAGGGCTCTGGGTTTAGGTGGGAAACCTGGGTAATATATGGGTAAATGGGGTGGAGCCTGGGGGAGGAGCCTGCCATGTGCACAACCCATCACCAATGAATCTCAGTTCCCTTCACTCTGTATGCACAATCAGTTTGTTTACATTCGCTATCTTTTTACAGCTCTGTGTTTCTTTACATGTATATGCTGTGTACAGTTTTTTTTGCAGTTCCAGTAAGTGGTAATTCTGCCTTGACTGCAGTATCTGATGTCATTTATGTACTCTGACAATAAATCAGAAAAAAAAGTAACACAATGTTCCTTTGTACCACACTATGTAACACAATTTCCTGTACACCACATTGGTTTAAACAACATTCCTGTACACCACACTGGTTAACACAATGATCTTGTACACTAAGTTGGTTAACACAACAATCCTATACACCACACTAGTTTACACAATGATCCTGTATACCACACTGGTTAACACAACATTCCTGTACAGCACACTGGTTAACACAATGTTCCTGTGCACCACACTGCCTAACACAACAATCCTGTACATCAAGTTGGTTAACACAACAATCCTATACACCACACTAGTGTACACAATGATCCTATACACTGTACTGGTTAACACATTGATCCTGTACACCAAGTTGGTTTACACAATGTTCCTGTGCACCACACTGGTTAACACAACGTCCCTGTACACCACACTGGTTTACACAATGTTTATGTGCACCACACTGGTTAACGCAACAATCCTGTGTACTAAACCATTACAAAGTTCCTGTGAACCAAACTCTGTAAAACAACATTTCCGAGTACTACTGTAAGTGCCACAACTTTCCTGTGTATCACAGTGTGAACCACAACGTTTAGCACAATGTTCCTGTGGACCACACTGTGTAACGCAGCATTTCTGTGCACTACAACTTTCCTGTATATCACACTATGTACCTTTCCATTCTTGTGTACCACATGTTTAATGGAATATCCAGGCAAAGAGGAATTTCTATGCTGTAATAAGATAAATTTTAAATAAGCTACCTCCACCTTCTCCTCACCCCACCTGCAGACTCCACACTCAAGCAGCAAAAGCTGCTGGAAGGACTCAGCAAGTCAGGCAAAATCTTGAGGAGGCAGTGGGACAGTGATGTTTCAGGTCGAGACCCAGCATTGTCTGTGAATGTATGAGGGAGATGGCCAGTGTAAAGAGGAAATTAAGAGGGGTAAGGCAGAGGCTGGTTGGTAATAGGTGGAATCAGCTAAGGTGAGTGATGAAGGTCAGATAGAGTCAGATGCAGCAGTGGAGCTGGTGGGTGATTCGAGACAACAAAAGACTGCAGATTCTGGAATCTGATAAGTAAGAAATGTGATAAGAAGAATCATAAGGAAGGGATGGAGGACAAATAGAACCAGTTGGGAGAAGGGGCAGGAGACCCAGTGGGTGAAGTTTCTGGGTGACAGGCTCAGTTTTACTGAAGCATTCATGACATGATGACCTGTGAATAACCTCATTCCTGGGCTGCTCTCTCAGTGAAGCTCAAGGCTGTTGTGACTTTCAGCTTCCTGGCCAGTAGATCATTCCAAGCAGCAGCAGCAAATCTATTTCAAATCTTCAAATGTTCTCATTACCACAGCATGGGAAAGGCTATCTTGGCTCTCTAATTCTGCAGGAACAAATTCATCATTCTTTTCTTTACAGTCAGGATAATGTGTCATTCTAGGCTCAGGAATTTGCTGGCTTCCTGTGAGTACTGGAAGTCACAGGTAACACTAACATGTTCTCAATAGTTTTTCAATAATAACAGACATTTTCCTCCATCAGGCACATCTGCTCATTGATCACATCTTTCCATCCCAGCTGCAGGAGAATTACTGTTCTCTTCAGAAATTTTAAATCGAAACATGCCTGTACAGCCATCCAGGGGAAATTGCTGAAAAGAATAAATAATTTCCATGTTACACATTTCCACCTTTACCTGTGATGTAGGAGGAGGAGGCCATTTGACCCATTAGTATATGCTCTCTTACAGAGAAATCCTTATCTCCCACAAATTTTCTGTGCCATCCATTTTCTCCACTTCCTGCAGATTCTACCCCTGCTGGTCTTGAGGAAATGAGAGAAATCTGGAGTAACCAGAGGAAACCTATCCAGTCCCAGAAAGAACTCACACAGACAATACTGGAATTCAGGATTGAGCTTGGATCACTGGTGCTGTGAGGCAGCAGCTTTAATATCTGCCTCACGGCGTCAGCCAAATTGACCCTATTTGTTCATTCATACATCCGCCAAATAATCCCCACATTATCTTTGACTTGTCTCACATGCCCTATAAAGACATTTCTTTATCAGACAGGAGGAATATCAATATTTCCAATTTATAGTATGTCCCTATTGACCATTTCACCCAGAATATCCTCATTTTGATTACAAACAATTGTAATTTCATTGCCTAAAAGTATAACTGCTTTGTAGTTTCTCATTGAACAAATCAGATAAAAATCTCAATAAATTGGGAACACTTTCTGGACATCTACTGTTGAAAATGAAGTTAATTGAAATACCTGCACTGACCATCAACAACATACCTGTTCCAATGTGAAATCTGAATCAAAAGAGATCTGCAATGATTGAAAGATTTTCGGGTGATATTGTGAGAAGTTCAAACACCAATTGTAGTTGGAGAGTGGAGGTACAAGGAAAGGGCATCTCAACTTATTGGAGTCAAAAAGGCAGTAAATAATTTGGAAATAGCAGTTGCTGAATAAAAGTTTAAAGTAGATATTACATTCTAAGAGTGATTGCATTTAAAAATGATTTCATTTGGTGAACAATAGCTTGGTGCCCTGAGGTTATGAGACGTGTTGTATCTTTTCTCCTTGAGGCATAAATGAAAGAGAAGATAAATGTTCAGACTAATGGAAATATAGAACATATATTATGCTTTAAACTCTGATCCTTGTTTAAAAATTGCTCTACCCCTCCTCACTTGCTATCCATGAAATTTCTACTACTCCTGAGAGACCACTTTCCCTGAATTTAAGTACTCCATCATCAGTATTTTGTATCTGCCTTTACTACAGAAGACACAATAAATCAAGCAGAAATGGAGGAAGTGTGAGTGCAAAAACAGTGTGAAAAATGTGGACATTAAATAGAAGAAACTGGAGAAATTAAGTGAACAAATCCCCTGGATCTGAAAACCCACATCCCAGGCTTCAAAAAGATAAAGCGTTATAGACTGAAACATCGATCATTCTTTTTCACCCACTGATGCTGCTCAACCCACTGAATTAATTCAGAACATTGTGTTTAACTTCAAAAAGAGTTGTATCAGTAATAAGCTTCCATAGATCTAGAACACATTCAATACTTGGTGATAGCAAATGTAAGACTGGCATGTGTTATGTATATACATCTGCGTGCGTATGTATTTCTAAACTTCAACTACATGACAGCACGTAAAATAAACGTATAGTGTAGAATAAACAAATTATCTTGCTTTTTACAGCTGGCAAAACATTGGAGAAGGTATTTGTAACACATTATGTTCACAGAGAATCAACATGGTTTTATGAAGCAAAAATAATGTTTGATGAATCAAACGGAGTTTAAAAAAAAAATATCCAGCTCTCAGGTGAAAATTCGATGAGTATATATTGACATTTTCAAAAGACATTGGGATAAAGAGCCATATAAATGATTGCTGCATGAAATATGGGCTCACAGAGTGAGGGATAATATGTTAATAAACTTAAAGGATTGGTTAAAGGACAGAGAAATGCTGAGAATAAACTGGTAGGTTGCGTGTTAGTAGACTATTAATAATGAGGTCCCAGAGAAGTGGTAGAAAGCTGAGAAAGATGCACTTTGTTAGGAGGAAGGAAGGGAAGGGTTTAGGGAGCTAGATGAAGGAAGGTGTCGGTGACACATAGGGGCAGTGGGTGGAGAAGAGGGAAAAGGGTGAGAGAGATAACCAAAAGGGGGCAGGGGGTTACCTGAAATTGGAGGTTAATATTGATGCTGCCTTGTTGGAGACTACCAAGACAGAAGATACGGTACTGCTCCTCCAATTTACCTATGGCCTCAACCTGGCAGTACATGAAACCATGGACAGATATCTCAGTGTGGGAATGGCAAAATCTGCCTCCTGTTTGTTGAAACACTAATGGAACAATTTCTCTTTATTTATCCTATGTAATCGGGTCCTGATTTTGTACAACTCATCGCATATCCTCAAAACCTTTTTTCCAAAGGTAGATCCAAAATTAATCCAGTCAAACTTGAAAACCCTCTTTCATGGAACCATTTACATAATCTCTTCCACAATCTCAGAGAAAGTCACATATTTCCTCAGTTCATGACCAGAATTAGGCACAATATTTCAGCTATGGTCCAACCAGTGTTTTCTAAAGATGCAAAACAAAAAGGCACCAAGTTAAAGGGCATTTGGTCTTGTAATTTATTAGTGAACCTAGATCCTTCTTGAATCATTTCTACAGCTTGTTTTATTACCAACAAGCCCATAGAAGAACTCCATTTCACATTTCAGGCTCTGGTTTTGTACAATCAAAAGGTCAATGTTCCAAAATAGATAAATAAACTGGGAGTTCAGTCTTTTATTCCTGCATCAGAGAAAGATAAATAAAAATATTTTATTTAAACCTCCGTTAAGTCCAAAAAAAGTGTTTCATGTTGTAAATATGTGTTCAAGAATGATGCACAAATTTTTGTTCCCCAGGTAGGATTAAGTTTGTAACTTCTGTATTCATAATCAAAATGATTTGGATTTATTCCTAAATCCAAGATTAGCGATTTTAATTCTGAGTAGTTCCACAGTTATTGAACAATAAATGAGTTCAAGTTCAAATTTATTATCAGAGTATAAACATGATATTACATACATCCATGAGATTCTCCTTCCTGCGGGCCAAGCTGAATTTTTACTTATTGGTAGAGTAAACTATACTCAAGAGAAAGAAATATATTTAGGAGAGAAATGTAAATAAAGAAAGAAATATAAACAAATTGTGGAAATACAGAAAATTAAATATTGAGCAATAAATAATGTGCAAAGGAAGAGTCCTTAAATGAATCTTCAATTGACTCTGTTTAGGAGTCTGATGGTGGAGGGGTAGCAACTGTTCCTGAATCTGTGGTGCGAGTCTTGTGGCACCTATATCTCTTTCTTGATAGTAGTTGTGAGAATAGAGCGTATCGAGGGTGGTGTTAATCCTTAATGATCGCTGCTGCTCTTTGATGGCACCATTCCATGTAGCTGTTCTCAATGGTGGGGAGAGTTTTGACTGTGACGTACTGGGCTGTGCCAACTATCTTTTGCAGGGCTTTTTGGTACCCCTATACCAGGCCATGTTATAACCGGTCAGCACACTTTTCATGACACATCTGTAATATTCCATCATTCAAATATTCCATATATTATTAAAATATATTAATCCAATATAGGCAGTCCCTGGGATACGAACAAGATCTGTTCCTAAGTCTGTCTTTGTTTGTATTAGTATATGTACTAACTATCCTATCCATTCCCCTCATTATGTTGTAGACCTCTATCCAGACACTAACCTTTCAGAGTAAACAAGCTCAGCCTTCTTACAATGGCAATATTGCAGCCAAGGCAATGTAAGGTGAATCTGCTCTAACTCTCTCCAGCGCCATGTGTTCTGCCCAGAGGATGTTGACTGGAGCTGCACACAAGCCTCTAGCCATTGTTTAGCTGATGTTTAAACTAATGCCACTGGATATCTTGCACTTACCAAGGACTCCAAGAGGGCCATCAGGACCTTGGTATAATGTCATCCCAGAGTAAAGGCATTTTGGGGAAAAAGAAACACACTCTTCGCATGGAAATGGCAGTTCTGCTTTCTCTGCTTTGATCTTGGAAGCTGAATGAACCCACATCCTCTGACACAAGCTCGGGTACCTCCACACCTAGCCTGGGGTGACCAGGGTGTATTAAATATGAAGGACTGGCGAGGCTTGGGCAGGACTCCT
Organism: Narcine bancroftii; assembly: GCF_036971445.1. Classification (NCBI taxonomy): domain Eukaryota; kingdom Metazoa; phylum Chordata; class Chondrichthyes; order Torpediniformes; family Narcinidae; genus Narcine; species Narcine bancroftii. Next base: position 241,976,197 of record NC_091472.1, read on the forward strand.
GTGTGCAGCTGCTGGGCCCTCTGGGGTGATTTCCAAATGATTGGATGCAACGGGTTGTTTCACTTTTGCAGGGACCGATGGAGGATCATTAAGCCAGTGGATGTGGGAATGCTCAAAGGAGGCAACATGATCTGACTTATGGTGGTGGAAGGTGTTCTCCTTCCTCGAGCTGACGAACTGCTGAAGCCATGCGTAGTCCATTCATAAGAACAAGTTGTCTGGAAGTTGGACGATCACAACCCGGTGGACTGCTTGCATTCCAATAACAATATTTGTATATAAAATGCATTTCAATTTTCAGGCAAATGTTCATTGTATATTTGAGGACAAATAGATTTTAGGGTGATATTGGCCTCTGTTTTGCCATTTTTGTGGAATGGAGGATATGAAAGAAAAGGAGAGAGTGATACAAAGCAGTAACAGATGAATGTATAATTTTAGTGCCAAAGCTTTGCAGAATTGTGTTTTGTAGCAATTAGCAGTTTGAGAACAGATTGACTATACTGATACACAAAGAGTCAATATTAATATTTATTGTGGATCCTTGGGGCCCAGGATTGAGAGTTGTGGGATCTCAATAGAAGTCTGGCAATCCTTATCAAATCTGTTATTTCTTGTCTGTTTTCTGTTCTGTACCCAATTGTTGTATGATGCAAATATGTTTTGAATTTGTATTTAACAACCCTTGAATGGTATTGTGGCGGCACACACCCTCATGGTGAACCGGCCCCGCTTGTATCGCCACGTGACGGGGCAGCCATGGGGAGATGGCGTCGTCAGAAGTTTCTCTCTGACTTCAGCATCCCTTCCAGCGTGCGCCCTGGGCAGCGATTATGATGTCACAATGCACCAGGTAACTGAGCTCATGCTGCCCTTAAAGGACGTGCTGAATTTGAATAAAAACAGTTATTAACGACCATTAGTGTGGTAGCAGTGATTTTCTTCAGCTCCTGCAATCGTCACAGTGATGACCCCGACAGACCCAGACGTCTATCTGGACCCAGCGAATGATGGATGCAGCTGTAGCCCTCAAACTTCACCACTTCTGGCCCCATCGCCCACAGATGTGGTTCGGGCAGGCGGAGGCACAATTCCACCTCCACAACATCTCAGCCGACGCCACAAAGTTTTACCACGTCGTGGGCGCGCTGGACCAGGACATGGCGATGAGGGTGGACAATATCATTCACTGGCCACTAGCAGTAAGCAAGTATACTGCCCTCAAAAATCTACTCCTGGGGAAGTTTGGCCTCAATCCCCAACAGCGTGCTTCCAGGCTCTTACACCTGGAAGGGTTGGTGTATCGCAGCCCCTCAGCCTTCATGGATGAATTGCTGGCCCTGGTGGAGGTTCATGAGCCGTGTTTCCTCTTCTGCCAGATATTCCTTGAACAGATGCCAAAAGATATCCAGCACCATCTGTCTGAAGAGGACTTTTCCGACCCCTGCAAGGCCGCACCCTGGGCAGATGCCCTCTGGCGCGCAAAAGAGGAGCCAGGGCCCCACCATCCACAGGATACCCCCAAGCACAAGCCGGAGGAAGCCCAGTCAATATAGTGCTTTTATCACCAGCTCTGGGGAGTGAAAGCCCGCAAGTGCCACCAGCCCTGCAACTTCCAGCCAGCCCTGTGACTTCAGGGGTACGGCCAGACCAACTGCCGTTGATGGCTGCCGCGGTTGGACATGTGAACAGCCTCCTTTACATCACTGACAAGTCCACGGGCTGCTGATTCCTGGTGGACACAGGGGCCGAGCTGAGCGCCCTGCCCCTTACAGCGCTGGAAACCTGAACCCAAACCCCCGGTCCAACCCTGTGGGCTGCCAATCATTCCGCAATCAAGACCTATGGTACCCGTAGGGCACAGGTATAGATCAGGGATGAAAAGTTCACTTGGAGGTTCGTCCTGGCCTCAGTGGGCACTGCGCTGTTAGGGACTGACTTCTTAAGGGCTCACGGTCTGCTGGTGGACGTGAGGGTCAAAAGACTGCTCAACGCCCGCACCTTTTGCTTGGTGCAACTGGGCACAGCGGATGATGACAGATCCAAAATCATGACGGTAGTCACAGCCACAGACGAGTTCGCCGAGATCCTCAGTGAGTTCCCTGCCATCCTGGAGCCACGCTTTGACATTGCCTCCCCCCGCCATGGAGTTTTCCATCACATCTCCACAAAAGGCCTCCCGCTGCATGCCAGAGCTAGATGGTTGCCACCAGAGAAGCCAAAACAAGCAAAGGAGGAATTCTCCACACTCCAGGAGTTGGGCATCATTCGGCAGTTGGACAGCGCTTGGGCGGCGCCACTGCACATGGTCCCGAAGTCATCAGGGGTTGGAGACCATGTGGAGACTACAGATGACTAAACAATGCCATGACTCCAGACAGGTACCCAGTCCCCCATATCCAGGACTTCGCGTCCATCCTCCACGGCACGTGGTTCTTTTCAAAAGTCGATCTGGTGTGCGGATACCACCAGATCCTGGTCCACCCCGATGACATTGTAAAGGCCGTGATTATCACCCCTTTCAGCTTGTTTGAATTCCTCAGGATGCCATTCGGGTTGAAAAACGTGGCCCAGACGTTCTGTGCCTCATGGACACAGTGGGTATGGATTTGGAATTTATCTACCTCAATGACATCCTGGTAGTCAGCCGCAGCCATGAAGAGCACAAGGCACATCTCCGCATCCTGTACGCCCGGTTGGCAGAATTCGGCCTCATGGTCAACAAGGCCAAATGCCAGTTTGGGAAACAGACATTGTAGTTCCTGGGGCACACCATCTCAGCCTCTGGGGCAGCTCCAGCACCAGAGAAGGTGGCAGCCATCCAGTGTTTTCCCAAACCCTTCTCCCTCAATGGCCTGCAGGAATTTGTGGGAATGGTAAATTTTTACCATAGATTCATCCCTAACGCTGCCCGTATCATGCACCTTCTGTTCATGCTGATCACGACAAAAGAGAAGACCCTGGCCTGGTCAGACGAGGCCTTTGCTGCAATGAAATAGGCCCTCACAGAGGCGACTTTGTTGGTGTGCTCGCGCCCGGAAGCACACACGACCCTCTCAGTTGATGCTTCTGCTACTGCGGTCGGGGGAGTACTAGAACTGTGGCTGGACAAGCAGAGGCACCCCCTGGCCTTTTTCAGTAAGCAGTTGCGGCCGCCTGAGCTTAAATACAGTGCGTTCGACTGGGAGCTCCTGGCGCTGTACCCAGCCATCCACCACTTCCGATACTTCTTGGAGGGCAGAACTTTCACCATTTTTACCGATCACAAGTCCCTCACCCAAGCACTGGCTATGGCCAAGGACCTGTGGTCAGCCAGGCAACAGCGCCACCTGTCCTACGTGTCCGAATTCACTACAGATATCTGGCACCGGGTGGGCAAGGACAACGCAATCGCGGATGTGCTCACCTGCCCGGCCATCAGCACGCTCGCTCCTGGCCTCGACTACATGCAACTAGTGCAGGATGCACAACCAGCAGCATGATGCCGAAACTCAAGCTCTCCGGACCGCCATCTCAGGTCTCCAGCTCAAAGATATCCAGCTTCCTGACTCCGCCCAGCCACTGCTCTGTGACACCTCCACCAGCTCACCATGCCCGGTAGTCCCACAGGAGTGGAGGGCTAGGGTCATCAGCTCTATCCACGATCTTACCCACCCCTCAGTAAAGACTACCATGCGTATGGTGGCGCAGCGATTTATCTGGCATGGCCTCAAGGAGGAGGTGGCAGTGCTAACATGCAACTGCATCAGGTGCCAGACATCTAAAGTCCACAGGCACACGCAGGCCTCTGTTCAACATTTCGACTCGGCAATGCGGAGGTTCCAGCATATCCACGTGGTGTCCAGGGAGTGGCAGTACCTGTTTACCATAGTGGACAGAGTAACCAGGTGGCCAGAAGCCATCCCGGTTCATGAGGCATCAGCGGAAATGTGTGCTAGAGCCCTGGTCAGCCAGTGGATCACTCGTTTCAGTGTGCCAGTGCACATCACGAGCGACAGAGGCGCCCAATTTACATCCGCGCTATGGTTGCAGCTGGCAAGGCTTTTAGGGGTAACACTGTACCACACCATGGCCTACCACTCACAGTCTAATGGGTTGGTAGAGAGGTTCCACTGACACCTAAGTTCTGCTCTGATGCCGAGACTTTCTGGCCCTGACTGGGTGGACAAGTCGCCCTGGGTTCTCCTTGGGATTAGGACGGCGCCCAAGGAGGACCTACAAGCCTCGTCAGCAGAAATGGTTTACGGCGCGCCACTCTCCCTGCCCAGAGGCTGAGACGATGCACAACAAAGGTGAGCAGCTCGCGGACCTCTGTAAATGACTGGGCAACCTAACCCCGCCACCCCCATCGCACCACGGCATCAGACCATCCCATCGACCGAAAGATCTAGATGTGGTGCAGTTTGTGTTCATCCAGAGAGGACCACAGAGGGCCCTGCTGCAGTGCCCATACGAAGGGTCATACAAGGTTCTCCGGTGGTCGGGTGGGTCTTTTACTTTAGATGTGGGGGGCAGGGAAGAACTGTTTACTGTGGACCGCTTAAAAGCTGCTCATTTGGACTTATCACAGCCGGTGCAGACAGCCGTGCTCAAGCGCTGGGGCCGGCCGCCAAAGCGATAGGACGCGTAGCTGGTTCTGGGGCGGGAGGGTTTTGTAGCAGCTCACATCCTCCTGGCGAACCGGCCCCGCTTGTATCGCCATGGGGAGATGGCGTCGTCAGAGGTTTCTCTCTGACTCCAGCATCCCTTCCAGCCCACATTCTGGGCAGGGATTATGATGTCACAGTGCACCACGTGACTGAGCTCATGCTGCCCTTATAGGGGCATGCTGAATCTCAATAAAAACAGTTGTTAATGACCATCGGTGTGGCAAGGTTAGGATTATCATCACAGGCTCACCCAAGAGTGTGTGCTTAGTCCACTGCTCTACTCATTATACACCCATGACCACGTGGCACAATTCTAATGCCATCTACAAATTTGCTGATGACACTAAAGTTGTCGGAAGAATCACAAACGGCAATGAGGAAGCATTCAGGAGGGAGATAGATCAGGTCTATGAGTGGTGTCACAGCAACAATCTTGCACTCAATGTTAGCAAAGCCAAGGAGATGATTGTGGACTTCAAGAGGAAGTCAGGGGTACACAATCCAGTCCTCATCGAGGGCTCAGTAGTGGAGAGGGTCAAGAATTTCAAATTCCTGGGTGTCAACATCTCTGAGGATCTGTCCTGGAGTCTCCATGTTGATGCAATCACAGAGAAGGCTCGCCAGTGGCTATATTTTGTGAGGTGTCTGAGGCGATTCGGTACTTCACCCAAGAATCTTGAAAATGTCTACAGGAGGGCATTCTGGCTGGTTGCATCACTGCCTGGTATGGAGGCGCCAAATCTCAGGACAAGAAAAAACTCCAGAGGGTTGTTAACTCAGCCTGCGATATCTCAGGGGCCAGACTTCACTCCATCGAAGACATCTACATGAGGTGGTCTCTTAAAAAAAAACAGCCTCTATCCTCAAAGACCACCACCACCCAGGCCATGTCTTCTTCACTCTGCTATCATTGGGGAAAAGGTACAGGAGCCTAAAGATGAGCACTCAGTGGCACAAGGACAGCTTCTTCCCCACTGCCATCAGATTCCCAAATAATCAATGAACCAAAGATACTGCCTTACTTCTCATGCACTATTATTTTTACTTTTTATAGTAATGTCATAAGATGGTTATAGTATGAATGTTTGCTCTATGATGTTGCCGCAAAACACCAAATTTCATGACTTGTTCTGATAATATAGAGCACTTTAGTTGTAAAATAAAGAGCTGAGTAGATGGAAGAAATGAAAAATAAATAGAAACATTAGATTGCTGCTGTTACTCCGTAAGCAGCCAACTGGAAGTCCAGAGTTTGTTAAATGTGTTTGGAAAACAGTGCAGTGTGGATTTCCTATTAGAAAATGAGACAGGGCAGGTGATAAAAGTGTGTGAGAGGAACACTTTGTATCCAGTGATCATAATGCCACTCGTTTCAAGATAATTACAGAAAAGGATAGGTCTGGTCCTTGGGTTGAGATTTTAAACCGGAGAAAGACCGATTTTGAGGAATTGGGAAAGGATCTAGAATGTGTTCAGTAAGTGGAAGGCCTTCAAATGTGAAATTTTGAAAGTACAGGACTTGTTTATTCCTGTAAGGATTAAAGGCAAAGTTAACAGGCATAAGAACCTTGGTTTTTGTTATCTAGATATTGGGGATCAGGTTAAGAAGAAAAGAGAGGTGCATAACAAGGCACAAATGAGGAGCATAAAAATGCTAAAAGAGATGATAAGAAGGAAATTTGGAAAGCTAAAAGAAGACATGAACTTGTCTGGCAGACAAGGTGAAGGATAACCTAAGAACTTCTAATATAATTAAGAACAAAAGGAGAGTAAGGGACAAAATTGCTCATCTTGAAGATCAGAGAGGTCAACTTCATATAGAGCCAGAAGAAATGGGAGAAGATCTTAAATGGATTTTTGCATCAGTATTTACCCAGGAAACTGGCACAGAGGCAGAGGAAGTGAGGCAAACAAGCCTAAGATCATGGAACCTGTACAGATTAAAGTGGAGGAGGTGCTTGCTGTCTTAAAGCAAATAAAGGTGGATAAATCCCCAGGGACTGATAAAGTATTCCTTTGGACCTTGAGGGAAGCTAATCCAGAAATTTCAGGGGCCCTGGCAAATTTATTGAAAACATTTTTAGTCACAGGTGAGGTGCAGGAGGATTGTAGGGTAGCTCATATTTTTTCCATTGTTTAGAAAAGGCTCCAAAGTAACCCAGAAAAATGAGCCTCACATCAGTAAGTTATTAAAAGGTATTCTAAGAGAATGGATGTACAAGGATTTGGATAGTCAGGGACTGATGAGGGATAGTCAGTGTGGCTTTGTGCATGGTAGGTAGTGTTTAACAAACCTTATATAGTTTTAAAGATGGTTACCAGGAAAGTTGATGAAGGAAAGGACGTGGATGTTGTCTAGATGGACTTTATTAAGGCGTTTGGCAAAATCTTACATAGGAGGTTAGTCAGCAAGATTCAGTCACTTGATATTCATGGTGAAGTAGCAAAATGAATTCAACGTTAGCTTTATGGGAGAAGTCAGAGTGTGGCAGTGGATGATTGCCTCTCTGAATAGAGGGATGCCTCAAAGATCCATGGTGGGTTCATTGTTGTTTGTTATCTAGATGATATACGAAGACGTCAAGATTGGAGGCGTTGTGGACAGCAAAGAAGATTTTCAAAGCTTGCAGAGGGATCTGGACCAGGTGAAAAAATGGGCTGAAAAACGGTGGATGGAATTTAATGTTTGTGAGGTGTTGCATTTTCGAAGGACAAACCAAAAAAGGATGTACACGGTGAAAAGTAGGGCACTGAGGAGTGTGGTAGAACAGAGGGACCTGGGAATACTGATACTGTACATAATTCCCTGAAAGTGGCATCACAGTGGATAGGGTTGTAAAGAGATTTTTTGGCATATTGGCCTTCATAAATCAAAGTATTGAGTATAGGAGCAGGGATGTTATGACAAAGTGGTATAAGACATTGATGAGGCCAAATTTGGAGTACTGTGTGCAGTTTTGGTCACCTGCCTACAGGAAATATATCAATAAAATTATACGAGTTAAGAGAAGATTTACTAGGATGTTGCCGGGACAAGAGAATCTGAATTATAGGGAAAGGTTGGACAGGTTAGGACTTCATTTTCTGGAGCGTAGAAGTATGAAGGGAGATTTGATAGAGAAAAATAATGAAAATATTTAAAAATTATAATGGATATTGATAGAGTAAATGCAAGTAGGCTTTTTCCACTGAGGTTTTGTGAGATACAAACCAGAATACATGGTTTAAGGGTGATGTGGGAGAAGTTTAGGGGGAATATTAGGTGAATTTCTTCATACAGAGAGTGGTGAGAATATGGAACAAGCTGCCAGCTGAAATGGTGAATGCAGGTACAACATTACCATTTAAATGTATTAAAAAAAAATTACATATATATTTATTTATTTATAGAATTAAATTTTGATATACAGCACAATAACAGGCCCTCTGGTGCTCGAGCCCCTGCCACCTGATGGCACCCAATTGACCCTGTATGTTTTGAATGCAGAGCACCCAGAGGAAATCCATGCAGACACTGTAACAGCATTGCTCTAACCACTACATTAACTATGCCACCCCAAATTAGAAAAATTTGGACAGGTATATGGATGGGAGGGGTGTGGAAGGAAATGGAATAGGTGAAGGTCAGTGGGACCAGGCTGAATAATAGTTTGGTACAGACTAGGGCCAAAGGGCCTTTTTTTCTATGCAGTAATGTTCAGCCTGCAGCTGACGTGGACTTTTTACCCCCTCCATAAATCTTCGTCGGCAAAGCCAAGCCAAAGAATGTTCTATGGAGAGAGACTTTATCCCTCATTCACAAAATATTTCAAAAATATAGGAGCCTGTCATACATCTTCATGATTTTCATTTCAAGATATTTTTGGGTCATTCTGTGCCACCATTTGTTAAAAATAATAATTGAAGAGAAGCTTAAGGTAACTTTAAACACTGCTATTCTTAATAAGTGACACCTTGACAATTATATGCCTCAAAATGAATGGTTTCTAATTTGTTCATGAGCTCAAAACAAGCTAAGATTGTTGACATTTTAGCTCATATTGATGAATTAATTCAACAAGTTATCTCGTCGGATAATAACTTTTTTTTGATAATAATCTTTAAATTCCCAGACAGCAGAGAGGATGGGAGAATTATGTCTCATCTCCGTTTTTATTTACTCTGATTTAGGTGAAGAGATTTAAGCATATATTTTTGTGTCTGAAATTTTAAACTTCCCTTGAGATTAAATAAACCTATTTCCCAAATGTGTATTGGAAGACTGCCTGGAACTGTGTGTTTGAGTTATCACAGCCAAAAATTCACATTTCACATAATTAACAGCATCAATAAGCAGTGCAGAAGTAAGCATGTCCTAAAAATGGCAGAAAACTCTTCAGTATTCAAAGCAGTCAAAATTAAAGATTTAACAAAAACTCAGATTTCATAAGACCTATCTGTTGACTGATAGCAGAGCTCTCAGTCATAGTCTGATGCAATTTTGTTATAACCTGTTTCCAAGCAAAGTTAATGACGAAGGTTTGCAGTTAAATTATACTGTATTGACACTCTCATCTCTCCATTACCTACAGCATTCCAACATGATTAATTCTGTCTCCCAAATGATTCTTCCGATTTGTTTGATCTTCACCCTGTCAATGACCCAATTCGTTTATGACTCTGAGCCTCCAGCACTAAATTCTAGGTCACTCTCTCTCCTGTACATTGATCAGACAGAGTGTGTCATTCCCTCTTCTGTACACTGATCAGTGAGTCACTCCTCTCCCGTACACTGATCAGTGAGCAGTGTGTCACTTCTTCTTGTCTACTGATCAGTGTGTCACTCTTCTTCCGTACACTGATCAGTGAGCAGCGTGCCACTCCCTCTTCTTGAACACTGATCAGTGAGCAGTGTGTCACTCTTTCTTCTCGTACACTGAGCAGTGTGCCATTCCTCTCCCGTACACTGATCAGTGAGAAGTGTGTCACTCCCTCTTCTCATGCACTGATCAATGAGCAGCGTGCCACTCTCTCTTCCATACACTGATTAGTGAGCAGTGTGTCACTCTCTCTTCCATACACTGATCAGTGAGAAGTGTGTCACTCCCTCTTCTCATACACTGATCAGTGAGCAGTGTGTCATTCCCTCTTCTTGAACACTGATAAGTGAGCAGTGTACCACTCTCTCTTCCGTACACTGATCAGTGAACAGTGTACCACTCTCTCTTCTGTACACTGATCAGTGAGCAGTGTGTCACTCCCTCTTGTCTACTGATCAGTGTGTCACTCTTCTTCTGTACACTGATAAGTGAGCAGTGTGTCACTCTCTCTTCCATACACTGATAAGTGAGCAGTGTGTCACTCTCTCTTCCATACACTGATCAGTGAGCAGTGTGTCATTCCCTCTTCTCGTACACTGATCAAAGAATCACTTCTTCTGTCCAATTCATCAATCACATAGAACCCTTGTGTTTTATAACTAGACTGGAGAGTAAAACTGTAAGGAAGTCATACAAAATGAATGGTTAAACCTGTTCTGCTGGACACTTTAGGAAATATGCCAAGGCTTTAGAAGAAGCACAATTAAATCTATGTAATGTTGGGAAATTTTGGTTATATTGCTCGAGTGGAGAAGCAGATGGTGGGACTGGAGCACCTCCCTTTATGGTTTTGTAGTAGCAATATTTAAAGCAATGATGGTACAGACAGAATACATTGGGAGAAATTGTTTTCAATGTGAGAAATATGCAGAATAAGGGGGCATAGAAGGTAAATGGCAACGGTAATGAAAATTAACCCTGGCAATCTTGTTTTTCAACATTGGGTGCTTAAGTTCTGAAATGCAATGTCCCCCGATCCCTACCAGAGATGGATAATGGTCAGGATCATTCTAAACCCTGGGTATCTCAGCCCCCTCAGGCAGGCTCCCATTCTGCTGAATTGATGCTGGGAACTTGTCCAGGGTAGTATTGGTACTGGATTAAACATGCAATATTCACAAGAGAACAGAATAAATATCTGCAAGGAAAGAATTTGTGAGACTTAGGAGAGAGGACAGTGGAATTGGACTGGGCTGATTGCTTTGCACATCACTAGCTTCAAGGGTTTCATCCTTGATCTCATCATTTTGTGGTTCTAAGGACGTGTTTTTCATGAACAGCATCATTTCATTGGAAAGGTTATAATTACTACCTCATAAATCTTCTGACTATAGGGAAGAAGCACGGTTGGTTATTGATGGTATAATAAAATGTACTGATAATATATACTGATTCATGTTTAATAGCCATTTGGACACCATTCTGATCCAAAGTGTAGACTGATATTGCATTGAAAAAAGCCATAAATTCTATTGATTTTGTCTTAGAGAAATAGTAGGTTGTGATTGCACTGGAATATGTTTAATATAAATGATCATATTGAATCTTTTGTGGCTTTGCTCTGAAAGTTCCCAGTTAACACTTCCAACCAGTCTTTGCACAATTTCAGCAGATTGCCAGTTGTTTCATGTACAGAGGATATAACTTTGATGTGGACAACTCAAGTTGAAATCCAAACACTAGTTCCTATTGAAGTGAGGACTTCTGAAACAGGAGATTTAGCCACTGCTGGAGAAACAACCTTCTTTCCCTTTTTGATACCTCTTCCAACACAGCAGCAAATAAAATGGGGAGTGGTTGGTATTCTGGCCACTGAAGGACTAATTTGGCAACAGATTATTGCTCTTGCTATAAAGGCAACTATTAGTTTGGAAGCAGCAACCTCCTTTGAAGAAGACCGCAGAGCCCACCTCACTGACAAAAGGGAAAGGTGGAAAAACCCAACACCCAACCCCAACCCACCAATTTTCCCTTGCAACCGCTGCAACCGTGTCTGCCTGTCCCGCATCGGACTTGTCAGCCACAAACGAGCCTGCAGCTGACGTGGACATTACCCCTCCATAAATCTTTGTCCACGAAGCCAAGCCAAAGAAGAAAGAAGTTTGGAACTGAATCACATTTTTTTTTCCCAAAAGTAAATTTTATTCACAGTAAAACATTCACACTTTTAGTGTCATTTTTGCTTGTTCTATCCATTATTGTACATTGTAGTGTTAATACTTTATTTTATGATGTGGCAACATTTTCACTGCAATTACTTCCCTCTCCGTTGTTGAGGGGCTTCCCCTCCAGTCTCAGCCCCTGAATGTCAGGTAGTTGGAAAGACCCAATATTGTGGTCCTTCCCACAAAGCCCTTGTCTGCACCAAGCTTTATTTTGTCCCTCAGCACATATCCTGCAGCCTGGAATGTGCCAGTTGGCAGCATTCCCAAACTGAAATCTCACTGTGCTGGAAGGCAAACTAGTTTCAGGTAGACCAAAGAGCGTCTTGCACTGAGTTGGTGATCTTCCATCACTGCATGCACCCCCACAGCAGCCTGTAAATCTGAGAGTCCTTTCTGGTGCTGCTGGGGATGAATTGTGACAAGAACCATTGCATTCTACTCCACACACTCTTAGCAGATTTACAGGCTGCAAAATAGTCAGCACCTGTCTCCTCCCCATTGTCTCGAGGGCAATGTGTGCTGTGGGTGATGTTTTGGTTGTACAGGAGGAACTGATTAGGAGGGCTCCTCTCACCACCAGTCATCCCAAGACTATGTGCTTGTTAGTGAGCACTGGCGAAGAGCTGTTCTTCCAGATGTCCTGTACAGGAAACAAGTTCACAGTATCCCTCAGTGACTGCAGGATGTTTCATGCTGACCACTGTCACGTGGACTTGTGGTCAAAAATGTTTGCCAGGAAAAACTTTTCCATGAACAATCCAACTGACTGGGACATTTCATGGAAACAAGGCCAGGCATATCCTTCCAAACACCTGGGATAGGTAGAACTTCAGAATATGGCAGACTTGGTACCTTGTCCCTTGATTTCAAGCACATTTGGATGCAGCCACGCACAAAAGTGGTCATTAGGGTGAGGGGCACGTTGAGTATGCCCTCACCTCCATTGGCTGGTAACATACATAGCCAACCATTAGACCTATTCCGTTCTGGATTCCCAGATGAACTGGAAGATGGCTCAGGGGCATTAGATTCTTCCTTGTTAATGATAGGGAATGCTGCACCCGCCGACTCAATTTCTCGTGGACCTTCGCTCTCTGTTTCATCCACTTTTTTGTTACACACCTCGGTCTCCCCAAACCAGATCCCCTGCACCTTCAGGTCATTAGAGTCAGGCCAGTTACCAAAGAGCATTCCCAACATGTGTGAATTATGCGCACACATGGTCAAAAGGGTCCTGTACAGGTGGACTGAGTAGAGCTTGGATCTAATCATACTGACATGATTTTTTCAGTTATATTTTACAAATAACAAGAATTTGCATTTCTGGGACAGAAATTCATCACTGGTCGCATACACTGAACGTACAAGCAACACACACATCACACTCAACTTCTGAAATTTGTTTTTCATTTGGTTTTCAACAACCACTGTGCACAACATGATTTTATTGAACTACCAGAAATGAACTCCAATAAGTGCCTTTCTACTGAATAATCCAAAGTATATTTCAGAGTTCCTTCAGGCAATGTAAACAGAAATATAATTAAATTGTTTTTCTGAAACCAATTTGATGAAAGTTTGGCTTTCCAAATGTTAATTATTCATCATCTATTTTCCTATTCCAATAGGAGCACAAGAGTCAAAGAACATGAAACCAGTTCATTATCTCACTGCTGAATGGTGCACATATTGACAATAAAAGAAGGGGTGTATGTCATTGAGACCTTCAAGCACGTTGTAACATTCTGACATAACACGGTTGATCTGTATCTCTCATTGTACAGAAATTTACTAATCCCAGTCCTCCAAGTGAGAGTCTAGGGCCAGAGGCCAAAACTTCAGAACAAAAGGATGTCCTTTTAGAACAGATATAGGGAGAAATTTCTTCAGCCAGAGGGTGGTGAATCTGAGGAATTTGTTGCCTCAGATGCCCGTAGAGGGCAAGTCATATATAAGTAGGTATATTAAAAGCAGAGGTGCAAAGAATTTGGTTAAACGTTAATAGTGAACCACTTCTGCACCTGTTCTTCTTCTCCTTCTGCAGTTTCCTTTTCCCTTTACCTCTTCTTCAGCTATTCACTCTAGCTCCAGTAACTCTTCATTTGTTAGTTCCTCAGGAACCACCTCTGGGAGTTATTCAATGTACTTAGCATCTATGTCTAGGTTCAGGTTGTTGTTTACCATATTGACAACAGCTCTGTTAATCCTTGGAATCTCTTCATCTTTTTCCAGTCCCTCAAATTCATGCACATACCGCTTCGGTATTTTTTTCCATATGCCATTTATGCGCTCTTTGGTCAAATCATCCCAGGCCCAAGCAAGGTGCTTTATGCAGTGGAAAATGTCGTACTCCTTCCAGAACTGCATCAGTGTCTTGCCAATGTCATCTGCTGCAGCAACAGCCTGAGCAAAGGTCCTCCTCAGGCCATGGCCTTGAATGCTGCCATGATCCATTTGCTGGATTAAAGAGGTGGTGTTTGGTGGGAGGAATACCACTTTGATGGTGGAGTGGAGGTCACTAATGAAAGGGGAATGTCCTAGAGCATTGTCCCTAATCAGAATTTCTGAAATCTATTATAACCTTATGGGACCATGGACATATATTCGGTCAGAGGTTGCCCAAATGGATGTTAAGCAGCGCATACCTGTACAGACAAATATTACATATATACAGTACGTAGATAAAAATATTAAAATAAATAAAATTGTTAAATAAATAGTCGCGTCACGGAGGGTTTTTATGAGCAGTTTATCAGTTGTTCAGCAGTCTCACTGCCCTTTGGAAGAAGCTGTTTATCTATCTGGTGGTTCCAGTTCTGATACTTCTGTATTTCTTTCCTGACTGGAGTAGCTAGCAGATGCTGCATGCAGGGTGGTAGGGGTACTAACTGATTCTGAAAACTGACTTTGGACAACAATCCTTAGGTAAATCACATCAATGAGGGGGAGGGAAACACCAGTGATCCTCTCTGTTGCTTTTATGGCCATCTGGATTGACCAACGATCTGATTCTTGACATCAACCATACCACACCGTGATGTAGCCAGTCATGATATACTTGATAGAGCTCCTGTGGAAAGTTGACGAGATGGTGGTTGGTAGTCTTGCTCATCTTAATCTTCTCAGTAAGTGCAGTCACTGTAGCACCTTCCTAACAAGTGAGGAGCTGTTGTGTGTCAGTATAGGTCACTTCTGAAGGGGATGTAGTACTCTCTATTCTCTCCACTATCAAACTATTAAATGTGTAGTGGAGGGTAGTCATCCTTGGTCCTCCTGAAGTCCACAATCATCTCCTTTTTGTTTTGTTCATGTTGAGAGCCAGGTTGTTATTCTCGCACCATTTCATGAGATTTTCCACCTCTTCTCTGTAGTGTGACTCATTGTTGTTCCTGATGAGGCCAACTACTGTTGCTGATGCAGTCGTGGGTCAGTAGCGTGAACAGAAGTGGGTCGAGCACAAAATCTCTGACTTGCACCAGTTCTCAGTCTGATGGTTCTGCCAACATGGACAGACCATGGTCTTTTCATTAGGAAATCAAGAACCCAGTTACAGAGAAGGGTGTTGAGTCCCAGTGAGTCCTCTAGGGTATGACCATATTAAATACTGAGCTGAAGTCTATGAAAAGCAGCCTGGTGTATGAAGCACTGTCCTCAGGTTGGATAGGACAGAGTGGAGGTACAGGGCTATAGCATCATCAATGGAATTGTTCCAACTGCAGGCGAATTGTAATTGGTCCAATGTCTCTGGGAGCTGCGCTTTGATGCGTTCCATCACAAGTCGCTTGAATTATTTCATAATGGCAATGGTCAGTTCCACTGGGTGGTAGCCATTGAGGCCTTTTACTGTTGCCCTCTGTGTTACCGTGATGATAGTGGCTGTCTTGAAACCCACAGGGACGATGGACTGTTGCAATGACATGTTGAGGATTTTAGTAAGGACCTTTGTCAGTTGGCTGTGCTCGTGAATGCCCCTCCTTGGCACCAACCATGATGCAGCCTCAGGTAATCCATTTCTTTCTAGTGTTCTTATATTTGCAAGTAAGATTGTCAGGAGTGTGGGTCTGAATGGATTAACTCTCAGTCAAGCCCTGATGCCGGCCTGCTTGCCGTGCTTCTGTCTTCTTGTCTTGCAGTTAAAACTGCTCAGTAACATACTAATTCAATCCTCTAGTTTGAACATCCAGTTCATATGTCTTAGTTTCTCTAGGATTACATGATCATCAATCTTCCCTCTAATTTTTAATAGTCAATGTATGCAAAAATCTTATATTGTGCAATTTTTTTCTGTGACAAAAGTATGTGTGCACTGAATGCTTGTGCAAATGTAAACTTGAAATTGTTTCAAGATCATTTTGGCACAGCCTATCTCTCATGGCTAATAGAACTGTATTGACATGTTTTAATAGAATACAAGTATGACTGGATTCTATGAAGTAACATATTCAGTTAAGATTTTATTCTATGCTTTGAACCACTTAGTCAGTTTGTTGTTCCATTAAATAAAACATCAAACAAATCAAATTCCTGTAATGGGGTTGTGATAGTACAGATTCTATCACCAATGTGTATATGTATAGATTGTAGTGTAGGATGACTGTGACTGGCTGAGAGCATAGCCACACCTACTGGCAGGTCTTAAAGGGTTGCTCCTAGCCAGACCAGGTCATTCTGGACTGGTCGACCTACATGTGATAAATAAAAGCCTCGGTTTGGATCAACAAGTCTTTGGTTCTTTTGACGCGCTCTACAGGGGTATTGATGGGTTTTGTGGCCTTAGCTTTTGTACATTGCCCAAATATGATTTACTTGCTAAATGATACTTCAAAAAGTCAAATTTCCAAAGATCATCCCACTTCTTTCCACTAGCAAATTTATCCAGTAACATTCCCATTACAAAATTACAAACAGATAACTCCAGTTTCCGAATCATACATGAGAATATTTCTCATAGCTGAACATCCATGACCTCATCAACTTTTGATGTTGCAGTTTCTGCTACTGTATTTTGTTAAAGCCATTCAACTTTAAACAAACTTGCAGTTCCACCCTTCATTTCTTTTGAATTTGACAGAGTGAATCCATATTTTTTACAATAAAAACTCAGAAAAGCTATCGACAGAATTTGAAACAGACCTTCATAAATTTTACAACCTGGACATTGTCCACCACACGTGACTGCAGCTGTGCTGCAATCGTACAAACCGGAACAAGAAAGGTGAGGTGATGAAAATTAGTGATGTGCAATTGTGGTATTTGAAAAACCAACTAAATAGTTACAGAAACAGTTAGCTAAGAGATTATTTTCAATAAGTATTAATTACTGCATTATTTTAGGTAACTAACTTTTGTGTGGACATTAAAAAAATTTCCTTTGTTCACTGGTCCCAAAATGTGTGCGCAGCTTAGAGAGAACTGTGTGTAATGGGTTGGGGATTTCACTATTGTACGGAGCCGAAGTAGCCACTGCAACCTCATGCACAGCCATTATAATGTATGTACATGGCAACCCAAATATCTATACTTCTTTCCATTCCTAGAGCTTGTTTCCTTGTTTATCTTTGATCTAAATTTTGTTTGGCTTTTGCACACTGTACCCTATTATCTGCCACAACATGTCAGTTAGCACCATCTTTCTCAGTGCGGCAGAAAGAAGCCTGAGACATGACAGGATGCATCACTGAGCAGTACATGAACTGCTCCTCCCAAGAAGGCAAGAAACTAGAAAGAGTTGTGAATGCAGTTCAGATCATCACACAAACCTTCCTCCCTTCCAGTGACTCCATCTATGCTTCCCACTGCCTTAAAAAAGCAGGAAACATTGAGAAAAATAAACCCACATTCTATTTTCCTTCCTCCCGTCAGGAAGAAGTTTGACAAGGGCAAGATCACATGGGACTAGATTCAAGAGCAGATTCTTTCCTGCAGTTATCAGGCCCTTTTTTAAATATTTTTTTTCCCATAAATATACATAGTAAACTCTCCAATAACAAAGTATATATATGAAAATATAATTTTATATGAAAACAAACAAAACAACCCTTCTCCCTCTCCCTTTCACAGTATAAATCCACACACCATCAGGGCTCACATTTATGTTGACCATAAGAAATTCTATATGGGGAAGTCACTTGCATTTATACTATAGCAGCATCTATTAGTGTCCTTTTTATTATTGTAGTTATAATTATAATTGGGCCCCTATATGATCCAAATATGGCTGCCATATCTGATAAATATGCCATATTTGTTCTTTTAAGTTATAATGTAATTTTTTTCCATAGGTATGTAACTATTCATCTCAGCAGTCCATCGTGCTCTATGTAGAGGGGAGTCGGATTTCCAAGTAATTGTAATACATTTCTTAGCCACTGCTAATGCGATTTTAACAAATAAAATTTGGAATTTAGTTAGTGTTACATCTCAATTTTTAAAATTCTCTAATAATCTGTATTTTTCTTTTAACCCCATTCTTTGATATTCTTTTTCCAGTTTTGTTATATCTTTCTCTAAACCATCCAACTCTGTAGCATATTCTCTCTTAAGTTTTTTTTGTATAAGAAATAATTTGTACTCTTCAGTAAGCTTTAAGTGTATCTCATATTAAAAAGCTATTATCCGTAGAAGAAAAATTAATTTCACAAAATAGTTCTATCTGTCTCTTAATAAACTCACAAAATTCTTTCCTTTTTAACATTGTGGCATTGAGATGCCATCTATACACACTTTCTTGTTTTTCTGTTATCACAATAGTTAAAATTAATGGAAAATTATCTGATAAAAGTCACACCAAATATTCTGTTTTTACCACTCTTCTTTTAACTGGGCAGACATTAAAAACAAATCAGTCCTTATATGTGAATCATGTACCCTTGAGTAGAATGAATAGTCTCTTTCCACGGGGTTGAGCTGCCTCCATATCAAATTTAAATCCTTCATAAATGATAGTGTAGTTTTTGTAGCTTTTGCCCATGTTACTGTTTTGGCTGGTTTATCCAGTATTAGATCTAGACAGAAATTGAAATCTCCTCTGATCAGTATATTTTGCCTTCCCTCTGCTGTTTTTAGAAAGATATCTTTCAAAAATGCTTCATCATCAAAATTTTGTGCATAGATATTCATAAAAGTCCTTGATTCTACATAAATTTTACAATGTGCCATTAAAAATCTTCTGGCTTGGTCAGTCAATGTTTCTACTGTTATTATTGGTATATTTTTATTAATTAAAATTGCTAGTCCTCTTGTTTTAAGCCAAATGAAGATGATATTACTTGTTCCACCCATTTTCTTTTTAATTTAGCATGTTTCAATTGAGTAAGATGTGTTTCTTGTAGAAAGACTACATCTGCCTTTAATTTTTTTTAGGTGTGCCAAGACCCATTTCCTTTTCACCATTCTGTTTACGCCATTAACATTAAGACTAATAAACATTCTATCCATACTTATTTTTAGACAAATATTGTTTAACAATAAAACCTTTTTGATTGTTTAAATAATAGTGATCTTTACCTTTTAAAAACACATTCAATGTCCATGTCCTGACGATGACGTAAACAGTAAACCCCGAAAGCCCATGGAATCTCTTGAGGAAGAAGAACCCCTCCCTTTAGTGCCATCTTTAATAGATACTCTTCTCCAGGTGCCATTCTCCCCCTTAGACCAGAGTCCCCACCCTGTTACTACTTTTCCCAAATTGCCACTCTTTTCTGAGCTCTCCATGAACATTTCAATAAAATATCCCTTTCAATGATAAATTCAAGACGTTTTAAAATATAACATTATTTAGTCCCATTGTAAACATTCTTCACAATCTTCTTCTTTGGCAGCCTTATTTTTTTCATAAACCTCACAGGACATCTTCTACCTCATTCTTAGTCTTGGAAAATCACCAATGACCTTCTGCTACTTCAACCCTCAAAGTTGCGGGGTACATCATTGAATATTTCAAGTCTTTAGAACGCAATGCCATTTTACATCGTCAAACTCCTTCCTTTGCTTAATCAAAGTAGGATTAAATCTTGAAAAAATAGCACTTTTTCATGGTCATTCTCAGGTGGACCATTATTTTGCTAAGAGTATTCATATGCTGCTACCAGAATTGTCTCCCATTCCCAGTAACTCAAAAGTCTTGGCAGGACCAGTCATGGTCGCTGATCCCCAGCTCTCCTGGGAAGGAGGGCCCAGTGAGCCTTTCAATATATAATTATTCTCTGAATTTGTCTTCTCCCAGCACTCGTGGATCCACATTTCAAAGAAGTTCACTGGTTCTCTTCCCTCGATTCCTTTTATTAGTCCAATAATTCAAGCATTATTTCATCTGCTAAAATTCTCCATGTAGTCAATCTTGTCCAGTAGACCTTGTTTGTCTGACTTCCATTTCTTTGCAAGTTTTTTTTACAAAGCATTTAGATTATCTTGTGTTTTTACCAAGTCTATTTCTGCTTGGTTCACTCTATCCAATAAGCTTTCAACAATTTCTTCAACTTCGGTCATCCTTTCAGTCATGTCTCTCATTACAGTTTCGACACCTGCAAAGTGATTGCACAAGTTTTCCATTTTCTCCAGGATAATATTTAGTTCTTGTCCTGACCCCCCAGCTCTGCTGGGGTCCACTTGTCCTGAGGCCACTCTTACACCACTCCCTTCAGACTTTCACTCCATGTTCCTGGCTGAGTAGAAACGACCTCTACTTTTGTTTTCTGCTTCCTTCGTCTCCTGATACATGTTTATCCATTTTTTGGTGAAAAATTCATTAATTTTAAGATTTTAACTGTCTTTTTGATACACTTCACAGAGAGCTCAATCAAAACACGTCTGCCTAAGACCTTTACATGGCCATGCTCCTCTGTTATCAGACCCTTGAACAACAATAGTAAAATAATGTTGCCTTTGCTCTGCTCCAACTGATCTCACTCTGCATTGTATTCTAACTGTTGCACTATGTGGGGATTGCCCACAAAATAAACTTTAATGAGTCTATCTTTGAACTAATGTAATTTTTTTGATACTATTTAGATTATGTATTGTGCCTCCTAACCAGTGGTGGGTTAACCATTAAGCTGAGTAGGCCGAAGCCTAGGGGCCCAGAAGGTAACGGGGCCCATGACAACCACTGGTACACCAATGTAACCACTTATCAAAATGGGCTCACTTTAGTCCTGGGTTCACCCGTCAATCAAGGCTAGCAGAAGTATTGCATTCACTTATGTATTAATTATCATAATTTAATGAGGTATGATCCCATTTTATAAATTGCTCGATCATCGGCTCAAATGAGTGAATACTTTTCCAACACACAATTGTATCAGTTGTTGTGTTGAGCTAGATTATGTCAATGCCAAAATCTGCTCTCTAAATTCCAAAATGATTAAAGTGCTCTCATTCAGAGTCTGTCACTATTTAGTATCCAAAATGTCAAACCAGACTCAGGAAACCTGGGATGCTTGGTCTTTGAAAAGTGATTGGGATGAACATCGCAGAACACCAAACAGTGCAGCAACCAGTTTCACAGCCGCCAGAAATACCCAGAAACCCCATGGTGAGAATGCTCCTTATTTCCACTGAAGGAGCTGAAGCTGCTTGGAAATGACTTAAGAAGCATGCACGGTGTTCTTCAACACCCCAACTGGCAGTGGTGTGAACGGAGTTGTATGGTTGGGGGGAAGGGGGAGTGGAGGTGGGGATCGTATCTCGAACATCACCCACCGGTTGGAGGCGAGGAACTGTGGTGAGCTCCGGGGAATCCCATGGGTGGCTGCATGGGGCCTTGCCCTGCCCTTCACACATGCAAAGATTTGTGCCAAAGGCTTGGCCTACGGGTGGGTGGGTGGGTGGAGGCATGATCCGTGAATGCCCTCCCCCATGACGCTGGTGTAAGGTAAGGTAAAGTTTAGTTTGCAAGGTAAAGTTTAGTTTGATTTTAATGACGCTTTTCTTCCTTTCTCCAACTTGTGTATTCCCAGCACATACCTAGTGGATAAATTTCGGATATGTGAGGGCATCACACCCAAAGACCAATCAATGGAACAATTTCACTTTATTCTATTTAATGAAGGTTGGAGCCATGGGGTGGGGTGGGGGGAGGGGGGGGGGGCTTACTAAATCCACTCTAGGAGCTGGGTGGTAGTTAATCCGCAATAGCTCCTAACCTCCCATTTCTGACCAGTTAGATAAAACAAATTATTCTTCACTTATCACCGATAAAGACAGTGAAAAACTGAAGCCTCAGAAAAGACCATGTGGTAACTGCTCCTTGCCAATAATACAAATCAATTAGAATATTCAGTCTTTATCATTATACTATCGTCCACAAACCAATTAAAGGAAAACACTGATTCTTGAATATTTGTAACAGATTCATTTTAAAATGCAACCTGAGCTTGCAATAAAGTGAAACCCAGCATACTTGGATATGATTTAATTCAGGGAAAAGGATGAAATGAAGGCAAAAAAATCAATTTCATGGAGCTCTGTGGCATTGGACCCTAAGTTTACCTTTTTTTTGTCCTTTATCCAAAGCAATACAAAATATGTATTTAGTGGGGATCTCTTTTACAATGGTGTGAGATTTCTGGGAAATTCTTTGTCAATTTATATTTTACATTACACTTAGTACTTGACAATAAAAGGAATCTTGAATATTTTTCAACCCCTTTATCGTGATTGAAATTATATGTATCAAGCCTTGAAATTTCAACAACACAGAATCATGAAAAATAATCACACATATGATATGCAAGATACATCACTAATGTTAATGTAGAAGATGAGATAAATACAGAAGATAATAGACAAACAGAGCAAGACTGGCCAGAAAGATTACAATTTGGAAGTGATCATGAATTCTGGTGAAGGTTCATATTTCAAATATTTGTCTCTCTTTTCCTTATACTTGTCTCTGATTCTGAATCTCAACTCTGAAATGAAGTTCAGCTATAAACAACGTAGATTGCAGGGAGTTTGTGAGGACATCAATAACAGTCCTTTACATTGCCACTTGATTCTTTCTCTGATATCTCTAAACTTGACATGGTATTTGTTTAAGAAGTGTGCTAAATCCAAATTAGTGTACAGATCCCACAACAAATTCCTTCACTTCCTTTAAATAAACAATACACAAATTATGAAGGAGCTGTTTTACATGTGACAAGTTCAGGTGGCATATTAAAACAAAGTACTCTGTGTTTGTGGTCTTCAGTGGGAAAAGATCCTCATTTTTTGCCCATTCTTAATGCTCTTGAAATGGGTGACCATTTAAGACAGCAATTAAAGTCAAATTTATTCCTCAGGATCAGAAGTCCATAAAAGCCAGATAATAATGGCAGATTTTGAAACATGGAACATAGAACAGTACAGCACAGAATGGGCCCTTCTGCCTACAATGTTGTGCTGATCTAACCCTCTGTTTTTCTTCCATCCATTTGCCTATTCAATAGACTTTTAAATGTCCTTATTATACCAGCCTCTACTACCACTCCAGGAAATGCATTCCAGATACCCACTCCTCTATGTATAGAAAAAAATTTCCTCTGTCCTCTCCCCTAAACTTTCCTCCACTCTCCTTATTCAGATGTCACCTGGTATTGATTCATTGAAGGATATTAGTGAAACATAATGTTTATTTGATAACTTCAATCCAACAGTTCTGTCATTAACATTACTGCCTCAGGGTTTTATTCTTTATTATATCAACTGGATTGAAATTCACTAACTGCCCTTATCTCTAGAAGAATAGTCCAGGTCTGTAAATTACTAGTACTGCAACAAAATTGCAGCATTGCTGTAACCAGCATTTGTAGTTTCAAAATTTTAAAATATTTTACCACTGGATAGACTCGCTGCATTTTTCTTCAGAAATCACAGTAAAATTGCTGGGCTTAAAGGTTCATATAGCAAGCTGGACAGTGAAGGAGAGAAATCTTAGAATTACAGAGATCAGATCTTTGCCTATCCATCTCTCCAGTAACGCAACAAAGCGATTTGCATAAATGCCTCAGTTTTTCCCCAGGAACTCGAGTGCTGAGACAACACGGTTGTCAAACACAAATTGCTGGTAACTACAGGAAAACAACATAATAAATAGTAATAATTAATCGCACATATCTACTGTTATTCACTAACCAATGCAATTTTTCTCTTTGGCTTGGCTTCGCGGACGAAGATTTATGGAGGGGTAATGTCCACGTCAGCTGCAGGCTCGTTTGTGGCTGACAAGTCCGATGCGGGACAGGCAGACACGGTTGCAGCGGTTGCAGGGGAAAATTGGTTGGTTGGGGTTGGGTGTTGGGTTTTTCCTCCTTTGTCTTTTGTCAGTGAGGTGGGCTCTGCGGTCTTCTTCAAAGGAGGTTGCTGCCCGCCGAAATGTGAGGCGCCAAGATGCACGGTTTGAGGCGACATCAGCCCACTGGCAGTGGTCAATGTGGCAGGCACCAAGAGATTTCTTTAGGCAGTCCTTGTACCTCTTCTTTGGTGCACCTCTGTCACGGTGGCCAGTGGAGAGCTCGCCATAGAACACGATCTTGGGAAGGCCAAGATGCAAAAAGCTTTCTTTACAATCCTGTCTACCTATGACACCACTTTCAGGGAATTATGTATCCGTATTCCCAGATCTCTTTGTTCCTCCACACTCCTCAGTGCCCTACCATTTACTATGTATGTCCTACCTTGGTTTGTCCTTCCAAAATTCAACACCTCACACTTGTCTGCATTGAATTCCATCTGCCATTTTCTGACCATTATTTCAGTTGGTCCAGATCCCTCTGCAAGCTTTGAAAGCCTTCCTCACTGTCCTCAAAACCTCATCAGCAAACTTGGTGATTCAATTTCCCTCATTATCATGCAGATTATTGCTATAGACAACAAACAACAATGGTTCCAGCACTGATCCCTGAGGCACACCACTAATCATAGATCTCCAGTCTGAGAAACAATCTTCCACTAATGCACTCTGTCTTCTCCATTTCAGCCAATTTCAAATCCATTTTACACTCCATGGATACCTAGTGCCTGAACCTTCTGAAATAACCTCCCACCTGGGACCTTGTTAAAGCCCTTACCGAAGACCATATAGACAACATACACAGCCTTTCCTTCATCTGCTTTCTTACTAACCTCCTCAAAAATCTCTATAAGAATAATTAAACATGACCTACCATGCACAAAGCCCTTGGCTGTCCAAATACTTGTATATACTATCTCTCAGAACACCCTCCAATTTTTCTTTCTTTGGCTTGGCTTCGCGGACGAAGATTTATGGAGGGGGTAAAAAGTCCACGTCAGCTGCAGGCTCGTTTGTGGCTGACCAGTCCGATGCGGGACAGGCAGACACGATTGCAGCGGTTGCAAGGGAAAATTGGTTGGTTGGGGTTGGGTGTTGGGTTTTTCCTCCTTTGCCTTTTGTCAGTGAGGTGGGCTCTGCGGTCTTCTTCAAAGGAGGCTGCTGCCCGCCAAACTGTGAGGCGCCAAGATGCACGGTTTGAGGCGTTATCAGCCCACTGGCGGTGGTCAATGTGGCAGGCACCAAGAGATTTCTTTAGGCAGTCCTTGTACCTTTTCTTTGGTGCACCTCTGTCACGGTGGCCAGTGGAGAGCTCGCCATATAATACGATCTTGGGAAGGCGATGGTCCTCCATTCTGGAGACGTGACCCATCCAGCGCAGCTGGATCTTCAGCAGCGTGGACTCGATGCTGTCGACCTCTGCCATCTCGAGTACCTCGACGTTAGGGGTGTGAGCGCTCCAATGGATGTTGAGGATGGAGCGGAGACAACGCTGGTGGAAGCGTTCTAGGAGCCGTAGGTGGTGCCGGTAGAGGACCCATGATTCGGAGCCGAACAGGAGTGTGGGTATGACAACGGCTCTGTATACGCTTATCTTTGTGAGGTTTTTCAGTTGGTTGTTTTTCCAGACTCTTTTGTGTAGTCTTCCAAAGGCGCTATTTGCCTTGGCGAGTCTGTTGTCTCCCTCCAATAATTTACCTACTACTGACGTCAGACTCACTGGCCTGTAATTTCCTGGTTCACTTTTAGAGCTTTTTTTTTAAACAACAGAAAACATGAGCTACCCTCCAATCCTCCGGCATCTCACTTGTGGCTAAGGACATTTTAAATATTTCTGCTAGGGCTCCTGCAATTTCTACACTAGTCTCCCTAAAGATCTGAGGGAATATCATGTCAGCTCTGGGGGATTTATCTACCTTTATTCATTGCAAGGTAGCAAGCCCCTCCTCCTTTTTAATCTCCATGCGACTACTGCTTCTTTCTGTTCCTTCCTTGTACCCAGTGCCAGTTTCCTGAGTAAACACTGATGCAAAAAAAAAAACTGTTTAATATCTCCCCCATCTAATTGGAAGTTTGATTAGTCACACATGCTACCGCCTAGCCACATAAAAATGGTGAAAGTATATGAATATAATCTGACTCCGGGACTTTCAGTAAATCAAAGATGCTGGCAGTGAGGAGAGGAGCCTTATCACATGAATGAACTGAAAAATTCTAATCTTTGGCAATCTATTATTTAATGTCAATGGATGTTACCAGGATGATTGCATCAATAAAGAATCCTAATTGAGGAGTATCAACAATATTTTAAAAAAGTTATCTTCTAGATTAATTTTGTTCTAAATATTCAAGTGATTGAGGATTCCATTATTGTCATGTACTGTTCATCATACTCAAAATTCATAATCTTTTGCTTGCTATAAAGACACACAAAGAGGTGCCACTAGATTGGTGCCCCCCAGTTAAGAGAAAGAGAAACAAAAGAGAGTTCCTTCAGAAATGCTGAGTATCCATGGATTCGCTTCCTGTGCTCCTGTAATCTGTGCAGCAACACTGCCTCCTATGTTCAAGTGGCAAACCTGAACTCCTGGTTCATCCAGCACTATAAAGGTGCCATGTGTTCTTTGTTCTCTCTCTTTGCCAGCTTGGGACCACCCAGCTTCACTCCAGGCCTATAAATGTGGAAAGGCGCTGGAGAAATTGTTTGGTAAGATGTGCACTGTTAAAAGGGTTGGGAATGTTTAATTAGTGTCCCTTGTAGCAATGAGTCAAGGGGTGGTGATAATATGTTGATGCAGGATTGAGGGGACAATGATGTTTTCAGGTTAAATTCTATTTTTATTCACATAACAGATGTGCTGCATTGATCTCGACACCCCACCAGATTCTGTATACATTCTAAAATGAAGTACTTTTGATTGACAAAGTGTATGAAATACAAGTAGAAACTCTTGGAAATATTTAGTAGGGATACTAAATATTTATCATGCTTTTTCTATTTATTTCTGAACATATGAAAAATGAAGACAGGTTAACGTCATGAGATTCAACATTTCATCAGACGACATCACACACCCCAGGGTCCCAGGACTCGACCGCGGCGGCGAAGGTTCCCCCATCTCCCGACATCGTACACCACTTCCTCAACACGAATGCAATTTATTTATTTTTTAATAAAAAATAAATAATAATAAAAACATTTAATCAGACCTGACACCTTGCAATTTTGTTGATAATATTTAGAATGCATTAAAATAATGTTAGTAGTTGAATGACGGATGAAAGCAAAAGAAGATTTTGAGACATTACGTCTTTGAATTTTTTTCTGTATTTTATTTTGCTTGAAATGTGTTTGATGATTTGATGCAAAAAACCTCACAATATTTTTAATTACTATAAATTTCTATTTATTTTTCATATTATAATTATGAATGAGATTTATTGATCTGAGCCTTGAAATGGTTTCCTTTGAGCCTTGCAGCTCACCATCATACAGGCATTTTGAAAGAATTCGTTAACATCTCCTTTTGATCTTTCTGATTTTTTTTATACTGCAGAAAGATTTCCAGGAAGGAATTATCTGTCCAAGGTCATCACAGAACTGAAATAGTATGATAGTGCCAGCACATACTGTAGAGCACGTCGAAATAATCAAAGACTTGTTGATTCAAACCAAGGCTTTTATTAACTAGAAGACTGGAATGCATCACATGTAGGTCAACCAGTCCAGAATGACCTGATCTGGCTAGGAGCAACCCTTTAAGACCTACCAGTAGGCATGGCTACACTCTCAGCCAATCACAATCATCCTAACCTACAATCTATACATATACACATTGGTGATAGAATCTGTACTATCACACATACTATCTTCATTTACTGCACTAATTTCTTCAGAGGATCCAGGTTTTTAAGTATTTCTGGTGATTATATTCATTGTTGGAGCTGCTGTAATGGCAGCCCTATCGATGATGTGGATCAGGGAGAACAGGGAATGGAGACACAGCACTCCTCCACTGGGTCTGTCTGCCTGGTGGACATGCTGAGAGTTCTGTACAGGCCTTAAGGAGCTGGTGGCATATTTTTTTTAATATCGGTGAATCCAGGGAGATCCATGCCCAAGATGGTGGTGACCATGAGGGGTTATGGACTCCTACAGGTCAGCAGACCAGTGCAAGGCACCAGAGCAGGAGAACTGAGAAGCAGAAACCTAGGAGAGGACCCTATAGGGAAGGAGACTTCAGCAGTTGACCAGAGGGGCTCGGAGGACATGGGA
Organism: Narcine bancroftii; assembly: GCF_036971445.1. NCBI lineage: Eukaryota > Metazoa > Chordata > Chondrichthyes > Torpediniformes > Narcinidae > Narcine > Narcine bancroftii. The sequence goes on from NC_091472.1 coordinate 242,004,420, forward strand.
ATCAGACTGGAGACAGGCTTATGCGGACCAGGTATTGGGACCCTGTTGTGAGTGAGGGAATAGGTTTTATAGGTCTCAAAGGCAAGGACTTTGAACACAGTCTTGGTAGGGAAGGATTTTATTTAAAGAAGGTCAGTATGGGAAATGGAAACTGATACAAAACACACGCACACACACACAAACATGCACAGTTTACAGCAGGCATGGGAAAGAAATAACAGATAATTAACAACGAACATGGGGAAAATAGCATGGGAACCAAATACACACACACACATACAATGAACTGGTACATACAATGATCAAGGAAAAATCACTACAAAATCACTTCATCCATCATTCAACTGCTAACATTCTTTTAATGCATTATAAATATTGTCAACAAAATTGCAAGGTGTCAGTTCTGATGAAATGTTGAATCTCATGACGTTACCCTGTCTTCATTTTTCAGATGTTCAGAAATAAATAGAAAAAGCATGATAAGTATTTAGTAGCCCTACTTAATATTTCCAAGAGTTTCTACTTGTATTCCATACACTTTGTCAATCAAAAGTAAATTGCACTTCATTTTAGAATGTATACAGAATCTGGTGGGGTGTCAAGATCAATGCAGCACATCTGTTATGTGAATAAAAATTGAATTTAACCTGAAAATGTCATTGTCTCTTTAATCCCACATCAACATATTATCACATTCTTAATTTAAACCTCTTGATGGAGAAAATTAAACATAAATGAAGGTACACATAAATCAAACTTGTCTCAAGACAATATTTACACAACTTGAATAATACATCACTGTTATAGGATTAAATTTATCTTCATAACTTTCAGTTCCATGCCCAGACAGGTAATCGTTCGAAACATTTTTATAGAAATTGACTTGTTTAGCACCTTCTAACCTAATTGGGCAACTGTCTGATTTGTTGCTCCTCCTGACCTAGGCAAATTTATAATCTATGACATCACAATGACCAGAGAATGGACAATGAAGCTTTAAAATCAGTGGAGGATACCAGAGCCATCAGTCCCTTTTCAAGATGCTTCATACAACTGTTATGGAAGTTACCACCAAGAAATGTGGTAACCACTCCTGCACCATGTTTTTAACAGCTCCTTCAGAAATTTGTGGAAGGAATAAAAAGATGTTCATATTATACAAGAGTGAAGGAATAGCAGGTACATTTAATAAATATTTTGCACCAGTTTTTAATTGAGGAATATTATCAGACATGATTAAATCAGACTATAGACTGAACATAGAATATGAAACCTTCTGGCCTGTATGATTCAATTATCGTATATGCTGCATTTCTCAGCAAAAATATGACCAGAGCCATGCCTCTGGGTAGCTCTGCCAAGAAGGAATAATTTCAAATCTACTTGGACAGAACGTTTTCATTCAACAACCAAGACTGTCAATAATAATTTTAGAAATAGAATGTTTCAGTTCAGGAAAGAAACAGACCCTTCAGCCCATGTCTATTGCAGACATGATGTCCAAACCAAATTAAAAATTTTCTGCTTGCCCTGGCGCATATCTGGCCACCTCATTCATATTCATGAGCTTATCCAGAAGCCTCTTAAAAGCTACCACTTATCTGCTTCCACTACTACTTCTGGCAGCCTGTTCCAGTCTCCTACCATTCTCTGTGTAAAATATTTGCTGCACACATCCCCTCAAAAAACCCACCACACTGGTACAACTTGACCTGCCCCTCATCAAGCCATATGCTGATTCTCCCTAATCTGACCATGACTTTCCAAATATGCATAAATTATATCCTTTCCAATAGTTTCCCAATGCTTACATGAGGTTTACTGGCCTATAATTTCATGGATTATCTTTTTAACTCCTCTTGAACAAAGGTACAACATTAGTCACTCTCCACCCCTCTGCGACCTTTCCTGTCACTAGTGAGGATCAAAAAATCTTGGTCAAGAACCCAGCAATCTCTTCACTTGCCTCTTTTAATGACTGTGGATATATCCTATCTGGCCCAGGTGACTTGTACACCTTAATTTTAAAAGACCCAACACCATCTCTCGCTTGATCTCAAAATGCCCTAATACATGTTTATTTTCCACATAAACTATCCATGCCCTTCTCTTCGGTAAATACTTTTGCAAATACTAATTTAATGCCTTACCCACTTTTTCTGACTCCAAGTATAAACTGCTTCCTTTGTCCTAGAATGATCCTATCTCCTTTATCATTCTATTCTTTTTATTGTAGGCATAATAAGCTTTGGGGTTTTCTTTAAAACTGTTTGCCAAGAACATTTTGTGGCCTCTTTTGGACTTCCTGGTGTCCTGCTTGAGCTCTTTGCGTCAGTCTTTCTATTCCTTCAGGGTTTTGTCTTAACCTTACACGTGCCTTCTTTACTGACCAAGTTCATGACCTCCATCATTATCCAAGGTTCTCTTATCTGGTACTCCTTCATACTGGAACAAGTCAGTCCTGGATGCAAATTAGTTGGTCCTTAAACAAACTCCATATGCCATTTGTGGCCTTGCCCAATAACAGCTCCCAATTAACTCTCCCAAGCTCCTATCCAATCATGTCATAATTTGCCCACAAGGTCCAAGGTTATACTTACCTTGAAATTTAAGCAAGACTGATCGCTATTCCCAAAATGACCCCCCCCCCCCCAATGGAACCTGGCTGGGCTGATGTGCCAATACAAGATCTTGTATGGCCCCCCTTCCTGGTTGGCTATCTACATGTTGCTTCAAGAATCACCCCACTCCCTCACCCCAAGACGTACTTAACAATTCTGTCCCATCTAACTCTCTAAACACTTTAGCCATCCCAGTCAATATTGGGAAATTAAAGCCTCACATGATGACTACCTTGCTGGTTTTGCAACTTTCCATAATCTGTCTACATATCTGTTCCTCCATCTCCAATGTCTATCAGTTGGCCTATAGTATCACCCTATCAAAATAGTTGCATCTTTCTTATTTCTAAGCTCGATACACACTATCTCAGTAATTGAGCCCATCATTTGGTCCTGTCTGACCGCTGCTGTGACATTCTCCCTTTTACAAAGTTCCAAGTATCAATCCACAATACCCGTTGTATTAAAATAAACACGTTTCAGCTCCTCATCTCTCATTGACCATTCTCTTGTCCCTTCCTTTCAGGCTCATTTGCCCTAGCATCTGCCTTCACCTCAACTCTTTAATTTGCTGTCCTGCTGCTCAGGTTCCCACCCTCCTACCACTATAGTTTAAATGTTCTCCAGTAACACTAGTGAACCTCCCGGTGAGAATATTGGTTCCCCCTCCCGTTCAAGTGCAGCATGTCACTCTTGCACAGGTTCCTCATTCCCCGGAAGAGAGCCCAATGATCCAAGTATCTGAATCCCTCCGTCCTGCACCAGCTTCATAGCCATGCATTAAACTGAAATATCTTCTTATTTATTGCTTCACTAGCACATAGCACAGGTACTAGAAATCCTGAGGTTACAACCGTGACATTACATTCCTGCTTTTTAACTTTCTACCTGGCTCCCTGAACTCATTCTGCAGGACCAAGGTTTAGAACAATAAAATTATCTCTTTAGTCCAGTCCAAAGCAGGTTTAGATATAAAGTTACACTAAAATACTATCTACCCTTGCAACTGAAGAGAGCATAGCATTATTCTCCCTGGTGTCCCAGCAAAGAGTTTTCCTTCTGCCAGCATCTCTGAAAAAGATTCTTTGGTCATTTATCTCATGACTTCAGAAATATTTCCAATGACCTGACCTGGGACAAACCCACAAACATCCCTACTTTTCAGAAGTCGAAGGTAATTCAGCATGTCCCTATTGTCCCTTAGCAACTACTATAGGTACACTATCGAAAGCATATTTGCTACATTTGCACCTCGTTTACTCCTCTCTCTCCTGTCTGAAACCACAAAACCCAGGAACATTGAGCTGCTAATCAGGTCCCTCGCAGCCATGTCTCCTGAATGGCCATAACATCACAGTGCGGCATGGGAGTGCTCTGCTCAAGATCAGATGAAACTATAGATGGTAATGAATGCAGCTCAGAACATAATGTAAACTTCCCTCTGCACCTCCTGCTCCCTCAGAAAGTCAACTCAAAGCCCTGTCACACCCCAGACACACTCTCTCCTTCCTCCTCCCATTCGGGAGAAGGTTTCAGAGTGTGAAAGCATGCACTAACAGGTTTAAAGACAGTTTATTTCATGTGGTCATCAGGGTCCCAAATGAACCCAATAACAGTGGTGTCATGCTGCCTTTGCTTGGTGCTAATTGATCTTCTTTTTCATTGTGTAAATTGTGCTCTTTGTATGAATATTAGAGATAACTTGTTAGACAATTCAAAGAAGAACTCTTCTCACTGTACTAGGTAACAAACTTAAACTTAATATGTTGTGTGCAGATTAGTGAAGATATATCAGAAGTGGTTGATTGGCTGCAAAGACCCATGTGACACTTTGAAATCATGAAAAACACAAAACCAAGTTCAGCTCTATTTCTCTTTTCTAAAATTCTGTGGGACTGGATCTAAAAGTGACCACAGTAGTTAATGCCAAACACTTCAGGAAAAGCTGCTCACTCACCTAGAATAGCCAAGACAGTGTTGTCCTTCAGGACCTCCATGGAACCTGAACAGACAAAGTAGATGGCTTGCAAGGCATCACCCTGGCGGATGAGGTACTCCCCAGGAGCACAGAAAGAGGTTTTGATGCTCAAGGAGAGGGATCGAAGGCACCCACGGCTAGCGGATTCAAATATAGGCAGTTGGAGGATTTCTTTGTTCAGATGCATTGCGATGTCTGCTCGCAGTTCGTCGGGGAAATCCTTCAGAAGCTGGAAATGGAGACAGCTTGATCAGGACAGAGACTGCAGAAGCCTAATCTCCTGGTAAAATGCAGCATGCTTTTTAATAAAGTTGCAGACATTGACCTTATGTCTGTACATCTGCTCTTACCTTCATCAGAATAGAACCAGCAATTATACCAACATTCCACTATACATAATCAAATTGAAACTTGGAAACTGAAAGAGTATAAATTCAAGTAGCAACATGAAACAGTGCTGTCCTAATTTTTAAGTACTGTATAAAAGTCATTACATATTACTAATGGGCTGAAATATAACTGGACATAGTGTTTGGTTCTAAAACTCTATATAGTTCTGTTGGCATCTGATAAATTGCTCCCGAATTATCCTTTGGCCTCTACATATAATTTCTCTCAGCTGTGCTGATTTATGGAACAAGCAGAAGACAACTTAGTCTGTTCACAAATACACTTCACTTGAATAAGTCACTTGAATATCAATTTTCTCCCATGTAGCATGCATTGGAACAAGCGTAAACAAACATAAGGTCAGAAGGTTTGCCTCCGTGTGATGTGCATTGTGGGAGAAAATTGCGAGAGCTGCAAAGAGGTTCAGCAGGATTCTTACATTTTTCCATCAGCTTATAGCCAACCTTTTTTTTAACTTCTTTCTATGCTGCTGTTTCAATAATATACTACAGAGTACATGTGGCAACACTTCTATTAAAATATCTGTGTGAAGTAAGGATGCACACTTGACTGAATTCTAGTGAACTCATGCTTAGAATTCACTAGGTTGAGTGCAATTGATCTCTCTCTGTCTTGCTGCTGAGCGTATGAAACTGATAAATTCTCTGGAACTGGTGGATTACTCTGGAATTCTGCAGCAGGTGGCTGCAGAAATGCTGATCTTTCCAAAAAATTGCTCAATTCTGAAAGGATGCCGCTGGTTTGGAAGTCCACAAATATCGAGAGAAGAGGGAGAGGGAAATCAGGAAGCCAGATAGTCTCATCATAGTGGATTATTTTAATTGTTCAGTGGTAACTGAGGATTTGGAAATAAAAGTGTGATTTGGCAAAATGGTTTTATGAAAGGGAAATAAGTTTTTACAAATCTGATTAATTTTTTTGGGATGTCACATGAGAAAATCTAAAAGGAAGATTTGATGTATATCTAAACTTCAAAAGGCATTCAATATATTGATGAAAGAGCTTGTGAAAAATATGAATGATCAGGTTAGGTGTTGTGTACTAGCATGGATGGAGGATTGAATAAAAGAGATGGAAATGTGATTTGAGGATAACTTGTTTCCACTAAGATTTTGTGAGCTCGAAAAAGGCTAAAGTAGCCAATATTGAACCCCTAGATTTCCCCACATTTGGAGTTGGAGGTGATTGACAGGATGACCACATGAGATGTAGTGGGCTCCTTTCTCCATTGTGCCTGGCCTCATGCATGTTCCTGTTAGAGACACCTGAGACTCACAAGACCATCCTGGATGCTCCTTCTCTGAACTGAGTGGATGTGAAATCTGGATTCTCGTGGGTCAGTGTGAGATGACATTTTCAACTTGGCTTTGAGATTATCTTGGACTCATTTCTTCTTCTCTTTTGATAACCCCTTGCCATGCCTGAACTCAGAGTTCTCATTTACCGAGCAGGTAATCTAATGTGAACTCTTCCTCAGAGATGGTGGAGTGTAATTTAAGCTTCAGTGCCAGGAGTGTTGTCCTGAGTGAGGATTCTAACATTGCTTTGCTTACCTTGCCAGTAGTTTTGAAGGACTTTGTGAAGTTATCATTGGTGTTATCTCTACAGAGCTTTGATATAATTGTTTTAAGTCGTCCAAGCATTTCAAAAAGAGTAGAGGTTAGGGATTATGGCTGCTGAACAGAATAAGAGCTTTATCCTGTGTTTCAGGTTTTGATTTTCAAACATTCTTTTTCTCAGGTGGTCATCCGTTGCAGACATCTTTGTGAGATGATGTCTCAAGAAGGCAGCCAACATCATAAAGGAATCTCATCTTCCTTGTCACAACCTTCTCACTCTGCTGCCTTCAGGCAGAAGGTATAAGGAAACCCCCCCCAAAAAATCTGCAATACACAAAATTGTTGGAGAAATGCAGCAAATTGATGTCAGGCCTTAACTCTTTTGAAGAAGGGTTCAGGCTTGAAACAGTGACTGCCTTTTACTTTCTGTGGTGTGCTGTTGGTCCGAAACAAGCACACAAAACCAAAAGACTGAACAACAGGCTTTATTCAACGTAAAACTCCACAGAGCCAGCTGTGAGATTGTGCTGCCATAAACTCAGAGTGACTTCGAAGGGCCAGCTCAGGCTTATATCCTGGAGAGTGATTGAAACCCGACCGGGTAGGGCATGGTCCATTCAGGTCGGCTGATTGACAGCTGGCCAAGTGTTGTCTTGTCCCCATACTCTTCTGCAGGTACAGAGGTTTCCCCCTGCAGTAGGCCAGTGGTGGACCACCACACTTTCCATGGATGTTGCACGGCCTGTTGAGTTTCTTCACTTTGAGCAGCAATAGTAGCCTGAAAACCAGCATCTCTGTGGTGCAGCACAAAACATAGAAAAGACTGCACTACAGGCTTTAATCCACTTAAACTCTGTTGTACATCAGTAGTAGTCTCGATGGCTCCACATGTGACTTACATCAACAGACTTTTGGATTTCCACGAAATTAAAGAAGATGGGGACAATGTAGGTAAGTAGATCAGGTCAAGACCAGTTATAATCCTACTGAAGAGTGATCAGATTTAAGGGATTGGAATGGCTTACACCTCCTCCCATTTCATGTTTTCTGGGACATAGAATGTTGACATATGTTTCCCTGGTTGAGCCTGTACAAGTTGAAGAGTGGCACGGTTAACGTAGCAGTTAGTGCAATGGTGTTACAGTGTTAGTGACCTGGGTTGAAATCCGCTGCTGTCTGTAAGGAGTTTGTACGCTCCCTGCCTGTCTGCATGAGTTTTCTTTGGGTGCTCCTGTTTCCTCAAATGTATGGGGTTGCAGGTTAACTGGGTGTAATAGGACAGTGCAGGCTCATGGGCTGGAAGAACCTGTCACCATGCTATATGTCTAAATTTAAATTTGCTACAAACAGAAAATGCAAGAAATACTCAGCAGTCCAGGCAACATCTTTGGAAGCAAGAACTGTCAACATTACAGGTCAAAAATCCTTCATGAGAATAAAGATAAAAGGAACCTGTTAGTCTGGTGCTTAGAGAAGTGAGGGAGGGAAAAGGGTGGAAAAAGTGGACATTGTTAGGTCTGCTTTGTTCATGAATGAGTGAGACAAACACCAGGCTGAGTCGAAATCAGGGTTCTTTGTTCTTTATTACCGGATTGTAACACTTGCGACTAAACATGTTAGTCGGAGAATGCATTCTGCCGTTATCAGCAAAATGGTGATTTTTTATACCCTTGGATATGTGCTTAGAACATCATCATATCATTACTTGTCCAATGACTAAAACTGTTGCTATCCTTTCCCTGCTAGCTTCCTGCCTCTCAATCCATCAATGTCTCTCTTATCTTGTAAGTACAAGGATGCATTCACATCTTGTTACTGCCCCGTACATTCCCATCTCATGATGTTTTACCTAACAGGAGTACAAGGACACCTCCCCTTCTTGTTACAGCCTTGTACAGGGTAACTCCCTACACATTCCCATCTCATGATGTTTTACCTTACAACATCTAGATTAGAGTGAAATGATAGATGGTTATTGAAACATTATTCAGTCCTGTCCATATCCCTCCCAACCATGTACCTGTCCAAATTGTTCTTAAATGTTAAAATTAAGCCATCATTCTCCATTTGAGCTGGCTGATTTTTCCAAACTCCCACTACTCTCTGTGTGAAGAAGATCCCCCTAATGTCTTGGTCATATTTCAATTGCCGCAGGTAGTTAGAACCCAATTTTAGACTAAGAGTACCCTAGCCATTTTATTCTCCCCACATTCCTGTCAATGTCATCCTTGATTCTAAAAGCCCTTTTTCCACAGGCATCACAGTTAATTGGCCGTGCAGTTTCCTGGGACAGAAAATCATTTGTGCTGTTTCCATTAAGCCACCTTTAACTGGGAAACTGAATACAATTCATCGCCAGGGTTCTGAGAGTCTACCTTTGAATGGAATGAAATGGATGGAAGTCGACCTTTTTCCAATTAAACCATTTGCACATCACTGGAAAACAGACTATCTGGTAGAAACTCTCACATGCAAAATCCACAAAGACAACTCTGGAGATCAGCATCAAACCCCAGGTCACTGGAGCTACAAGGCAGCAGGTCAATGAGTTGTCACCTAAAATTTTAAAACCTCATTCTGAAGTAGCAATGTTGTAAATTTTTAGTCCCTAGAACCCTGGATTTCAATTATTGTTTTCTTTTCCATGCTCAACATATCCTCCAATGGACAATTCAGCTCCTTTGCCTGTACAATGTGTTGCTAAATGATGTGAAGTCTGGGTGCATTTTCTAACCTAGACAGAATATACAAATGTAAAAACAAAGGAAGTAAGAATGACAAACAAAAAACGACTAGTCTTGATAGAAAGAGCAAATTTTCGGAAGTTGGAGAATACAATATTGAGTCCTGCAGGCTGAATAGCACCTCTCTTCCCCACTCAAGGTCTATTCTCCTAGCTGTCTCTCCATCTTATTTTGTCCAGTATTTCATTACCTTTGGGACTGCCCCTTTCATGTTTGATAGGATTGAAGGGCACCCATTTAAAACAGAGATGTGTAGGAATTTACTTAGCCAGTGAGTGGTGAACCTCTTGAATTTGCTGCCATGGGTGGCTGTAGAGGACAGTTCATTGGGTGTATTTAAGGCAGAGATTGATAGAGGTCAGAATAGTCAGGGTATCAACAGTTATGGGGAGAATGGCTGAGTGGGAGAATGGATCAGCTCATGGTAGTGAGAACTCAACAGGCCGAATGGCCTATTTCTGCTACTGTATCTTATGGTCTTTTCATACTCATCTCCAGAAAGGGCCAGACAAGGACCTGAAACATTGCCTGTTCATTACTTTCATGGATGCTGCCTGACAAGCTGAGTACCTCCAGCTTTGATTTGTTTGACCAAAAGCATGAGGTGTTGTTTCTTAAGCTTTGGTTGGCCCTCATTCTAAAAGTTCAGGATCCTATGTTTATTTTAATTTTGTCCTTTTTTCATATTTTCATGATAAATTGAAAGTACAATTCAGGCCTTCAAGTATATGCCATCTCTCAGAGTAATCCCATTCTCTACTTATCTCCTGTAATTTACATTCTCAGATGCTCATTAAATCCCCTGCTTCTTCTATTATAAACCTAACAACTAGTGTGTTTGAGGAACTGGAGCACTCATACAAAACCCACATAGTTACAGAAACAACAAGCAAACTCCACACAGCCTGCAGTAAAGGTGTGGGTCTTTTTTTTTCTCTGAGTAGGGGAACCTTAAGGTGGTGTGCATAGATTTAAGGTAAGAAGGAAAAATATTGCAAGGAATCTGAGAGAAACATTCTTTATATAGAGGGTGGTGGGTATATGGAATTAGCTACCAGAGGAAGTAACAGAGATGAGAACAATTGTAATGCTTATAGTACATATAGGCAGGTATATGAATTAGAGAGAAATGGACCAAATGCAGGCAAATGAGACAAGCTTGGGTGGCATGGACAAGTTGGACCATAGTTCCATGCTGTAGAACTCTATGAATCTATAATAGAGAAAAATAGAAAGAGATTACATTCATCATCTGAAATATGATGGAATGCATTCACAGTGTTTTCTATTTTCTGTTTGTATTCATGCTAAAGAAAAAACTTTGGTCATTTTAGTTTTGAAAAGCACAATCTTAGACATTATTCTAGAATTATAGAAAGTTAGTATCAAACCATGGTGATAACATATTAGATACTTGAACCTGAAGCAAATCATTGTGAAAACAGGTACTCTGACTTATCTACAAGTCTTTCAATAATAAAATTCACTTGGCTGCAGATTTTCTTCAGGGTGAATTTGAATTTTGAAACATAAAATACATCTTTGAATTTTTCTTTGCCTTATGCTCTCTCATTCCTCATCTATTTCGAAACACGAGACCAATGGAATCATTTTTATTCTTCACTTTTTTGTCAATCTAAGTTAGTGTCATTTGCTCTTTCTTGCACCTTTCTACTTTTCTTCATTAATCTTACTTATTTGCTTCACAGGCCTTCCGGTCAAAAGCAACTGAAAACTTTAATGAATGTTCCATGTGCATATGCAAATGAGAAAGGTCAACTAATTTGTTTCAACACCAAAATCAAAGTTGTCAAAAATGCACATTTTCCTACAATGAAGTGAATCCGAATATCTGTAAATCCTTTTTTATGAAATAATATCCACATTTGGAAATAATATGGGGCTAGTACTATATGTCTGGCAACACCTTAGTTTAAACAACATTAAGTGGCTTTGAGGAGTGATGGATGTGTAAAAGATGTTATGGACAAAATGCCATAGTCCTTAGCTTTCTTGCTGTGAACTGATCAAGAACCCAATTTTGACATGGAATCTAGATGCATGGGGATATATACAGGAACAGAAAAGTTACAGATGCTGAAATCTTAAGCAAATAAAGCATTGCTGGAAAAACTTAGCAGGAGGAACATAATGTGTAGTTTGTCAAGTTTATGTTTGTGCATAGTGTTACATGTTGCTCATCTCAATGCCAACGTCCACCTATGCTTTCTTGGTAGGCTTCTTCTTCCCTACTAAGAAACAGTACTTTACAGCATCCTTAAATTTCTAGCATCGTACTCAGACATCGCTCATTTGTTCATTGAGGCAATCACTTTGCCCTCAATAAACTGATATTCTTTCTCAATCCCAGAAACAAAATATTCATGCCTTGGCCAAGTTAAAACGTAATAGGTAAATGTGTGTGGAGGAAACATGGCCTCCCTGCCTGCCTGGAATGTGTATATTGCGGGTGGTCACATGGATTTTGCTGGAAGTGTCGTTGAAGCTACATTGAAACTGAGCTGTAGATTTGCTATAGATCAATATTTGCAGAGAGCCGCACCCCTGTTGGTACAGGGACTGGGTGTAAGAGTCCATTTGTAGTGTGTATGAGTGTGTTGTGTATAGGTTCACTATTGTGAGAGTCAAACCTAGGTCCGAGGTGAATGTCTATATCATTGCTTAAGTGAAATAGTAACTAAGTACCATTTAATGTTCTCCTCTTTTTGTCTCTTGTGTGTTAATTAAAGTTAAGTGTGATTATAACAGTTGTGTCCAGACTCATCTCTCTGTGAACCCACCGAACCTGATACTCTTCCCAAACAGTAAATGCATACAACCAAAATCCACCACCCACTTTTGCTTCAAGCATCTTCAAGTATGTCTGTAAATTAAAATTTACTGTTTGCTTTTTGTGAAACCTCACTAAGGGCTTTGAAACTATAACCAGCAATGATATACTTTGAAGGCAAAGGTTTGGCAGCACTGTACTAAATTTGTTTTTATTTGCTTTCTGCTGCCCTGCTGATATAAAAATGCACAGTACATTTTATCTTGACATATCCTTTTGAAGCAATTTTCATCTTTTATGTGGCATGGTTAGCGTAATGCTGTTACAGCATTAAGGAGTTTGTCCATTCTCCCTTGTCTGCGTGGGTTTCCTCCCACCCTTAAAAAACATACCGAGGTTGTAGGTCGATTGGGTGTAATTGAGCGGCACGGGCTCATGGGTCTAAATGGCCTGTTACTGTACTGTATGTCTAAATTTAAAATTGTGAATACACTGCAAAATGTTGCCATGTAGCAATTAAACAAGTTTATTTGGTACATGTAAACAGATGCTAAGACCAGATTATAAATCGGCAGAATCTCCAGTTATCCTTTCTTGTCAAACACTCAATAACAAAATTCACCATCTGTTAGAATTGGTTGTCTGCTTTTATATGTAAAAAACTAATGCACAGCTATGCCTAATTTTATCATTTAAATAAAAATAGAGGGCAGGGCAAACCTTATTCTGCATAAAGCATTTTTCTCCAGAACATACCAGGAATAAAATGCAAATCTAGAATTGCACCAAAAGTAAAGCAGTACATTAATTAAGGTGAAAGGCTTTGACATGTTAGGATGAGAGAAAGGCAGCTACAAAGAGCAAGACATGATACAAATATTTCTGATCTTCAGAGTGAAATATTTTGAGGTATTTCCAAATTTAGCACTATGTGAATGTGTGTCTTTTTGCAAGAGGAAATGTGTGCATAAGGAATAGAAACAATCCAATAAATTGGAATCTATGAAGATTTCAATAAATCTAAACCATTTAGGGATATTTTGAGAAAATATGATGCTACATAAAAGTTATTTCATTAACTCTGTGAAACACAACTTTAAGATGTTGGCACTCCAATTGTTTTGACAGATCATTAAGTCAGTTACATTTAAAATCTGAAGGTGTACATAAGATGCTTATGTTATTCACCAAATTATAAACCTTCGGATGAACTTTAGGTTGAAATGTACAATACTTGACACACCACAGATTGAATGTGAGAACAGGCCAGGTTTATCAAAAAGCATTCAAGTACCCCCTGTGTGTGTCGATGTATCTGATCTGGAAATGCTGCAGAGAGCCCCAACATTTAAAATTTTGTGCATATTTCATCAGGATTTAATATACCAATCATTCCAAAGGACATTTTTGTAAGAAGATCCATGCCCTCACAATTCTTCTTGGTCATTTTTGGTGAAATTTTCAACCACATTGACATTAATATGACTGACTCTGTTCATTCACAGAACAAACCAGCCTTTTTTTTTTAAATGCAGCTGGCTTGAAAGCAATGTTACTCAAAGGTCAGTCACATCTCTCTGGCAGTCAATCTGCAAAGCGAGTCTCAGGTAGACCAACCCAAACTGAGATCCCAGTTAACACATCCCCAGGTGTTTCACGATGTTTCCTCTCAAAATCTAGCAGCCAGAAGAAACTCTGCAAAAGGTGAAGTGGTTCCATGTTCAAAGGATCAGAAATAGTAAGGAACATGATGAAAGGCAAAATCCTAAATTGAAATCCTACATCCTGAAAAGGACTCATTTATTCCAACTTTGTTTTCTTTGTAACAACTAGTTTCAATTCATGCTCACACATTTCTTTCAACACCTTAGGCTCTTAATCTGTGCACTAGCCTCCTGTGTGGAATCTTATCAAATGCTTTTTGGAAATCTAAAAATCATCAAATTTATAGATTCCCCTTGATCAACCCTTCCTGTCACATCCACAGTCTTAAATAGCTAGCCCTTTAATTTGAGACCCTGTGTTCTGGAATCCTTCCAGCATGGGTTGAATCCAGAAAGTATTTCTTGAGGTCACATTTAATAATTCTAAACTCTAAATGGTTGAGGTGTGGCCTATTCAAACTCTCCTTGCTGGGAGAGACTCTGAATAGTTCAGACCCAACCATTGGTCCAGTTGTCACTGCCTCTTTGTTTTCTATCATTTAACAAACTCCATACCCATAATATGCCCTACATCATGTGCTCTAACCTTGCTCACAAACCTCTTGGATGGGTTCTTCTCAAAAGCCTACTAAAAATTCAAATGCATCACATCCATTATTATGCCTCAGTGTCCATATTTTAACAATGGATCCATCCTCAGAATACCTGAGATCATTGAAACATGATTTTCTTTCCATAAATTCGTAACAATTCATCTTGATCATTTAATTATTTGTTATCTTTATTGTCGAATCAACTACTGAGGTTAGGTTAAAAGATCAGTTGTTTCCTGTTTTCACATGCACACATTTGTTATGTTTCAATCCAAATGAGAAATGGAGGAGATGGTGACAGCAGTTACCCCCAGCTCTGAAGCCACCTCTCTCAAAACTCTCCAATGGTTGATCAGCAAGTTTTTGGGATTCATCAGTTTTCTGGCTCTGAATCTTTAAAATAATTTCATTTATTGCATTGGATTTTTTTTGCATTTACACCCATGAAGATGCACTTGAATATCTGAAAAAAATCCTCTGCATTTTCTTCTTCCCCATTATAAACTCCTTCACCTCTGTGCCTTCATTCGTCCTCACTTGGTTTTTATGTACCTTCAGAAAATCATGCAGTTGAATTTTATCTTTCTTGCTTGTTTATTCTCATTTTCTATATTTCCTTTTTAATTAATTTCCTGGTTATCCTTTGCTGAAGTCTAAAAGATTCCCAACCCTCTTGTTCACTTTGTCTGGAAAATTCATAAGTATTTTTATTAGATGTAAGATTCTTTTAATTGGGGATTGAGCCACTTTTCTCATTTTGCCTTTCAGTCTGAAAGGATTTTTTTGGTTACAATTCGTGTATTAGCTCCTTAAATTCTAATTGCTGTCTGTACACTGCCATATCTTTTAACATGTTTTCTAATCTACCACAGCCAAGCTGTCCATCAAAACTTCTTGATGTAGAAACTCTTTTCCAAGTTATATTACATTAGCTTTGAACTTCACATGTTATTTTATCATGTGACCTTTTCTTAGGATCCCTTTTCCACAAGATTAATAATTAACCATTTCTCATGCAGTGTGAGATATTAAATATCCTGTTGCACGGCCAGTTACTCAATGTACTTATCTACGAATTTTATCTAGCTTACATTTGAGCAATTCATCTTCTCCATTGTTAATGCTAATTTAAGTTGTTAACCAATAACCAATAGAATGATTTTCCAAACCAACTCCATCTCTACCTACTGCTGTCTTGGGAAAACTGCCAATATATTGAAGGACCATTCCTTCTCATCCATAATCTTTTGTTTCCTCCCTTTTCATTGGGCAGAAGACATGATGAATCATGGAAAAGATGTGTAGGAGTAGTGTGTTCAGCCCTTTGAGTCTGCACCACCATTCAATATGATCATGGTTGATCATGCTACTTAAGTACTCTATTCCTGCTCTCTCTCCATACCCCTTGATCTCTTTAGCCAGAAGGGCCTCATCCAAATATTTTTGGATATACCTAATGAACTGACCTCAACAACTTTTTGTGGAAGAATGTTCCGCAAGTTCATAACTCTCTGAATGAAGAAGCTTCCCCTCATTTCAGTCTTAAATGGCTTACCCCTTAGACATGAGCCCTTTTTCTGGACTTCCCCAAAATAAGGAATTTTCTTCCTACATTTAACCTGTCTCGCCTTGACAGAATGCTATACATCTCAATGAATTTCCCTGTAATTATTCTAAATTCTAATGAGCATATCCCTTGTCTATCCAGATTTTCTTCACAAGTCAGTCCTACATCCCAGGAATCAGTCTGGTGAGCCATCACTGCACTTTCCCTCAATGACAAGAATGTCCTTCCTCAGATTAGGAGACCAAGACTGTACACAATACCAAGTCCCTATACAATTGCAGTAAGTAATGTCTTATGCTATAAAGGCCAGCATGCAATTTGCTTTCTTCACTGCCTGCTGTACCTCAATTTCAATCTTAAATGACTGATGGATCATGAAGCTTAAGTCTTGTTACCAATTTATCACCATTCAGATAATTTGTGTTTGAAAAGGTGAACCTCCAGATTCAAGGACAGCTTTTTTTCTGCTGTTATCAGTTTCTTAAATGGACCCTCTTTGCTAAAAGAATACGCACTTACACTGTTTTAGCTGTATTTTTCTCTATTCCTTGCACTTTGTCCTTGTTACACTATACCCTGCATTCTTTGACCTACTGTCACACTGTAACCTGCACTTTTGTTTGACCCAGCCTATCCAGTTTCTTGTAAGCCAAGTGTTCTAGATCCAGCAACATCCTTGTAAATTTTCTCAGTCACATCCTCTTACAGTATGCTGAACAGAACGGCACATGATGTTTCTGGTGTGGCCTCTTAACTACTAAAATTCATTTGTATTTAGTGACCATATAAATCACTGAAATAAACCTATATTATTACTGTATTTTCTACTCTATAAAACCAATGGGAACTTATGGCACAAACGATGTTCATTACCATCTAGAATCCAAGTTTAATCAATTTATTGGGGGGGGGGGGAGAATGAAACATGAATATCTGCAAATGCTGTGATTGTTGTCAAAACTTTACCTCCTATGGATGCTGTGAGACCGGGTAAGTTCCTCCAGCATTTCTGTGTTAATGAATTAATTTTTCAAAGAAATTTAATGGCCATATGTGATTAATTTTGTTCAGCTGTGAACGAGATTGAAGCAGAAAGAAAATATATGATGTACAGATGCTTAACCTTTTATCCAGAATTGTTGGGACCAGACACCTGCCATTAAACGGATTCTTCCAGATTTTGGAATCATTTTGATTTCAGTCCCTTTAAGCAAGTGCCTCGCACCTAGCCCCTGCCGTCCACCCCCAACCCCCCTCATCGCCCATCCACCTGTCCTGTCCATCTGTCGTGCCCCCCCAACCCCCAGGGCACAACAGATGGTGCTCCAAAATCATGCAAAATCCGAAACACTTCTGGTCCCATGCATTTCAGATAAGGGGTACTAGACCTGTAGTAATGTTTAAGAAACAGGTGGCCAGAATACCCCGATGTAAAGCCACATATTCTACCTGAGAGTGGCTGTTGGGAGGCCACCTGAAAGAGCCTGACGCGGCTCGGAGGAGTACTCACCAACCCTCCTCCGGGAGGTATAATCTCCGCATCTGAGCAGTCCCCTGAGGCACCTGAATGCAGCCGTCTGAAAACGGCTGCTAGGGAGCGGGCTGATGATAATCAGCCGCCGACCCAACTCCCGCGCCTGACAGCCCCCCTCCCCACTGCCCCAACATTCCGTGCCAACGGGAGCCGGAGTGCATTCCGAGGTGCCTCTCCTGCAGCTGTTCCTTTCAGATGAACAGTGCAGCCCTTTCAGGGCTGCCACCTGAATGACCATTCCACAAGTCTGTATCCACCTGCAGGCACATTCTTGGCGAAGAATGCACCTGAAAGCAGCTCTAGATAGATATATAAACATACAGGGAACAGAGGAATGTCTATCATGTACGAGAAGCAAAATTTTAGTTTGATTTGGGCATTGTATTCAACATGAAGAGCCTGTTCCTGTCGTGTATGTTTCTATGTTCTAAAACAGCTCCCAAAGTTTGGAATAAACATGGATGGAAATGCAGAACACTGTCCTATAACCTACTTCCATTGCCGTTCTGGTTATGCCTTTTAATAAAGGGCTTCAATGTTTCTTCCAACAGTCAAGCTTCCTAACCTTGCCACTTAATATTGTCTGTCAGCAGCAGGATAACGACTGCACTCTGATGACAAGCCAACTGTTTTATGTTTGATGTCACTTGCAAAATGCATGTACATTCATGGTGCAGACACCGGTAATTCACCTAAAAGCAGCACTTGGGTCAGAAAGATGAACAGGCAACAGGGAAAAACATAAGGATGATCTGTAACTTTTACATGCAAAGATTTGGTTATTCTTCATGTTATGTCAGATTTTTAAAAAAAAGCTGGAATTAGTATGTGGATTTTCTGGTGACTTTGACTTTATATTGTTTGAGCCAGGACAATGTGATGGCTGATGCTAAATGAAAGGAAGGAACAAGAGACCGTCGGTGAATTGTAAGGTGACAATAAGGCCCCAATACTTCATCATCTAAAGCCCAAGCAGAAAGGGAGCACTAGAGGACTCTCTTTTCTTGGAAGCAGCATGGGAAATGATGACCTCGTTCTGGACATTATAGACAAGGAACTAGGATGGTGATATTGATAGGTACTTCCTGGTGTTTTAATCTTTTTTTGTCCACTGCCTGGGTTATTGGTGTTTTTACATAAACCCACTAACCTACCGGTTAATGCTACCCTGCTCACTCCATTTTTTCACATGGTGTCCTGTCCTCTCCATTTCCTCACTTCCGACTCCCCCTCTGTGCGTTTTTATTTCTCAGCTTCTTGCCTTCAAATTGCTGCCTACAGTTGCCCTCCTTCCCATAATGGCAAAGTGCAGTTTCCAGTATGCTGATAACAACTCCTCTGGAACACAAAACAATTGCTTAACTACATCATGTTCTCTTGAAAGTTCCATGCAAGAAAGTGGTCCTGCTGCTCTCAAGTCTGGAGTCATAAACATTTCATGGTAGCCAGCTTTAACTTGCAGAGAGCTGGTGCAGAAGAGAAAAATCCTTTATGATCTGTGAAAAAAGAGGCCTAAAACACATGCACAATCAGTGGCACGATGGGGAAATAAGCTTTGTGGGTTAGCCAGAAACTTGTGCAAAACTCTGTCCTCCTACTTATCTTTAGTAGTGGAATGTGGGTTCCTCTGTCTGCAGGAAGCTTTAGTAATGATCATTAATGCATGAATTCACTGTTAACATCAAGATGTTTCTTATCCCTCACGCTCAAGACCATAAATCAGGTGCAATAGTTTTTTTAAAAATCATTTTGATAGCCAGAGACGATTCTGTCCTTGTATTTCTTCAGTTTGGCAGTTTAGGTCAACAGCGATTGTTGGTTTAATTGTGAACTCTTTAGTGATGTGAAAACATCAGCTGCTGTTGAAAATGAGCATTCAGTTCTGAAACGGTAGAGTGGTTGGAGTATGTGTTTCACAGCTTCAGGGATCCAGGTTCACTTGCACCTTAGCTGTCGGTATGGGAATGACACATTCCCTCCATGACCCTGCACCACCTCTTGGTGCTCTGGCTTCCTCCCGCATCGCAGGGACCTGCTGCTAGATTAATTGACCACTTTGTCTATGTTTATGGTATTGAGGATCAGAGGGGAGTTAATGAATATGTGCAAGAAAGGATAAGCAGCAGGGACATGGAGAAGTGAGAAGTGGGGATTGGGATGAATACCTTGGGAAAACATATGGTCTCAGTGGGAAATAATGGCCTCCTTCTGGACATTATAGATCAGAAAATAGCAAAGATGCCACTATTGGACATTTCCTGGTACACAAGTCTTCCAGTTCTGCACACTACCTCGATTACTCACATGAATCCCTTCATCAATATGGTGTTCTGTCCTCTTCACTTTCAGACAGACATTTATATGGTTTTCAGAATATTTGATCATTGGGGGACTTGTAGAATCAAAACTACCTGCCACAAATACACACGGAAAAGTAGAATACAGTAGGGGCCCTTCACTGCATGAGATTGTGGCAATCAATATAAACCTACTCCACGATCAAACATTTCATTACAACCCTCAATTTTTCTTACATCTAAGTGCCTATCTGAGAGATTTATAAATATCCCTATTATCCCTATATTATGCTTACCTCACCTACAAATGTAAGGTGTTGCATTTTGGATGGGAAAATTAAGAAAGGACATATATGGTGAATGGTAGGGCATGGAGGAGCTCAATAGAACAGATGGATCTAGAAACACAGATACATAATTCCCTAAAAGTGGCGTCACAGGTAAATAGGGTTATCAGGGAGAGTGAAGAATTTATAGATACAACGCTCAGGGAAGTGCTTACCCCTGGATTGGGGGGGTCAGGTAAGTGAACTACTGTCAGGGGAGGGGGGAAAGTTGCTAGCTCTGTGGTGAGCACCCCGGTGGCTACAAATATCGTGTATTGGATGTAGTTGGGGAAGATAACCTGCCAGAGGTTGCACCAAGGGAACCGGTGGTGCGGAAAGGAAGGAAGGGGAACAAGGTGGTCACTGGGGACTCCATCGTCAGGGGAACAGACAAAAGATTCTACGAACCTGACAAGTGTTCCCGTATGGTGTGTTGCCTCCCAGGAGCCAGGGTGCGAGACATCTCGGATAGGGTTCAGAGTATCCTGGGGGGGGGGGAAGGTGAACAGCCAGAAGTCCTGATACACGTGGGTACAAATGACGTGGATAAGATGAAGGAGGAGATCCTGAAGAGGGACTACCGTGAGCTCGGAAGGAGGTTAAGAAGCAGGACCTCCAGGATTGTAATCTCGGGGCTGCTACCTGTGCTGAGCGTGGGTGGGGGCAAAAATAATAAAATCAGGAGGTTAAATGTGTGGCTGAAGGAATGGTGCAGAGTGCAGGGATTCAGGTTCATTGACCATTGGGATCTCTTCTGGGGAAGACAAGACCTCTACAGGAGGGATGGTTTACACCTGAATGCAACAGAGGCCAATATACTGGCAGTTAGGTTTAATAATGCTGTCGGATTTGATTTAAACTAATTTGGCAGGGGGAAGGGAACAGGACTGATAGGGAAGCGGATAGGAGAGTGAATATAGGGGTGGTTCCGTTAGATGGTGAAACAATAAGGAAAAAGGGAACTAAAAGTGATAGGAGAGTAGGGGCAAGTGCATCGAGAACAAAGGTGGAGGGAGAAAGGAGATATGGTATCAAGGTATTGTGTATGAATGCACGGAGTGTAAGGAATAAAATGGATGAGCTTGAGGCGTAAATGGCAATGGGAGGTTATGACATTGTCGGAGTAACGGAGACATGGCTGCGGGAAGGGCAGGATTGGGAAATAAATGTTCCCAGGTACACGTCCTATAGAAAAGACAGAAAGTTAGGAAGAGGAGGTGGGGTAGCTCTGTTGGTAAGAAATGAAATTCAGGCGTTTGAAAGGAAAGACATTGAAACAGGTGGGGTAGAGTCTGTTTGGATAGAATTAAGAAATTGCAAAGGCATGAGGACCATAATGGGGGTCATTTACAGGCCTCCGAAAAGTAGCTCAGATATCGGTAGAAGTATAAATCAGGAATTAAGAGTGGCATGTCAAAGTGGTAGCAATACGGTAGTTATGGGGGACTTCAACATGAAGGTGGACTGGGATAATCAGACGGGGGCAGGAACACAAGAGAGTGAGTTTATTGAATGTCTACGAGATACTTTCTTGGAGCAGCTAGTGGAGGAACCTACCAGGGGGAAGTCGATTCTGGACTTGGTGCTGTGCAGCGACGCAGAGTTAATAAGTGACCTCGATGTAGGGGAGCCATTAGGGAATAGTGACCATGGTATGGTTACTTTTGAGCTGCAATTAGAAAGGGAAAAAGAAAGGAAGTCGGAAGCATCTGTACTGCAGTTAAATAAAGGGGATTATGCAGCTATGAGGGAGGAGCTAGCCAAAATAAAATGGAAAGATACACAAGCTGGGAGGACAACTGGGGAAAAATGGCAGGTATTTTTGGACATTTTTCACAG
The DNA here is from genome assembly GCF_036971445.1 of Narcine bancroftii. Taxonomy (NCBI): domain Eukaryota; kingdom Metazoa; phylum Chordata; class Chondrichthyes; order Torpediniformes; family Narcinidae; genus Narcine; species Narcine bancroftii. The sequence goes on from NC_091472.1 coordinate 242,026,344, forward strand.
GATTCAGGACAAATCTATTCCAAAGTGGAGGAAAGGCTCTAGGAGATGCAAATGGCAGCCGTGGCTAACTAATGAAATTAAGTGCAATATCAAATCCAAAGGGAGTAAGTATAAGATAGCGAAGCGGAGTGGGAAGTTAGAGGATTGGGAAACCTTCAAAGAGCATCAGAGGGTAACTAAGAAAGTCATAAGAGAGGGGAAAATGAAGTACGAGAGGAAATTAGCAAATAATATACTGGAGGATAGCAAAAGCTTTTTTAAATATGTTGAGGAAGAAATTGGTTCGGTCTAAAATTGGTCCATTAAGAATGGAAAAGGGTGGAATTATTACTGGAAACAAGGAGATGGCTGAGGAATTTAACAAATACTTTGCAACTGTCTTCACCAAGGAGGATATAGGTTTGGTCAGTTAGGGGGTAGTGGTCATGCGGTATCAAGAGACTTGGGGAACTTTCCTGGGGAAGTAGGGGATCTAATGGATATCCGGATCCAGAAGCAGGAGATGTGAGTAAATTGTTGGGACTGAGGGCTGATAAATCCCCAGGGCCTGATGGGCTACATCCCAGGGTGCTTAAAGAAGTTGCTATGGAAATTGTGGAGGCACTGGTCGACATTTTCCAAAGTTCCATAGATTCGGGGGAGGTCCCTGAGGATTGGAGAGTGGCTGATGTGGTGCCGATTTTTAAGAAGGGAGGGAGGGAGAAATCGGGAAATTATAGACCGGTCAGCCTGACGTCAGTGGTGGGGAAGGTATTGGAATCTATCACAAAAGGAGTAATAGCAGAACACTTAGGCAGAAATAATAGTATAAGGGCTAGTCAGCATGGATTCCTTAAGGGTAAGTCATGCTTGACTAACCTTCTGGAATTTTTCGAGGATGTGACAAAAAGGGTGGACTTGGGAGAGCCAGTGGATGTGGTGTATTTGGACTTCCAGAAGGCCTTTGATAAGGTATCGCACGGGAGACTAGTGGGCAAGATCAGGGAGCATGGTATTGGAGGTAAGGTGCTGACATGGATAGGAAATTGGTTAAGAAATAGGAAACAAAGGGTTGGAGTAAGCGGGTCTTTTTCAGGATGGCAGGATGTGACGAGTGGAGTGCCGCAGGGCTCGGTATTAGGTCCTCAGTTGTTTGTAATTTATGTCAATGATTTGGATGAGGGGATTATTAATAACATGAGCAAATTTGCAGATGACACTAAACTGGGTGGCGGTGTGGGGTGTGAGGAGGATGTCAGGAAAATGCAGAGGGACTTGGACAGGTTGGGGGAGTGGGCTGCTGAATGGAAGATGATGTTCAATGTGAGCAAATGTGAGGTTATCCATTTTGGGGGCAATAATAGGAAAGCTGAGTATTATTTAAATGGAGACAAGCTAGGGAGTGGGGAGGTGCAAATGGATCTGGGTGTACTTGTTCACCGGTCACTGAAGGCTAACATGCAGGTTCAGAAAGCTGTGAAAAAGGCAAATGGCATGTTGGCTTTCATAAAGAGGGGATTGGTATATAGGAACAGAGACGCCCTTCTGCAGTTGTGAGACCCCACCTGGAGTATTGCGTCCAGTTTTGGTCTCCAATTTTGAGGAAGGACATACTAGCTATAGAGGGTGTGCAGCGCAGATTTACAAGGTTAGTTCCAGGGATGGCTGGGTTGACATATGCTGAAAGGCTAGAAAAACTGGACTTGTATCCGATGGAGTTTAGAAGGATGAGGGGGGACATGATTGAGGTGTACAAAATTATCAGGGGGATAGACAGGGTGAAGTCGGATTACTTGTTCCCAATGATGGGGGAGACGAGGACTAGAGGGCATAGTTTAAGAATACAGGGTAGGACCTTTAGGACGGAGATGAGAAAACATTTTTTTACCCAGAGAAGTGTGAATCTGTGGAATGCTCTGCCACAGAGGGTGGTAGAGGCATATTCGCTGATTATGTTCAAAAGAGAGTTAGATAAGACTCTAGTGGACAAAGGAGTTAAGGGGTACTGATAGTAGTGATCAGCCATGATCTGTAAAATGGCGGTGCTGGCTCGACGGGCCGAAGGGCCTACTCCAGCTCCTATTGTCTATTGTCTATTGTCTACTGTCTTTTGGCATATTAACATCAAAATGTTGAGTACAGGATTTGGGATGTTATGGTAAAGTTGTTAAAGACCTTGGTGAGGCCAAATTTGGAGTATTGTGTGCAGTTCTGGTCGCCAAACTATTGGAAAGATATCAATAGAATGCATAGAAGATTTATAGAATGTTACCCAGACTTCAGAAACTGTGTCCCTGGAGCGTAGAAGAATAAGGGGAGATTTGAAAGAAGTATTTAAAATTATTAGGAGTCCAGACAGTGTAAATGTATACAGGCTTTTTCCACTGAGCATAGGTGAAGGACAAACCAGAGGACATGGGTTAAGGGTGATGGGAGAAAAGTTTAGGGGAAACATTAGAGGGAACTTCACACAGAGAATTGTGGGAGTGTGGAACATACTCCCAGTTGGAAGTGGTAAATGCAGGATCAATTTTAATAATTACATAACCATATAATCAAATAACAATTACAGTATGGAATCTGGCCATCTCGACCCCTCTAGTCTGTACCAATTTAAGTGATCTCCTCTAGTCCCACTTACCTGCTCCCTGCCCATAACCCTTCAATCCCCTCACATCCCTGCATGTATCCAACCTTTTCTTAAATGACAAAATTGACCTTGCTGCAACCACCTCTTCCAGAAGGTCATTCCACTCAGCCACCACTCTCTGAGTGAAGAAGCTCCCTCTCATGTTACTTCTAAACTTTTTCCCCGTAATCCTTAACATGACCCCTCATTCCAATCTCACCTACCCTCAAGGGGAAGAGCCTATTCACATCTACTCTGTCTATTCCCCTAATAATTTTAAATACCTCTATCAAATCCCCCCTCAACCATCTACATGCCAATGAATAAAGATCCAGTCTACTCAATCTTTCTTTGTATTCTGGACACTTCAATCCAGACAATATTTTAATAAATCTTCTCTGCACCCTCTCTACCTTATTGATATCCTTCCTATAATTTAGGGACCGGAATTGCACACACTATTCCACATTTGGCCTCACCAATGCCTTGAATAGTTTCTACATCACCTCCCAGCTCCTATATTCTATGCTTTGATTTATAAAGGTCAGCATACCAAAAGCCTTCTTTACCACTCTATCCATATGAGATTCCACTTTCAAAGAATGATGAACCATTATTCCAAGATCTCTCTGTTCCTCTGCATTCCTCAATGTCCTCCTCTTCACTCCATATATCCTGTTTTGATTATTCTTCCCAAAATGATGCAATTTGCACGTATCTACATTAAACTCCATCTTCCACCTTTCAGCCCACTCTTCTAAACAGTCCAATCCTTCTGTAGTCCCTGAAAACCATCTTCACTTTCCACAACTCCCCCTATTTTTGTATCGTCCACATATTTACTAACCCAATTTACCACTCTATCATCCAAATTATTAATGTAAATGACAAACAACAAGGGACCCAACACCGATCCTTGAGGCACACAGCTCATCACTGGCCTCCATCCTGACAGATAGTTATCCACCATGACTCTCTGGCATCTACCTTCTTGCCACCGGTGAAACCATCTGACTATGTCAACATTAATACCTAGTGCCTGAACCTTCCTTAAGAAGAATTTGGAGAGGTCCATGGATAAATGGGGAATAGAAAGCTATGGACTGGGTGCAGGTCATTGGGACCAGGCAGAATAATAGTTTGGCACAGACTAGAAGGGCTGAAGGGTCTGTTTATGTGCTGTAATGTCCTATAGTTCCATGCTTCTATACCAGCCTCCACCACCACTGCAGGCAGAGCATACCAGGCACCCACCACTCTCTGTATAAAGAAATGTACTATGACATCTCCTCTAAACTTCCTTACACTCACTTTAAATGGATGCTCTCTAGTATTGGCCATTGATGCCCTGGGAAAATCTGTTGGCTATCCATCCTATCTATGCCTCTCATCCTCTGTTGCTCAGTCAACCTTTCCTCATGACATATTCTCCAATCCTAGCAACATCCTAGTAAATCTCCTCTGCTCCCTCTTTAAAAATTCCACCTCTTTCCTGCAATAAGGCGATTAGAACAAAATACAACACTCCAAGTGTGGTCTACCCAGAGTTTTATAGAGCTGCAACATTACCTCCTGTCTCTTTGCTCAATCCCCTGACTAATGAAGGCCAACATATTATATGCCAACATAACCACACAATCAACTTGCAAGGCAACATTGAGGGATCCATGGACTTGGACCCCATAATCTCTTTGTTCTTCCATGATGTCAATAATCCTACTGATAACCATGTACTCTGCCTTCAAGTTTGATCTTCCAAAGTGCATAATTTCACACTTTTCCAGAGTGAACGCCTTCTGCCTCATTTTTTCTTCCTGATCCTCTAAATGCTGCCCCTCTTGTCAATCATGGTTCCTTTACTCCACCATCCTTTCCTCGTTAGTGAGACAAACCTATCCAGACCCCATGTAAGTGGTCCCTATACATCCTCCAGACTTCTGGTGTCCATTTCCCTAGTAAAGCTCCTAAGTTCCTGTCAGATATATTTGTAATTAGCAGACCGCTAATTAAATTCTTTCCCATATCATCTGCTCCTATCCTGGTCTTAAACCATAGTACACATTTCCAGAAATAATAAAGCCTATTTTGATGTAATCCTTTGATTTTGGCCATATAATGTTTGTCTTTGGAATGATTAATTGTAACAGAATAGTAGAAACTCTGCATTCTGATAATAGCCCCAACCTGACATTCCCAGTATTTTTGCTTGCATTTCAGATTTTTAGCATCTGTAGTTTTTTTTTTAAATTACAGAAGTTAATTAGTTGAATTAAACAGTATGAAGAACTTGGAAACTACATTGCTGCCTAGAAATTTGGCCATAATTGCAAATACTAAATGCATAATGCAGTAGTACCTGTGTTTGGACACATTTCAGCTCCATTAACTCAGTTGCAATTTAAGTTGTATTTTTTCACAGTTTAAAGTAACATCCTTATTCTCATATTCTATCCCATTGCTTTTCTTAAAAAATACCCTTCACACCTTCTTAATTGTCTTTGGTATTGAGCTACCATTTTCCAGTTTCTCTAAACATGTAATCCATTGAAATGCAATAAAAATCTTCCTGGATTTCACACTCTATCTCCCCACACTGCTTCTGCAGGCCCCTGGGCAGGGCAGAGATTTAAAGAGGTCAATGTACCACATGAGCAAGATTGCGGCTCATCGAATAGGGAGATTATGGCAGCATGAAGCAAAATGACTGGCTTCAGAAAAGAAGAACTGAGTCAACATGAATCAATTGTGTTCCACATTGAATGGTAAACAACCTTTTTTCCATGGAGTCAGTGCAGGGACCACAGTTTTTTTTTGATTCTCTATTAGGATTGTTCAGGGTAAAATTTGAAAAATTGAAGATAATGCCAAGCTTGGAGATGTGGCAATTAGTGAGAAGGATGGCAAAAGGCTGTAAGTAATAAAATGGTAAGAGTGTAACAGTCTTAAGTGTGAAAGGTTTGCAGACTTCTTGCAGATGGAATTAAAAGCAAAGGAATGTGATCAAACATTTTGCAAGAATAGTTAGGAAAACCAATGGAGAATAAATTGCAGAGTTCTACAGGGGGTGCAGGAATAGAGGGACCTGGCTGTACATTTCCATAAAAGTGCCACAAAGTACACAATAGGAAGGCAATTTCAATCATTAAAAAACATTGAAATAAAAATTGTAAATGCTGGAAGTTCTCGGCAGTCAGGCAGAATTTGTGGAAAGAGTAAATGACAACATTTCAGATCAATGTTCCATCATCAGAAGTAGAAGTGAGACAATACGAGCATTTTAAGTTTTAAAAGGGAGAGGGATGGAGAGTACAAAGGAAAATTTTTGAAAAGAGTGGAGTTGTCCATGTGACAATACACTTAGAATCATCTATTTAATGAATGAACAAGGGAAGTTCTTATAGAGTGAAACCTGTGAAGTGCAGAGCAGAGCAGTTGCTGGAAATAGGAGACAAAAGAAAATGGCTGAATTGCCCTGCAGGTTAGGCAGCATTCACAAAGATAGAGAAATCGAGTACATGTTACAAGTAGATTACCTTTAAAATAGAAATGGTTAACTCTGACACAAATTGGAAATTGATCCCAGAGTTGCAATGTTTTTCAAAAGAGTGAAGACCACATCATGAACATCAAATGTGAAAAGTGAAAATGGATGATTGGTTCACTTGGAAGGACTGATGGGGTCCGAGATGGTGAACAGAGAACTGGGAAAATATTCAGACTATGATAAGGTGAATAAAGGCCTTGGAATGCTGGAAACAGAGGGAGGGTAAGATGTATCTGGTTGAATCTCTTTGAAGGTGGTGAAAATTATGCAGAATGATTTGTTGAAAATGCAGAATGGGGTTCTAATTGCATGAGGAATAATTCCTGTTAACTGAATTTTTGCTTCTCTATGCTTATTTAAAATGACTGGAATTTTACTATTTGACAAATGACTAGTGAATGAGATGCTTCATGCATTTCTCGGAGGGAACTCAATAAAGATTCAAGGGAGCATTTCAAACTTGCATTCATTAATTTGACTTTTTAAATTATATTATAGCTTTTGCTTTATTCAAGTTTAAATATACAGCATGGTAACAGGCCCTTTCGGCCCACGAGCCCATTCTGCCCAGTTATACCCAATTGATCTACAACCCTGACACATTTTTAAGGGTGGGAGGAAACTGGAGCTTCCAGTGAATACCTATGCAGACATGGGGAGAACGTACAAACTCTTTGCAGACAGCGTGTGATTTGAACTCCAGTCTCGATCCCTAGCGCTGCAATAGCATTGTCCTAAGTGTTACACAAATCACGTCACCCACTTTTCAGGCTGAACATTCAAAGTATAATGTCCAATATAAGAGTATCCTCAGTATAGTTGAGTAAAAGGGTTTCCAGTTCATCGGTTCTTGAGGACGTGAAAAAAATGCCGAGAACTTAGTGCCGGTATTAAAAAGTAAAGAGCGCCATATTATCATGTTTCACTAAAAAGATGTGTTTGTTTATTACTTTTCTCATTTGAGTAGGAATGGATATCACACAAACCAAAGTAATAAATTGTATTGTTTGCTGCATCTTTTAACTTAAAAATAGCTTGTTTCACTGTTCTGGTTTAAACTGTTTAGTAAATCACCTTTTGAGATAAGTGACCTTGAAACATACCCATTTAAAAAAAGACAGACTTACTCAGTAGTATGCCTGATAGAGAACTCTCTTAACTAGCTACTATGGTCCTAAACATTTTATGTATATTGTGAGTATGAAACCCAAAGTGAAATCTCTCTCTTTTTTCTCTCTGGTGTGATGTTTCCACTCAAAAAATCAACCATCTGAATAAGATTATAAGCTTTCACCACACAAGCAATAATGCTGGCAGCTACTTGAGGAAAACGTTAAAGATTTTAAAGTGTCCACAAAGTAACTCTCTATCATCAACTAGAGGTCTTCATGGAAAAGTCCAGATCAGGGAGCCATGCAGACTTGGAATTCATTCTGAAACTACTAATACAATTTATCACAAACATCAATCGATTATCTCTGAAACTTCTTCAAATGAGTCGGATTTACTCATTTCATTTTCTCTTTAGAGCTACTCTATTGATAATTGACTCTCTAGCTACAGAAACGCAAATACCACCACACTATACTTGTTAAGTCTTATTTTATCTTCTGTAAAAGGTCATATGTTAGTCACATTCAAATTATCAGTGTTCTTAAGAATTGATATGGTTTAGTTGATCTTTGATATGTTTTGGCATTAGAAAAGCAGTTATTAGAGATGACCACAAGATGTCAAAGCCTTTCAATATCAATGTTCATCTATGAGGTAGAAAGCTGTATTAAACCATCTGAACAGGCTCAACCATTATCCTCCTGCACTGTGATGCCAACATATTGGAAGCCTAAATGAAATGATTCATGCCCAGAACAATGTATTCAAACATTTGGTAAATACAATCCTTCAGAAGGAAACACAGGAAGAACATCGTCTCCATTCTAAATACTCAAATTACAACATCAGTAGTACAGGCTGTTGACATCTCTGTGTTTAGGTCACAAGTAGAACTATGAATGAAACAAAAGGTTAGTACAGGACTCAGTAATGCAAAAGATTTCAGGAGAAACGTTGGGAGAAAGCCGGGGAAATGAGATCATAGGGAAGCACACAGGAATAGATTAGGTGGATTCCGAACATAATGGCAAAAGGCTGTGAAAGGCAGTACAGTCAGAATTTAGGAGTTAAAGCACGCAGCTAAAGCCACCAAGTAATGACAAAGGCAGGAAGGAGTCAGTTTAGCCAGGACACAGAGTTGGGGTGGAGCAATTAAGGAAGAAAATATTCAGATAATTTGAAACACAAAATCAAGTTCATGATACCCATTTTAAGGTAGGTGCTACACAATTTGAATTTCAACACTGAATCACTTTGCACTAACTTGCTAATTTCACATGGACACTCCATTTAGTCCTATTGTGAAATTGCCTGTATCACAGTTTGACTTCCCTCAATTATTTATTTTGTTCAGAGGTAAACATAAGTCTAAAAATGTTCTTCCCTGCTGCAATTAAAAAAACCTTCACATTGAAGAGGCCACTGTTATTCATTTGCTTTCCTTCTTTATTCCAAAGGAAACCAGATGAGCTCATGATGAATGGCTTACAGAAGAGAACACCTTGGGATGGGATAAGTAAAAACACAATGTTGGAGAAACTTAGCAGGGCAAACAGAGCCCTTCATACAGCAAAGATAAAAATAAATAACCAAGTTTTGGGCTTGAGTGCTTGTAATGCATGTGAAATAGGTTCAGTGGGACCTAAGGGTAACAAATCTAGAGGCAGCTGATTGAACAGTAGTGTTTTATTTACACGCGCAGGGAAGACACACACACTTACCAGATTAAATGATACCCTTGCAATCACTCACAAGTAGAATGCTTTTCAATTAAGTTACGGCATACGATACTGGCCACCCCTTGATATCCCTGGCAGGCATGGTTCTTATGTAACTAAACTAGGGCCGCTAGGTACTCAATACTACAGCTTCCAACCCTTTGTCTGTACACACCTTACTAATGATTCTCCAGCATTGCCCACGGTTCCCAACCTAGAGGAACTTGGGTTCATCCCAGAAAGGAAAGAAGAAGATGGCTCACATGAGGTGGGCTTTATAGTGACATCTGCTGGAGGGTACGGACCAGGTATCGATGAGGCAATTAAAGGGGCCAATCACTAGATGTGCACTGACTTGTGGGCAAGGTTTGACATTGATTGGCAGGTGAGGTTTCAGATGGAGAGGTCACATGCCCCTCTGCAACCCACATTACAGCCCTTCGTCAAGATATGGAAAAATGACAGTAGACGTTTGAATAAGAAGGTAAGGGGGAAGTTGGGGTAGGGGCGGGGGGGGGCAGGGAGTAGCATGGTTACGAAAGTGAAGAAGGTGGAGAAGGCAAGCAAGGGGTGGAAGGATGGCTGGGTGAATAGAGAGGGAAGGGGGTGAAGACCTGAGGGAAAGAAGCCAAGAAGAAGGAAAGGGAGGGGAAGAAAAGAGAGCAGGTTAGTGGAAACCGGAAAAGTTGATGTTAACGCCATCTGGCTGGAGAGTGCCTCAGGTGTTATTCCTCCAATTTACTGGTGGTCATGGTGGGATGCTAAACGAGGCCATGGACAGGCATGTGAATATGGGAGTAGGACGCAGAGCTAAAATGGTTGGCCACTGGGAGGTCAGTGAAGTGAAGTCACTCAGTCTCTCTATGTAAAGAAAGCCACAAAGAGAGCAATGGAAGCAACAAATCAGGCCCGTGGTTCACTTGAAAGGCCTGTTTGGGGTCCCGGACTGTGGTGACAAAGGAGGTGTGGGTGCAAGTCTGGCACCTCCTGTGGCCACTGGGGAAGGTGGCAGTGGCAGGGACAATTGGCGGGGAGGGATGAGTGCATGAGGGAACGAGGAAGTCATGGACGGAGCAGACCCTACAGAAAGCAGAAAGGGGAAATGGGATCCTGTTGTAGGTACCGGAAATTCTGGAGGAAAGTGTGTTAGATGCAGAGGGTGGTGGGGTGGTGGGTAAGGACAAGGGGAATCCTGAGCTTGATGTATCTGGGGGCAGAGGGCCAGGGCTGATGAGCAGAAAATGGAGAAGGTGCAGGTGAGGGCTGAGTTGATGGTTATGGAGGGGAAGCCACATTTGTGGAAGAAAACAGACATTTCAGAAGATTGAACTGGAAGATCTCATCTTAGGAACAGAAGCGGTGGAGATGGAGAAATTGCGAGAAGGGAATAGGATCCTTGCAGGGGACAGGGTGTGAGGAAGTGAGGTCGTGGTAGTTGTGAGAGTTAGTGGGTTTATAATATATGTTGGTGGAAATTCCAGAAAGGGGAGAGTGTTGTTGGAAATGGACCGGGTGAGTTTGAGATTGGGGGTGGAAGTTGGTAGTGACGTGAATAAAGTTGACAAGCTCATCACAAGTGCATGAGGCAGCCCTGAGGCAGTCATCAATATAATGGAGAAAGAGTTGAGGGGTCTTGCCTGTGTAGGCTTGCAGCATGGATTGCTCCACCAAGCACACATACAGGTGTAGCTGGGACCAGGATAGGTACTCATGCCTACTCCTTTGATTTAGAAGAAGTGAGATGAGTCAAAGAAGAAGTTCTTTAGAGTTAGGACAAGTTCTGCTAGGCGGAGGAGGGTGGTAGTAGAGGGTGACTGGTCGTGTCTCTAGTCCAGAAAGAAACAAAGATCTTTAAGACCTCTGTCTGGGGAATGGAGGTATAAAGGGACTGGATATACATTGTGAAATTAGGCTGTCCAGTTTGAGGAATCTGAAGTTATTGAAGAGATGGAGGGCATGTGAAGTATTGGAGATGTAGATGGGGAGGTATTGGGCCAAGGGAGAAAGGATAAAGTCAAGGTAAGATTTCATAAAGAGGACCAACCAGGGTTATTTTCCGAATGCCAGTCATGAAGCTGACAAAGAACCACACTTATAACCTGGTCCAGCTAATCATGGTCAGCCATAGGTGGCTTCAGAATACGATGAAGTAAATTAACAAAAAAGTGTTTATTACAGCATGGTAGAAATCAATTCTGGACTTTGAAACCAGTGCTGACCAACCCCATCTGTTTTGGGAGGGAGGGAGGAAACTGAAGCACCCAGGGACAACACACACAGACATAGGGAACAGATACAAACTCCTTCCAGCCAGCGGCAGATTTGAACCTATATTGCTGGTGCTGAAATAGTGTTGCACTAATTGAAAGAATGTTGCTGGGGGCATTGGCTATTATTGGATATAGAAAGTGGTTGTGACTGCTGCAAATGTGATTCATGGCAGGTAAAGCAGTATGACTGATTTCACTCAAAAGTCATCCTGTTCCAGGAAAATAAATTAAATTCCATTTATACAGTGTTGAGTAAAACATCATCATTGTTGAATTCCTGACAAATAAATATTATAACTGAATTTAATACTCTTATTTAACACTGCATATACAGTGAAACCTTGTTAGAACGCGATTTGTTAATCCGTGGAATTGTTTATAGCGCAGGTGTCTGTGGACCCCAAACATTGATTTTAGGAGCCAAACTAACAGTGACTAACAGCCACAAACTCAAAAATGGATTCTTATAACTCATTTACAGGATGTGTATGTTCATATGTGGGGTTTAAAGGTCCTAAAGGTCTTATTATAGGGTTTGAATCACAGCATTCTGTTTTCCTGTTTCTTGAATCATTACATCTGTTCCACGGCTCAGCTGTAACGCAGTATGAAATCTTGGACCCTGTGGTTCTAACGAGGTTTTACTGTACCTTTTTATTTCTCCTTGTGGCTCAATGACCACGTTCCTTGTTCTCACCACACTGGGCAAGAGTTTATGAACAGGTGCTCTGGCTGTGCTAACTGTCTACAATGAAATTACATGCTGCAAAACAAATGATTGATTAATCAAATGGATTGGTAGACAAAGAGCTTACTAATAGAGATGGGGAGAAACAAGTAGCCTGATTATTGTTGGCATCTTGTTACACTCCCATCAACTCTTCAGTTATTGAACATCCAGTAAGCCCAGTGTTTATAGGAGATACTATTAGAAATCTGTACCTCATTTGCATCAATACCACTATTCACCGACCACGTGGTTTGGAAACATTCCAGCATTCGCTGTTTCAGCTGCTTTGGGAGTCGATGAACTCGTATGAAATCCTTCAAGTCTTTTGTCCTGGTGTGGTATAAAGATCGTCGGGAATACATTCGCTGGATGATTGCAGTCACATTTCCAAATACTACTGCGTGCATGAGAGCTGTGGAAGGAACAGAGTGTCAAGTTAAATATGAAGCTGTCTTTTTAACAATAAGAATGTAGATACTGTTCAAGGGCTATTCTTCCAATATTTTTATATTCTTACTAGCCTGACAGACAGATATACTTGTGAGGTCTCATATTAATAGCACAATTATGTGATTATTTTTCATAATGCTCATTGGTTTGCTAATATGAGATCCCATCTGCGCATGTGCAGCCAGCTCATCTGTTTGACTTGCAGCACAGGGGCCATTTTGAGTGCCAACAAAAGGTCAAAAAAAGTCAGTAAATCGTGTTTAAGACGATCTGACCAACGTATGGAGGCTGGGTGTGAACCCCAGGGAGGCTCTCCCTCGAAGGAGGTGAGCAAAAAGTGATCCAGGGCAGCTGGTGGGAGGTTTCCTGGCCCTGAGCTGGGGGAGGAGCTCAGTAAAGAAGCCTCAAGCTTATAGATCTCCTACAGTGCAACTGAAGCACCAAAGAACCAGTGGGTCTGCCAGTGAGCAGTCAAACCGCTGAGAAGCAGCAATGCTGACCTACCTCTGTTAGGAGGAAAGTTGATCTACCTCTGTTGGGGGTGGGATCAGGCAACAGCGGCCTACGCTCGTGAAGGGTGGGGCCCAAGTCTGGCTGCACTGACCTAGCTTTGCTGAAGTTGGGGTCTGACGTATCTGGCAGTGATAAAGAAATGCTGCTGCAGGAGGCGAACTCATTGAGGGCATGCCTCCTCAGTTCTAGTGGCAATGAAGAGGCGGTGCCTTCACTTAGTAAGACAAGGCCTAGCCACTCTACAACCCGCTCATCCACCCACTTGACAGGCGAGGCTGACCACCAGCCACACAAAAAGCCTTAGATAAGGCAATTTAAGTGTCTCTGATTCACAGGCACCCTCTCGATCAGGGCCTGTCACAAAAGCCTGTCGAAATGCAGAGCCTACGACCGACGAGGAGATCTTGCTAAGACTGGACAAAGTTGGAAGGCATGATAACAGCAATCATGAATAAACCACAAGCGCCTTCTGAACAGGGGGGAGGAATCTTATTTCCAATATGAATGGGACAAGGGAGAGCCTGAGGGGCCAGACATGGAAATAGAGTCCCCTAACCCCCAATACAACTACTCCCATTGATTGGGTTAAGAGAAAAGTTCCATCAATTGCAGCAAAATTTTAATTACCAAGGACATTGGGTAACCCCTCGATGAAGAACTTGCAGGGTCAATATCTTATCTGGTATCTTATGTCTTCGAAGAGACAGTGCTAGAGGACGCTATTTAAAAAAAACCCCTACCCAGCCAATTGCCCTTTGCTGGATGTATCAAAAGTGAACCGTACAATTTGAAACAATTTGAACGTCCCCACGAGAGCCAAGGACACGAAGCTGCAGAGATTAAAGGGCTCTCTGGTTAAAGGTATCACTGCGTTTGCCCAGACACTGTCATCAGATATAACAGAGACACATCAAGATGCGCTGGGGTTGCTCTCCCATGCCAATTACAAACTGAATGCCTTCCAGGAGGAGCTGATAAAGCCTGATCTAAATGTTTGGTATGCTCATTTACGTAATCCCATTAATTCTGTCACTAAATTTCTCTTTGGTGATGATCTGAGTAAACAGGTGAAGGATCTGAACGAGCAGCAGAAGGCAGCAGCTGGAGTGGTCAGAGGCTCGAGAGTACAGGCAAGAACAACAGCAATGTTTCATCCCTATCGCAGGTGTGCGGGGGATTTTAAGAGAGGATATCCCTTTTAGGCGACACCACCACGCAGGCATATTTTAGGGCAATGCCCTCTGTGTAGACAGTGGCAACAGAATTTTCCTGCCCAAAGCTCTTTGCAGAGGTCGAGTCAAATTGCACACCCATGCTGGCCCACCTATAGACAGCTGAGAGCATTTTCTAATTAAGATGATAAAGTTGTGGGCGGTCGATTAACAATGTTCTTTAGCCAATGGTGTAATCTTCCTGGTGAGGCAGAGCTTTACATCCACGTTGTCCAAATAATTTACTGAAGTCGATGTGCTCAGTGTGGCTTTCTCTACATTGGTGAGACCAAACTCAGATTGGGTGACTGCTTCACCGAACACCTACGTTCAATTTGTGACTCTAAATCTGAGATTCCTCCAGCCCAATGATTTTACCTTCCTTCTCCATTCTTACAGTGACACGTCTGTCCTTGGCCTTATTCATTTTCAAGTGAGGCTAAATGTAAACTTGAGGAACATACTCCACCTGGGTAGTCTTAAACTGAATAGCATGAACATTGAGTTTTCTTATTTTAGGTAACCCCAGACCTCCCGTGTCTCCAAAATTTCAAATTTCTCTTTCTAACTTTTTCTCCCCTCCTCAATGGTTTCTCCCTCACACCTCCTGTCCGACCACCTCTGGGCCCCTCCCCAGCCGCTTTCCTCCTTTAAATAGATATAATTTCACCTCTTCTAGATTAGTCCTGATAGAGGGTTCAGACACAAAATGTTTGCTGTTTATTTCTACCCAAGGATGCTGTCTGACCTGTTGAGTTTCTGCATCAGTTCTTTGTCTGCTGGATATTCCACAATCTGCAGATTTTGTGGTCCTCTCCTCCATATTCAGGTTTGTAGTTTTTCAATTTTTAAATTTAGACATACAGCACTGTAGCAGGCCAATTCGGCCCTAAGAGTCTGTGCTGTTTAATTTACACCCCATTAACTGACATCACGGTACACTACAGACTCACAAATTCTTCTTATGTTGCCTTTGAAGAAATGTCCATCCACAAGAGCTCCTGGGCCTTTTGTGGGCAGCCTCCAAGAAGCTTCCAAGACCCTGCCACCGGTCTCTCCAATTAAATTCACTGCTAGTCACCCTTAAAATGAAGCAGTCTCTCCAAGTGACCTCCACTGTTAGTTACAATCAAAATGAAGCACTTTATTTCCCAAAAAGACCCTCCTGGCACAGGTCTGTTATATAGTCAGGATAATGTGAACTATTTTATAACCGCGTAAGAATACTACCTTCTCTCTGTTGTAATTGTAGTGCACTACTGTGGGGCGTAAATATATGTTTATGTGCGAGTGTGAACAGTTTCCTGAGATGGTGGAAGATATCAGTAAGTAAAATCTCTTTTGTTATTTGAATCTTGCATCTTTAAGTTATTTAAGAAGCCTCCCAAGTATCACAGAGACATAACATGGTGGCAGCAGTATAAGAGAACAAGAATGAAGCCATTCAATTGATTGTAAGTCACTGAAATGTGAAGGGGAAGAAGAGAAAAAAAAATTACTGGAAAAATTGGCTGGAGCAACAGCAGTTCACCCAGTGATGGACGGGGAGGCTGAAGACATTGTTGAATCATTTAAAAAGTTTCAGCAGAAGGACAATTTAGCATTCAAAAGCTATTTTAAAAATGCAACAGCAGAGGAGAAGGTCCGTTATCTACTTCTCCGGACAGGGGAGCGAAGCCTTGACTTATTTAATAGCTGAGAGTTACAGAGGTGGAGAAAAATGATCCAGAGCAGATATGTGCAAAGTTTGCTTCTCACCTTGAACCCAGGTCTAATGATAGAATTAAATGCTATGAAGTTCAAGCTTAATGCAAGAGACTGATGAAACTGTTGATAACTTGCTCTCTAGACTAAAAATTGTTGCTGCAAAATGCAGATTTAAGGATATAGAGGAAAGATTAGTTGATCATCTAATATGGGGGAGTGGTAATATGAGAGAAATGTCCACCCCAGTGCAAAAGTCTCATAGGGAAGGATAGCCGAAGCTAATAGACACAGCCAAAGCCTTTGAAGCCACAGGGATGCAAATGAAATCCCTATCTATGCAGACCCACCTACAGCAAAGAGAAGGAAGGGTTGATGCTATAAAGAACACAAGGATCCAAATACAGAGAACAATCCAGAACAAGCCTGCCATATTTAACCTAAAGGTGAAACTGGATACTGGATCACAAAACAATGTCCTTCCACTCAGACTCTACCACCAGATGTTGCTAGAGAACATAATAAAAGACAGTGCATTGGAAACAGCAAATGTCACATTAATGGTCTATGGTGGACCCATGATCAAGCAGCTATGAAGAGCCAAGATCAATGGCTGCCATAAGGGAAAGATCATCTTCTGTGCGTTCTGCGTGGCAGTTGCAGATGAACCAGCAATTCTAGGTATGGATAGCTGCTGGGAGTTGGAATTGATCTCTGTCAATTATGAGATCCAGATTAAGAAGATATCCAAAGGGATCAACAGGCCATGGCACACAATGGGAGCAGACTTGTTCACCGAGAATCAAGAGTGGTAATTATTAGTAGCCTGTTACTACTTGAGGTTTCCATTCATCAAAAGGATGAAAGACCTGATAGCGTCAAGTATCACCTCAGAAATAAGAGCATTCTTTGCTGAATTAGGAATACCCGAGCAAATAATATATGACAATGAAACACAGTTCACTTTACAAGAATTCAGAAAGCTGGCTGCAGAGTATGGGTTTGTTATCACTACATCATCCCCATACTACCCCAAAGGTCATGGGTTAATTGAAAGACAAGGGCAAACTATGAAACACCCACTAGTTAATGTTGTGAAAGAAAAGAAGACCCAGACCGAGCTCTTCTTTCATTTCGAGCAACACCTTTAAGGACTCACATAAAGTCCCCGGCAGAACTTCTAAATGGCAGGAGATATAAAACAACTCAGCCAAGCAAAATACATCCTCTAAAAGACCAGGAGGAAACAAGAAGAAGACGGGCTGACAGGCAAGAATAAGGACACCAGCATTATAACAAACAGGCACAAACATTGCCAGAACTGTTCAGAGGGCAGCATGTGCATATTCAAGAGCTGATGTTGAAAACATGGACCCCAGCAAAGGTCATCAGAGAAGCTGAGACACCAAAATGATACATTGTCGAGACAGACTCTTGCAATCAGCTGAGGAGCAAAGCCTGCAACACCAATATCAAGTGAGATATCAAGTGAAGAAACCACAACTACTAAAACTGAAACATCAACACAGCAGTTGTCAGGTGAAGCACAACAAGCTACATCACCTACACGTGAATCAGCAACAAGAGTCCAATGGTCGCAGCCAAATCCACAAGATGGCGAAGCAACATACTGCCAGCAGTGTGATATCGATAAGAACTATTTAAAAATAGTTGTGTAAATAAACTAGTGTACAAGTTCAGTTACTTAAGTTGTACTGGAAAGAAAGTGATAAAGAACACTAACTTTTTCTTTATCTTGAGAAGGAAGGATGTTATATATTGAGGATAATGTGAACTATTTTGTAACCGCGCAAGAATACACCCTTCTCACTATAGTAACTGTAGTGCACCACTGTGGGGTGAACTGTTTTCCTGAGATGCTAGAGGACATCGGTAAGTAAAGTTATCTTCTGTTATTTGAATCTTGCATCTCTAAGTTATTTAAGAAGCCTCCCAAGTAACACAGAGACATAACAAGGTCAATCCACCGAAAAGGCCCAGACATTCACAGAGCATACTTTGCTCTGAATTCCACAAAAAAAGCTGGCCACAAGAGCTGCTTCAACAACCTGTGTTCTCTTTAGCAGTCAGAATGGTTCTCCCTTGCAAAATCACAATGTCTTTGCAAATGCATCGAATTCTGGACAGACTGTGAAAAACCTTTCCTCAGTTCTTCCAATGTATTAATCTGTGTGGTGCTTGTGTGAAATGTTAAATGTTAACTGCGAGGATTCAGTCCCTCCTGTCTATACTGTCCCTTCCAGTGATAATCCCATTTTAATAAAATGGGAGCTCATAATGCCTGAATGTAAATATTTTGAAGTTGATTGCATACTGGCACAGTAAGTGAAAACAAAAAAAAAACTCAACAGTGGTGGAAATCTGGAATAAAAGGACATGATGGAAACCTGGAATAAGGGGACGTGCTGAGACCACGTCCGAGGCAGCATCTATGGAAAGAGAAACAGTCAATTTTGACTAAGGTCTTTACCTTGAAATATGTCCTTTTGCAGATGCTTCATGACCTGTAAGTGGCTTCCAAATGTTTCTTCCTAGAGTTTCAACTTTGCACAAGGTGCACCAGGCATCAATTATATTCAAATAATTACATATATGTGTTTCTTTATACTTACACAATAACGTAGGCATAATTGTGACCCTGCCGCATTAAAGGTGCGGGTGAGCGTTGGTGCCGAGAAATTTTTTTTTTAAGATTGGGTTTCATTCTCTCTGATCAAGATCCATTATTAGCAACTGATGACTTTAAATTCCATATTCTCTAAGTAGAAGCTCGATGTATTAAGCTTCACATTATCTACATTGGTTCTTAACATGACCGATGACTAAAATATTCTGGAACGAAAGTAAAGAATAAAGAGGATGAAGCATAGCATGGAGGTGCGACAGATTCGAGTAGAAAGGGTCAAGACGTGGAGAAAGATATGGACAAGCAAGAACATTTGCATTCTCAAAGTAGTGCAATAGAAGTAATCCAGATGATCTTAATTACCTTTACACTGGTTATGAAGGTTGGGGAAAACATCTTATGAAGGGTAGGGATGAAGAGAAATTTATGGTTTCGATACAAGTAATCTTTCTTTTTAAAATGCTGGTCTACTGGCATAAAATGAGAAGGAATTGTTTTATTTTCCGACACACCAAAGTTTAATAGAACTAATTTGTGAAAAGTAAAACAAATAGGATAAGCTTCTTCACTTTTATGGGACCAAATTCATTCGTGAGTATCTCTCATGTGACTCTTGTAACAGATTATGTTGGATTTAATATTGTATATAGGTATGTTTTAAAGGAGATAAATTGTGGCAGGTTTTTTTTTGTAGGTCACATATAAACACTTCAAAACAGATCTCATTTAAAATACTGGAGTTCTGCTCAAGCCAGACAGGCTTGACTCCGAGTGTCTTTGCAAAAGTTTTTGGGAGTACCTATAGAGTCTTCACAAATGGATTGTTGTTTTGGAAAGCAATACATGAAAGAACTCAGAGGATTAGATCCAGAGCCACAGGCTGTCTGAGTAGTAAAATGGTGTGTGTGTGTGTGTGTGTGTGTGTGTGTGTGTGTGTGTGTGTGTGTGTGTGTGTGTGTGTGTGTGTGTGTGAGAGAGAGAGAGAGAGAGAGAGAGAGAGAGAATTCTTTTCTACAGCTCAGCAGCAGCAGCTGGGACTGGAACAGGACAAGCTAGTAAGCTTGTGGAAAAACCCCATTTTGAAGATGGGTTGTGAGTTCTTAGTTCAGCCTGGTCAAAGCCCTTATGGTCCATACAAGAGGAGAGGACTGGCTACCTAAAGTTTCACTTGAAATAAGAGAAACAAAAAGGAACTCTCTGGTGACCTAAAAGAAAGAGGTTATCATCTGGAAAACCCTGAGGGGGCAAGTTTCTTTGGCAAGACACTGGAATGGCTGATTAAAAGGAATCAGTTTGTGTCCAGTGAACAACAAATCTCTCTCTGAGAACTGACAAGAACCTTCCTGAGAGGTAACCATTTACCTTTCAAGCACCAAAGCCTGATGAACTTCAAATGTTAAGCCTGCAACCAGTGAACTTGGAGGAGTGAGAAGTAAGATTGGACTGTGAATCAAAGAACTTTTCTGAACTTCCACACAAATTACATACATGTGTGCTTAGAATTAGAAGGGGGTTAGGTTAGTTAAGTTAATAGTAATAAGTTAAATGTTTTCATGTTTAAAGATAATTAAAAGCAACTTTTGTTTAAGTCACCATTTGTCCTGGTGAATTTCTGTTGCTGCTGGGTTTTGGGGTCCTCTGGTCCCATAACACTCTAGTATAATATGGAAGGAACATTTAATGGATCAGGTTCTGGAAATGTAGGGTGTGTATTGTTCATAGTGAACACAACATAACTTAAGAGTAATTATGGAAATAAATTGAATGGTCAAAACTTGAAGAGATAATTTTAGTGAATTGAACAGCGGTAGGTTGGAAAGGCAATTGCAAAGTCAAATTGATACACTGTAAAGAAACACATCCAAAATGGCTTGTCATGAAATTTTATAAAGTTTAGGCTTTGATCCAATACTCTTTCTAATGTTTATACACAAACTTGAGTCAGTGGTGGAACTAGAATGGTGTTGAATCCAGATGATGTGGAACATTGTGAAATAGAAGATGCCACGAAGGCAGTTTGTTGAAAAATGGTTTGTTGCTGAGCCAATGGAATGTAGTGTGAAGATACAAGTGGTAGACTTCATGAAAACCAATAGTGAAAGAGGCCACTCTAATCGGCCAGAATATGAAAAATGTAGAAGACAGTACTCAGATGTTTGTGGACATGAATTCTTAAAAAATATCAGGTCAAATTGTCAAACTGATATAATAAAGAGTGGGATTATAAATAGAGAAACAGTCTAAAAGACCCAAATAGTTCAGCACTTTCCAATACTTCCAGAGAAAATTGAGTAATTTTGATTTCCTGCCACTATAAGCAAATACACTATGACTGAAGTATCGCTTTATTCTGTAAAGACAAACATAATTCAATCTCTTTAGAGACTAGAATTTCTTTCATTGAATAAAATGAATTGAATCAAAGAAATTTAACAAAGAATTATATTCAAATGCCATTTGAAGTACAAAATCTGACTACTTTCAGGACTACTATAACTTTAATCTGCAATGTTTCTCATTTAGTTCTTATAGCACACAGAATAGAAGACTAAATATAAATTGTGTGTAAAATATATAAAATTTTCAAGTGCTGAGCAATGCTATGAAGTAGATTAAAAGAGACCTTGTCATTCTATGGAATGTTTCATAACCAAAAAAATCCAACAAGGTCTGTTGACAACTCTATGTAGTCTTTTTGTGTCCTGTGCATCGGCATCTCCATACTAGATAGTGATGTAACCAGTCAGAATGCTCTCCATGGAACCTCTAAAGACTTTTGCCAGTCTTTGGTGACATCCCAAATCTCTTTACGAAGTATAGCCACTGATGAGCCTTCTTCATGACTGTATCAACCTGGAAGCCCAGGACAGATCTTCAGACACCCAGGAATTTGAAGTTCTTAACCCTTTCCACCCTTAATGAGGACTGGTTTGTGTTCTCTTAATTTCCCCATTCTGAAGTCTACAATCAGTTCCTTGGTTTTGCTAATGTTGAGTGCAAGATTGTTGTTGCTACACCACTCAACTAGCTGAACCATCTCACTCTTGTATGCTTCCTCATTGCTGTCTGTGATTCTCCTGACAACCATGGTATCTTCAGCAAATTTGTAGTTTATTTTAGTTCATTTTATTTGTATAGCACATTTAAAGCAACTCAAATTGACCAAAGTGCTGTACAGATCATAAATTACATCTTAACTTAAGCAGCTATTTGAAGAGCAGTGTATGTTTGGGGGCTACTATTGTGAAGGCACAATCTCCTGAGTTTGTGATTTGAGTGCAGAACAACCAAGTGGCCTAAATTGGCTGATCTGAGGGGTTTTGAAGCAGAGTAGGCATTAGGTGATGTAGGAGGGGGCTAGACAATTAAGGGCTTTGTAAACAAAATTTACCCTAAGTCGTACTGGCAACCAGTGAAGGGAGGCCAGAATAAGGGTGATATGGTCCCTTTTCTTGGCTCCTGTCAGGAGCCTTGCTGCTGCATTATGAACCAGTTCCAGTTGGGATAATGATGACTTACTAATTCCCGTATATAAATAGAGTAATCTAAATGGGAGAAAATGAGGGTGTGGATAACTTTCTTGAGGTCTTTCAGTGCCAGGAATGATTTGCTTGATTGTTGGGCTTCAGGGGGAGATACAGCTGGGTGTCATCAGCATAGTAGAGGAGATGCTGTGTTTTTGGATGATATGGCCAAGGGGAAGCATGTATAAAGAGAAGAGAATGGGGATCAGAATAGACCCTTGTGGGACCCCGCAGGAAAGCGTAGCAGACGAGGATGAAAATTTGCCCACGTTGACTGAGAAAGTCCTAAACCTGAGATGAGATTTAAAACCAGTTCAGGGCTATGCCATCAACACCAACCCTCTGCCGGAGGAGATCTATTAAAATAGTGTAAAAACACACAAATACTGGAGAAATTCAGCAGGTCAAACAGTGCCTTTATGCTGCAAAGGTGAAGGTACATCTCCAACGTATCGGGGTCCTTGATGAAGGGCTCAAGCCTGAAACATTGGTAATGTATCTTCACCTTTGATACATAAAGGCACTGTTTGACCAGCTGTGTTTCTCCAGCATTTGTGTGTTTTTTCACTTAACCACGGTGTCAACAGAATCCTTTGTTTTACCTATTAAAATAGTGTGATCCACTGTATCAAATACTTCATTAAGGTCTAGGAGAATTAGAATGGCGGAGCTCCCTGAATCAGTGGCGAGGAGTAGGTAATTGTATACTCTTAGTAAGGTTGACTCTAAGCTATGGTGGGCCTTACAACTTGACTGGAATTTTTTGGATATGTTGTTTTGGCGTAGGTGGGTCCTTTTGAGGACCTTTGACAGGAATGGAAGTTTAGAAACTGGTCTGTAATTTTTGGGTGTGGTGGGATCTAGGTTGGGTTTTTTCAGGAACATAGCACACTTGAAACTAATTGGAACAGTCCCGGTGGCTAAGGAATTGTTAACAATAGACAGGATGCTGGAACCAGTGTATCAAGAACATCCCTCAGGAGGGGAGTAGGATCAGTTTCATTGGCAAACACAATATTTCTAAGGGTGGGCAGTGTGATTGGGCTGAAATGGTTCAGGATGGATGAACAGAGCTGTGGTACAGTTAGATTGTGGGTGGAGGGGGTAAATGTTGGTTCTGATGTTCTTGACTTTGTTTATGAAGAATTTTAAAAATTCTTCGCATTTGGTAAGGGAAGCATCAGAGTTGGTGTTAGGTGTGGGACCAATGATTGAGTTGACAGTATTTGGGAGTTATTAGAAATTAGGTTGCCAAAATATTTTGTTCTTTTGGCCTTTAATGTTTCTTGGTATGTGTGCAGGTTGTTTTTTCAGAATTGAGGGAAATTTGTAGTTTGTCTTGCTTCCACTTATGTTCGGCTATCCTGCAACCCTTCCTCAGGGCTTTGGTGGTATTATTGAGCCAAGGTGCAGCTTGAGCTTAGGTTTTTTTCTCATTGAGTGGGGCTACAGCATTCAGGATAGAAGAACAGGTGGTATTAAATAGGGAAGAAAATCTCCCTGTGTCGAGGTGGGGAAGGGGGCGCCTTCATGGTGGTAGTACCTGGCGTATAGGAAGACTAGATTTGTTTGGGAAGCAACAATGTAAATGGCATTTGATTTGTGTCCAGCCTCACAGTTATGGGTGTAGAGTGAACAGAGCAGTGGGCTAAGCATGCATCCTTGAGGTGCACCTGTGTTGATTGTCATTGAGGAGGAGATGTTGTTTCTGATGAGGAAGTCAAGGATCCAGAGCAGATTGGGATGCAGGGGCCCAGGCTTTGGAGCTTGGCCTGTACTGAGAGCATGATGGTGTTGAAAGCTGAGCTATAGTCGATGAAGAGTAGCCTGTTGCACTTGTTGCTGTTGTCCAGGTGATCTAGAACTGAGTAAAGATCCAATGACATTGCATCTGCTGTGGAGCGATTGTGACAGTAGGCAAATTGCAGTGGGTCCAGATCTCCACTTGGGTAAGAGTTAATTCTGGCCATGACCAACTTTTCAAAGTATTTCATCACAGTAGATGGGAGGGCCACTGGACGATAGTCATTGAGGCAGCTCCCTCTGCTCTTCCTGGGCACTGGGATGACTGATGCTCTTTTGAAGCTGGTGGGAAGCTCTGATTGCAAAATGTCCATGAACACTGCCTAGTTAGTTGTTCAGATTTTCAGTACCCTGCCGGTATGCCATTAGGGCCTGACAGCTAGCAAGGGTTCACCCTCTTGAAGAATGTTCTGATGTTGACTTCAGAAATGGATATCACAGGGTCATCAGCTTCTCCAGGGATTCTTATTGATACCTTTGACTCCTAAGGGCACTGCGAGACCAGCTGAGTTCCTCCTGTATTTCTTTGTTTTTACTACAGTCTCAGTGTTTCACTCCATTCAGTTGCTCCACTGCAAACCCTGAAGAGGTTCTCCTCCCCTCTTCGAAGGGAGTTTTGTGATTGTCTCTCTCAGTGTACACCATCTGCACTCACTGCTGCTCTCAAGCTCTTTGGCCATGTTCTCATCCAGACTCACTTCCACAGCCATGTGTCTTTCCTGGCTACTTGTTTCCTTCGCTATTTAGTGGCATGTGGATTCCAGGGCTCTCAGTTTGACCCCCACCAGGGGTACCTGCTCTGTATTGACTCCTGCTCTCTTCGCTTTTCACCGTATCCTATAGACCTCCCTCACCTCAATGTAAGGATATGAGTGGACCCTTGCTCTCTCGCTACCACAGCTCTGTACCTCATTCTCTATGACCTGCCGTGGACCTCTTCTACATTTCATCTTCTGACGGATCCACACATTCAACCATTGGTTCTCCATTCACCTAGCTGGACCTGGCAGCCTACAGATTGAGCCTCCAACGCGAATTCTCACCCTGACTCCAGCAGCCAAGACAAAGCCTTTGACGTGAGCTCTTACCAGGCCCTTGTGGCCCACAGGACTGAGCCTGCATTGCTAACTCTCTCTCCCTGTTCCCTTTCACCCTCCAACCCTCCCATCCCTCCATTGGATCTTTCCTATGCTCCACTTCCTGGATCTACCCCATCCTCATCACCCCCAACACTCACCACCCCAATGACTTCCCTTCCAACCACTGCCTTGTCTTTTCTGGCCTTCCCCTATCAGAGGCAGAATGCTCTGTTCTCAGAAGAGGCCTCTCCTTCATCCCATTTCATCCACACCTCAATGAGTTTCGCACACACCATGATGCCAAACTCATCTACCGTCGGCTCAATCTCAGTGCCCATTTCTCCCAGCAGGATGATCTATCCCTTACTGCAGAACTCTTTACCCACCTGAAACCCTTTACCTCCTCCTCCTAGACACCTCATTCCAACCTTCTGCCTGCTCTTGACCATTATATTAACCTTTTAATTCAGGTGCCAGCCTGGTTTTTAACTCATACCTGAAGAAGGACTCAATCGGTCATATACTTCCTTCAATTTAATGCAGTTTCCAGTGTTCACAAAATCGGAGAAAACAACACAGATTGTGTGGCTGCTTTCCAGAACACCTGCGTTCAGTCCATAAGAGTAATGCTGAGCTCTCAGTTCGTTCCTTTAATTCTCCATTCTCTCACCTTCCATGAAAGCTTAATGTATTCTGAAGAACAGTATCTTATATTTTGAATAGCTATGTTACAACCTTGCCAGCATAACATCTGAATTTAACAAATTCAGATAAGCAGCCTTTAAACTATCAATGTGAAATGTTAATTCTCTTTTCTTGCTTGAGGTTGCTTGACTGATTGAGTGTTTTGAGCATTCCGTTTTATTTTGGATATCCAATAACTGCTGTAATCTATACCTCAATGTGCCAGTGCTGTTCTTTTCATTCTACTTTTCTGTTCTCATTTGTTTTGTGCTACTTACATCTCCCCCAGCTGCGACTCACAAGCCACAACCACCTCACTTATTCTTTGCCTCCACGCAATCACAAGCATTCTCTTTGTTCTCTCCACACCTTCACCTTCTCTATCTAAACCATTAATACTGTTACTTTCCTCATAGATACTCTTCAGTACTTGGACCATTTTGTTTTTATGTTTGGTTTACAACATCAGCTGTTCTGTGCTTTTGGAATCATCCCGTTTGGAATGATTGCAAAAAAAATCCTGCTGATGAACTGAAATAGTATTCAGAAACAGTCTAGAACTTTAAAATCCTTGTCAATGATCAACATCTATTCATAAAGTGTGAAGAGAAAAGGATCTGAAAATTCATCTTTAATACTGGGACCAGCTAACATCTGAGTCATCCCCGTTTAAAAGCAATTTATCTCCAATATCTTCCATTTCTGAAAAAAGATTTATTGATCTGTAATTTCCCTGTTTCTTCCTTTGCAGTTCTGCTTGGCCCACTAAATTACAGCACTTTTATTTTGTTTTTTTTAAATAAATCTCAAAAAGCTTCAGTTCTAAATCAATATGAGATGGGGAAAATTTCAGATTTATTGTTATACGTAAAATCACATGCAACCTCAAGATTCCTTTTTCTTGCGGGCATGGCAGAATTACCATTAATCGGTAAAGCAAAAAATAAACTGTACACACAGTGTAAAAAGCTGTAAACAGATAACAAATGTAAACAAACTGCAATACAGAGAAAATAAAAAGAAAATCAATAAAGTGTGCAAGTCAGAGTCCTTAAATGAGTCCCTGATTGAGTTTGTTGTTGAGGAGTCTGATGGTGGAGGGGTAGCAGCTGTTCCTGGACCTGGTCGTGTGAGTCTTGTGGCACCTTAGCTCTTTCCTGATGGCAGCAATGAGAACAGAGCATGTGTGGGGTGGCAAAGTCTTTGATAATTGCTGCTGCTCTCCCACAGCAATATTCCCTGTAGATACACTCAATAGTGGAGAGGGTTTTGCCTGTGATGTTCTGGGCTGTGCTCATTGCTATAATTAAATTATCATTGCCAATATGAAACCAAAGTAATTGAAATTAACTCTGGTGATCTTTGAGCACCTTGGATGGAAAGAAAAGCATGTTCCATTTGTATTGAAATAGATTGCAAACCTACCTCCTATGAGCATGGTGCAAATGGAGAAAATTTTCTCAGCATCTGTATTAGCTGACACATTCCCAAAACCAACACTGGTTAGGCTGCTGAGTGCAAAGTAGAGCGAAGTGATGTAGGAGCTTCGGATTGAGGGACCTCCAAGCAATTCAAGAGTGGAGCTGTTACCTCCAGGGCTTCTGTTAATAGAAGTGGCCTGAATTGTAGAGTTCATGGTGGTGGAGGCACTCAGTGCAGAGACAGATACATACGGAGTTCCCAAACGCTTTGCCAATTCGTGAAGCCAACCTGAAAGAAATAATGTGCATTATTAAATTTATTTATCTCTAAAAACTGAAGAAAAAAATAATTTGTTATGGGAAATATTGCAACTTTGCACTAAGGAGATTTATCATGAATGTTTTAATTATATTGTAATAGTAAAGGGGGAAATCGAAGGATAACCATGTCTTCATTACTCTTAATATTTGTTCTTGTTTCTGCAGTTCAGAATTGCTGTACCTTGCTATCATAGGCACTTTTCGAGAAAAGAATTGAACATTCAACTTTCTTAACACCCAAAAATCATCAAAATTCATCTCTTCTAGCAACTGGAGCATTCACATAAATGATTAAAAAAAACATCTTTTTTGCAGGAATGCTGAAGCTGGGGGCGGGGGGGGGGGGGGGGGCGGTGTTGTTTATTCATGAAGCCCAATTCTTTTATTGGCCAATGAGAGTAAAAATTCTCACATTTATCCAAGTCTCAAATGTGACAGATTATATCATATTTTATATTGTATATAGATATGTTTTTGAAGGAGATAGATTGTGGGGGTAGTGTAGGTCACAAACACTTCACAAAACAGATCTCATTTAAAATGCCAGAGCTTTGCTCAAGCCAGACAGGTTGAGTTCTGAGTTCAGTCTGTTAAAAACTTGTGGTCCATACAAGAGGAAATGGCTGGCTAGAGTGTTTCGCCTGAAATAAGGGAAACAAAAGGAACTCTGTGGTGACCTGCAGAAGAAGAGATTATCATTTGGAAAACCCTGATGGGGCAAGTTTCTTCGGCAAAATACTGAAGTGGCTGATTGGAAAGAATAAATTTGTGTGCATCCAACAAGCAATGAATCTCTCTCTGAAACCAACAAGAACTTTCCTCAGTGTTAAGCAATTACTTTTAAACACCAGAGTTTGGTGAAAATTCATAAATGTTAAATTCTGTGTACAGTATAAGAATTGTTTGATACCGATGAACTTTGACGAGCGAGAAGTTAGATTGGACTGCGAAAGAACTTTTCTGAACTTAGACACGTTACATACATGTGTGCTTAGAATTAGAAGTGATGTTAAAGTTTGATCCTGTTTTTATGTTTAAAGAAAATTAAAAATGACTTTTGTTTAAGTAATCATTTGCCTTGGTGAATTTTTATTTCTGCTGAGTTTTGGAGTCCTCTAGGCCCGTAGCACAAATGCAGTCAAGTTCCAGATATGTAATTGAGCCACACAGTTTACAGCGCATGGAAATGGACCCTTTGATTTAACTCAACCTTAGCTCGTCATGTTTACCTGTGTTTGGATCTTATTCATTATATTAAAAAAACGGAAGTATTTTGTAAGTGCAACAAATGATCTTCGACAGAGAGTTACAAGTGTTGAAACGTGCAGAAATATTGGGAACGTTTTTTTTGCCTCTGTCCAAAAGAACCACACACATAGCCCAAGACACAGTAGGGAGTTAAGAAGAATTGTGATTATGATTTGTGGGCAAACTGTTCTGCCGGTTGCAAGTATATGTGCAAGGCCATCACCCATACTCGGGTATCATTTTTGACCAATTAGTTGTAGCATTGTCCTGGGTAAACTTGTACCTCTCACTTTGTTCGTTTTAGATTGGTCACAGTGTTTGAGCTACTGAAAGAAAATAGAGACACATGCTGAGAGCACTTCAGTTTATACAAATCTTTATTACAAATTCAAAAGCTGATTTCAAACTACAATATGCTAGCCCTTTCAAACTATACTTATCAACGACTGGACTGGTCCCAACTGCCGAAGCGAGGCAACGACTGCACACTTGTAGTAGGTTGTCGAGGCACCAGTAGCAGGTTCTCCACCTCCCTCGTTAGCTGGACTCTAGAAGTTCTTCTTGCTGAGACATGTTGCCACCTCTCGGAGAGTGTCCAACTTCAGCAGCGGGACCATGGCTTATATTACCCTAAAACTGCTAACCCAAGAACCTATTCCCAGCACAGTAAGAAAGATAAGCGAGCAAGCTAGCAAGATTAGGCTTCTATCGAATAACGTAATTTTCAGCTTATCATTTTGAATACAATGGTTTATTTTGCATCAAGGCTAAGCCTCTGACAGTCTGTGACCAAAAAGCAGGAAGATTAAATGTTCTTGGTACACAGATGTCCTTTCGTCAGATAACTGCATCTCTGGCCCCTCGGTGGAATTTAGCTTATGTCTGCTGATTCTAAAACAAGGCTGCAAAAGTGAAAAACACGGTTTCAATCTTCCATTACAAGCATCAACCAATATATTTAACCTATTTTAACTACTTGAACAGGAGAGGTTCCTAAATCATGATACCTGACCATTGACTATGAGGTTAACTGCACGGATAGTCTATAATCCTGTCCTGCCAACTGCAATTGTCAGTACACGGATGAAAAATATACTTTACAACTACTGGGGAAGGTTTGGCCCACACAAATATCTTAGAGGCTGGTAGTGGAAGGTTACGTTCTGACACTTGAGTATCGTTTTTGGCAGCTGGTTACGTAACCAACCTGGTCTATTTAACCTATTTGGAAACGGTGTTTCACTCCATTCAATTACGATACTTGACTATAAATTTTTCCTGCTAAGTGAAAGGGTCATTTGGCAGACGGTTTAGTCAGTACAGTATACCTTGCCACGTCTGGAATAACTCAGAATTAAGGCTGGGAAATGGGTCAGGCTATCGATAAAAGCTGGGATGGGTACCCAGGACAAACAATGTGCACATCAATCCTAACCATGATAAATGATACCGTATCCTGTCAGTGGTATTAACTAAGAAACTAGGAAATCAAACATGGCCAGCAGGAGGGACGTGGAATACCGGTACAATTGCCAACGCTGAACAACTACTGTGGCAAAAAGACGCCTCAAAGAAATGAAAAATAGAATTAGAGAATGGAAGGAGGAGGCTCACAAAAAGGGATGAAGAAAGGAATAAGAATTGGAGAGTTAATGCAAGTAGAAGGGGCGTGGCAGTTAGCACACAAAATGGACAACACAAGACATGGCAGGTATTGCAGTCAGAGTGCGACTGGCATGAAAAACAACAACAGAAGAGCGATAAGTAAACAAAAGCACTCAATGATTAATAAAGTCACGAGAAAACAAATGACATTAGAAGAAAAAGAGGGGGATGATGTTTGGGTATGGGGCAACAGCAGAAACAGTCAAAGCTCATCCAAAAAGACTCACATTGAACTTTTCTCCTGCACATCAAGCTGGAAGGTGCTAAGTGGAGGCTTCCAAGTGTCAAAACAGAAGCCCTGTAGAGGTCATTACATTAAATGGGATACTTAAAGACCACAAATTATCATTTCAGATTAAAAACCTGGTAGTTACTATTAAAATTTTAATGAGCTTGAGAAAAAAAAGTGCATAATTTAAAATGTGGGAAAATACAGATACAAATGATTTATAAAAACCGGGAGCAGATCGCAACAGGTTTAAAATATATAAAGTTCTGACCACTTTTACTCAAACCTAGACCCCCACCTTAGAGCGAGAGAGCCTTTTGCCGTCCCCCTAATTGACTTTCTCCTTTGTTCTTCTGCTAATCTGTATGGACATACTAACACCATTTTAAGTGCCGTTTCAATTAGCCCAGTTAAATTTTCTACTGACACTATCCAAAGATGAAACAGGTTATCAACAAAAGCAGGCTTGTAATTAGTGGTTCTTAAAATACCTGGAGAAAATTTAGGCATTAAAAGAAGCCATTTATCAGTGTACATTTTTCACACATTACTACATGGTAGCAGGGAAACACCATTGCTGATCACCATTTTTTGCCATTTATTCGAGTCATTTATTTCTTTCAGAAGAGTAGCCAACTTTCAAACTCTTTCAAATAAACCCCTTCTTGAACAGGTGCAAACAATCCTGGCTAATTACTTAACAGTCTGCAAACTTACTGGTTAAAGTCAGACTAGATGGGGCTTCTATCTCAGGAGATTAACTTGTCCATGGTCAATAAAGTCAGAATGGTGTATGGAAAAAAGGTAAAACTGAAGATAATTTAAAGTAGACGTGAGAAATAAATGATCACGAATAAATTGAGTAATAAATTCAATAAAACCATTTTCTTGATAAAGAGTTAAAATATGAAGAAGTTGAGATGAATTGCCAGTAAAGGAGGTGGAAACAGATACAATAACAACATTTAAGAGCCTTCCAGATATCCAAAGGCAGATGAAGAGATCGAGGGATCATTAAACGACAACTTTAGTTTGATTTGCACCTTGGCACTGGCACAGACGTGGAATTGGGTTCCTAGGCGGTATTATTCCATGAATGATTTTTTAAGGTGAAGGAAGTGAGCCAAGCAGCAAAACTAGAGAAGGGTGTGTAATGTGAAAACAAGCCTGATTGGAGGATGCTCTAATGGACTATAAATACCAGCATGGTATAAATTCTCTCATTTTAAATGATTTTCAGAAGCTGAAAAAGGCCACCTGCAAATCAGAACAACACCTCATCTTCCTACTGACCACCACTGAGGACAAATTAAAGTTGGTTCCTTTTCCATTTCAGATCTAACTGCATGGTGTAGCATTTGATGGTTCAAAAGCCTTGCAGGAAATACCTTAGAGGCAAATTATACCCCAAATAAACACATCAAGAAGTGGTTCAGATTGAGCCATACATGACATAACATTTGTTGAGAAAACAGTGCTTCTATATGTTTAATCCAGTGTACATTTTTACTGGTACCTTTAACTCAGAATATCCACTTGTTTTTGGTAAAAACACACTCCAATTTTCTTTAAGATGAGGACTCTTTAATCTCAATCATAAATTAACCTAATGTTCCTGCAAACTGAAAGGAATTTCAATCAATAAATGGTTAAATTGAAAATTAATCTAGAATGCCTAAAAATTTCCATTCCATTGAAATGCAGCAACTCACTAACAGAGACAGGATACCCAAGTGAGCAGGCAGACAGCAAGTTTCTGGACAACTGGTACAGTGAGAAAATTAAAAGCTTTTTTTTTACAGCAGAGGGAGTCTCTGCCACTGAGACCCAACCATGGGAATAGAGGGGCCACGCCCCCACAACTCGATACTCAGTTATAAATTATGCAGGCTGGCCAAACCTGTACAGTACCTGATATCTTTGTTATTTGCTTATTTGAACAATTACATCCACATTGGCAAGGATGGAATGATAAATATTACTGTAAATACCTCACTACCATGATCCAAAATGTTAGTGAAGCAGATGGAAAAAACCAAATAATGCTGCATGCCAATAAAATATTGTCAATAAAGGGTCACCATGCCAGAATAAATGTTCCTCTTGCCATGAGGCCATTTTTTTCATGTTTTTTCGTGGGGATCCTACAATATTTCCACTACTCCCATCAAACCCAGACAGCAGGAATAGTGGAATGTGCAAATAGATCATTAAAAAATTAAACTCGCAAAAATGACTAAGGAAACAGGGCTAAAATTGGCTTAAAGTGCTACCCCTAGCATTATTTAAAATGTGAGTGACACCACAGGTTAAGTCGGGGCTATCTGCTTCAGAGATGGTCCACGGTCAGCCGATTTGGACACTTTGGGGAGCAAAGCCCGCACTGCCAGTGGGGATGAAATTATCATCATCAGGCCATAACATGAGAAAATATTCTTGTAATCTAACCAAGACTTCTTCATGTGGTGTATTCACAGGTACATCAAGTCCACCTAGAGGAGGGTAATCCAACAGAACATGGTGAATATCCTAATGTCGAATCTGAAAATTACATCCTGGTGAGGAAATGGGATCAGAGGAAATTGAGAACTCAGTGAGGAACGGCCATTCCAGGTGCTGTTAAACAACACTGACTGCAGTAAAGCTTGAAGAAAACCCTCATTGGATACACTGAACAGACAGAAGGAAAAAGGCCCACCTAAAACCTAAAGACTTTTATTCTAACCTAAGAACTTTTTGTTGCCTTGATATATGAACTGAATATCAGAGTCGTGACTGAAAAGAGAAATTTTGGGCGACATGTTATAGGAAGGGATAATGGATTTTTAAGACTAAACAGATCAAGTGAAACTTTGTTGCCAACTTCCAACCCAACCTGAAATTCACTTGGTTCATCTCTAGCAACACTCTCCCTTTTCTTAACTCTCCCTTTTCTTCCATCTCAGGAGACAAACTCTTGACAGACATCTACAAACCCACCACCTCCCACAGCTACCTTGACCACACCTCTTCATACCCATCCCCCTGTAACAATTCCATTCCCTTCTCTAAATTCCTTCGTCTCCATCATATTCTTGGATGAGATTCTGAGGTCTTCCATGTCAGATCATTAGAGATATCCTCCTTATTCAAATAACACGGCTTTCCCTCTACCACCATCAATTTTGGCCGTCACCCGCATAACCACCTTTGCCCAAACATCTGCCCTTTCTCCTCCATCCCCACATGAAACAAGGACAGGATTTTGCCTGTCCTCACTACCACCCCACCAGCCACTGTGTTTAACATATCCACTATTTCCACCACCTACTATGTAATCCCAACACCAGCACATATTCCTCTCCTCACCCTTCTCCTTCCACAGGGACTGCTCCCTCTATGACTCCCTTGTCCATTCCTACCTCCCCACCATTTGTCCCTTGGCAGCTACTTTTGTGACCAGAGGAAATACTCCACTTGTGCCCACACTTACTTCCTCACCACCATTCGGGGCCCCAAGCAGTTCTTCCAGTGAAGAAATTCACTTAAGAATCTGCAGAGGTCATCTACTGCATTCAATTCCCCCTTGTGGTTTCCTCTACATCAGGGGTGTCAAACTCAAATTCACGGAGGGCCAAAATTAAAAACTTGGATTAAGTCGAGGGCCGAACTAAATATTTATTGAAAATCTTCAACAACATCTGCATGTTTTCTCTTCTTTCAACATATGTAATGTTAAACTTTTTCTTATTAAAATAAATGTTTAATAATAGTTTTGGATAAACTCTTACATTGTCATTGTCATTGGCCCATTTCCTTTAGCGTCTGAAACCGTGCACATGACGAGTCAATGAGGGATGATTAAAGCAGTGGTCTTCAAACTTTTTCTTTCCACCCACAGACCTCCTTAAGCAATCCCTTACTAATCACAGAGCATCAGGGACGCGAGTGGAAAGAAAAAGGTTGAGAACTGTTGTATTGTGGTAACTCCACATCTGATTAGGTTAATTGTTAGTCAAGTGGTCAGAGAAGGACCCCCCCCACCCCAAGAAAGGCTTAAATCACAGGAACAAAATAAGCTTCCGTCTCACTGCTCCCAATCTTACACACAGTCCTGATGTGGAATGTGGGGTCGCAGCTCCACGTTCACCCAAGTTCAGGTGCTGTCTGTGTGGAGTTTGTACGCTCTCCCCTTGTCTTGGACCAACAGGTCGGTCGCCTGACGAAGGCACCCGAACCCCCTGTTGAAACGCCGGCGTCCAGGGCGGTGGAGGAATTGGCTGAGAAGAGCGCGTTGCTCCCAACCCCCTCCCATGGTTGGAGAGGGATTAAACTGCGATCTCACGGCGCCGGGCTCGTCTCCAACAAAAGGAGTGAGAGGCAGGGTCCACCACGCACGGAGCGAGGGGGAAGGCATCGCCAACGAGACGTTCGGTCCGGCATCGCCGTTGAAGCACAGACCGAGCGAGGATGGTCTCCAACTCCAGCCGCGTCTGTGTGTCCGGGAGCCGGGCGGGCTGAGTGCGGCGCTCCGATCCCCGGGATTCGGGACTCTGAGATCCCTCCACACCTCCGACGTCTTCATTTTCACCTTCAGTGTGCATGCGCTATACTGGCGCGGCGGCCAGCGGGCCAACTCTAATATTTATTTAATATGATCTTGCGGGCCAAATATAATTATATCACGGGCCAAATTTGGCCCGCGGGCCAGAGTTTGACATGTGTGCTCTACATTGAAGAATTGACACAAAGTGGGAGATTGCTTTGTTGAGCATCTCAACTCTGTCCACCACAATAACATAGTTCTCCCAGTGGCCACCCATTTTAATTCTTCACCCCATTCCCTTGCTGACATGTCTGTTCATGGTCTCATGCATTGCCAGAATGAGACCACCCACAAATTGAAAGAACACCACCTTATCTTCCCTCTGGGCACCCTCCAACTGCATGGTATTAACAACAACTTATTTGGTTTCCGTTAAACCCTCCCTCTTCTTCCCTCTGTTGTTTTTTTTGCCCAGTTTTTTCTCTCTCTCTCCTATTTTCCATCTGTCTCCTCTCACACAGCCAAAATCAATTCTCACCTTATCATAACTAGTTAACACCTTTTGTTGGTCTAGACTCCTCTCCCTGCCATTATTCAGTCTTTATTCAGATGCCCTCCTTTTTGTTTTGCTTAAACCCTGAAGAAGAGATCAGGCCCAAAACATTGCCAATATATCTTGACCTCTTATGGATGCTGGGAGACTGGCTGAGTACCTCCAGCATTTCTGTGTTTTTGTTGGGATGTGAGAAAAACCACTTCCAGAAGAATCATGCTTTGGTTTTTTTTACAGCTCCTTTCAGCAGCTAAAAATTGTACCCAGCATTGTTGAGGCACTGATGCCTCATTCTGGACCACAAGCCAGGGTGTTGTTGTTAAGTGCTGTAATGAATAAGTATGCTCTCAAATGCCAGCAGTAACAATTGGGATGCTTATTCCCATCTCTTGTTTCTTTAAAGCAGGAATTGAACTATCATTGCCTCAAATGGTAGTGAACAGTATCATATCATATGGACATCGTCAATATTTGTTTGCATACAATCAAGACTAATCTGGTTTCAGAAGATCTTTTTCTTTTACTCACTCTCAGGTTGAGGAAGTGGAGTGTTTCCAAACAGAAAGCTGTAGACATGCACCATGTTGATATCTGATGGAGTGACTCCACATCAGTCAAGTTGAAGAAGCAAGTTCAAGTTGTAACAAATTAAATCCCAAGCTGAATCTCCTGAAAGATATTCTTATTCACTGACTTTATAACAGGAACTTCTAACACCCTAATGATAACAAATGCATTTTAAAACTGATTAGCCACAACCTTTTCAAGGTGAAGCAAAATTACTTGTGATATCTGGGACTAAAATTACACACAAAACTGTTTCATCAGATGTATTTGGCAGAACCTTTTATATCGTCATTCGGTCACCATAACTCTCCAGTGAGACAATCATTAGGAACAAAGGAAGAGTAGGCCATTTATCAATTCAATTCTATTATGCCATTCCATTAGATAATAGATAATCTGAAAGGCACCTCCATCAATCTGCTTTATCTAACAAATTCCCCAGTCACAAAGGTAAAATGTATTGAATGTTTCAATTTACCCAGCAAAGCTTTTTTGTGAAAGAATTCTGAATTTCCACTTGTCCATTTGTTTTCCTTATTACACCACTAAATTACACAAATATTAGAGTTTGATCCCTATTTTGAACTTTTAAACAGTGGAGTCAGTTACTCTGTCTTTCTTGAGCAGCATGTTAAGGAACCAACAAGAGAAAATGCTCTCCTGGATCTAGTGTTGTGCAATGAGATAGAAAGAGTAAATGATGTAATAGTCAGAGACCATCTGGGAGATAGCGATCATAGTATGATTGAATTTCTCATTCAGATGGAAGGGGAAATAGTTAGATCTAAAACTAATATATTATGCTTTAACAGGGGTGACTACCATATGATGAGGGAGGAATTGGGCAGAGTGGACTGGGAGCACAGGCTAATTGATGAAACAGTTGAACAGTGGAAGATTTTCAAAGAAATATTTTGTAATGCTCAACAAAAATATATTCCGGTCAGGAAAAAGGGCAGCAAGAGAGGGAAAAATCAACCGTGGTTAACAAAGGAAATAAAGGAGAGTATAAAATTGAAGGCGCAGGTGTACAAAGCTGCAAAGAGCAGTGGGAAACTGGAAGATTGGGATAACTAAGAGACAAGAAGGGGTTACAAAGCGGGTAATAAGAAATGGGAAACAGGATTATGAAAGTAAATTGGCACAAAATATAAAAACAGAAAGCAAAAAATTTTATAAATATATAAAACAGAAGAGGGTGGCCAGAGTTAACATAGGACCCTTGGAGGATGAGAAAGGAAAACTGGTGGCAAAAAATGAGGAAATGGCCGAGGCAGTGAACAAATATTTTGTGTCAGTCTTCATGGTGGAAGAAACGTCCAGCATGCCCAAGTGCGGAATTAAGGATGCGAATGTTGGGGAGGGCCTTGATAAAATAGTTGTTACAAAGGAAATAGTGATGGAGAAACTAATGGGACTAAAGCCAGACAAATCACCTGATCCTGATGATATGCATCCAAGGGTTCTGAAGGAAATGGCAGACGTTATAGTTGATGCATTGGTGGTCATATACCAAAATTCCTT
Organism: Narcine bancroftii; assembly: GCF_036971445.1. Classification (NCBI taxonomy): domain Eukaryota; kingdom Metazoa; phylum Chordata; class Chondrichthyes; order Torpediniformes; family Narcinidae; genus Narcine; species Narcine bancroftii. Next base: position 242,063,995 of record NC_091472.1, read on the forward strand.
GGATTCTGGGCAGGTCCCGGCAGACTGGAAGACAGCAAATGTCACGCCACTTTTTAAGAAGGGATGTAGGCAGAAGACTGGAAATTATTGGCCAATTAACTTGACGTCTGTAGTTGGAAAAATGCTTGAAGCCGTCATCAAAGATGAAATAGTGAAACTTTTGGAACGTAAGGGTTCAATCAGACAGACGCAGCATGGTTTTAGAAAGGGAAGATCTTGTTTGACAAACTTGTTAGGATTCTTTGAGGATATAATGGGTGCGGTGGATAGAGGGGAACAGGTTGATGTTGTATATTTGGATTTCCAGAAAGCGTTTGATAAGGTGCCGCACAAGAGACTTATCAGTAAGTTACAGGAAAGTGGAGTCCGGGGAAGTATATTGGCCTGGATTGAAAATTGGTGGTCTGACAGGAGGCAGAGAGTCGGGATAAATGGGAGTTTTTCAGGTTGGCAGAGAGTGGTAAGTGGGGTGCCGCAGGGGTCAGTGTTAGGCCCACAACTGTTCATCATTTACATTGATGACTTGGAGGAGGGGACAAAATGTGGTGTAGCCAAGTTTGCAGATGACACCAAATTCAGTGGAAGAGCAAATTGTAATGAGGATGTGGAGAGTCTGCAGAGGGATATAGTTAACCTGGATGAGTGGGAAAAGGTCTGGCAGATGGAGTACAATGTTAGTAAGTGTGAGGTTATCCACTTTGGCAAGAAAAATAAAAGCTGAATATTATTTAAAGGGTGAAAAACTACAGCATGCTGTTGTGCAGAGGGACTTGGGAGTGCTTGTGCATGAATCACAAAAAGTTAGGTTGCAGGTGCAGCAGGCTATTAAGAAGGCAAATGGAATGTTGGCCTTCATCGCTAGAGGAATTGAATTCAGGAGTAGGGAGGTAATGGTGCAAGTGTATAAGGTACTGGTGAGACCGCACCTGGTCTTCATGGTGGACGACACGTCCAGCATGCCCAAGTGTGGAGTGCCCAAGTGTCCAGTTCTGGTCTCTATATTTGAGGAAGGATATACTGGCTTTGGAGATGGTCCAGAGGAGGATTACTAGGTTGATCCCTGGGATGAAGGGGTTGACTTATGATGAAAGATTAAATCATCTAGGATTGTATTCGCTCGAGTTCAGAAGAATGAGAGGAGATCTTATAGAAACATATAGGATTATGAAGGGTATGGATAGGATAGATGTAGGAAGGTTTTTTGAGCTGGTCAGGGAAACTAAAATGAGAGGACACAGTCTCAAGATTCAGTGGAGTAGACTTAGGACAGAGATGAGGAAAAATAGTTTTTCCCAGAGAGTAGTGAATGTTTGGAATTCTCTAACCAAGGAAGTGGTTGAGGCTGCTTCATTGAACATATTGAATATTTGGTTAGATAAATTTTTACATGATAGAGGAATTAGGGGATATGGGGAGAAGGCAGGTAGGTGGAGTTAGGTCATAAATTAGATCAGCCATGATCGTATTGAATGGCAGAACAGTCTCGATGGGCCATTTTTGGCCTACTTCTGTTCCTACTTCCTATGTTCCTATGTTCCTATGTATCAATGAACATTCTAACGTTAGGATTATGAGTAGGAGGGGGCCAGTTGTACTCTAGCCATTCACCACAGCATGTCTTATCTGATTGTCATCTTAACTCCATATGACAAATAAGCTAAGCAAATAGGATTTGAGGACACAGAACATAAAATCAGGCAAATTATGTTGAATCTATACAATGATTAGATGACAATGGAATATTATACGCAATTAAAATCACCCACGTGATATGAAGGATATGAGGTCCTGGACAGAGTGCATTCTTTAAAATGTTCCAAGAGTGAGGAATGTCACCCGTTAAGTTTACTGAAGTTTGGATTTACTCTCCTTACAGCAAAAACATGAAGGAAATCTGGCAAGATTTGTCAAAATCCTACAAAATAGACAGTTGTATAGAAAGGGGAGAGAGAGGAGATAACTAGTTCCTATCACAAGATGATCTGGGAATACAGATAAAAAATTTTAGGCAAAAGATACATAAAGAAGAAAATTCCTTTAAGCAGAAGATAGTTATGATGAAGAACTCATTATCTGGCAAGCATGCAGAAAACAGTCAATGTCTGTGAAGTACAATTGAGGGAAAATAAATTGCAAAGCTGCAGAGAAACATCTGGTGTGTGCTCTACCAAGAGTGACCACATACTGAACGGCTTTCTTTGTGTGCAGTGAAGTCGCACTAGGCATACAGTGAGCGAAAGAACCACACACAGTCAAAAGTGAGTTGAACCATCTTACTGTTATAGAACTTGCACACACATTTAAATCCCTTGGAACCCGATGATGCTTGCGACTCCCGGGACCTTTACGACATCAGCCGCTGGGCTGTGGGCTTGCCCTGCACCTGGAGCTCTCACAGTCGGATCTACTGGGGACTTGCTCGCAACTGTTGCAAGGGCGAGCTGCCACAGCAGTGGTAATTCTACATTTTAAGTATTTTATGATTCTACAAACATCACAATGAGAAATCAGCATCAGAAAACCCCATTGTTGAAGCCAAAACTTCATAAAACCATTTCAGATAATTTGACTATAGACAAACTGTTTCCTGAGAACGGCAAATGACTCATCATAAGAACATAACAAATAGGAGCAGGAGTCAAGCCACCTGGCCCTCGAGTCTGCTCTACCATTCAATAAGATCATGGCTGATTTGGCCATGGGCTCAACTCTACCTCACTTCTTTTTCCCTGTAACCCTTAATTCCCCTTATCTATCTAAAAGTGTCTTAAATATATTTAATGATGCGGCCTCTATTGCTTCCTTGGGCAGAGAATTCCATATATTCACCACCATCAGAGAAAAACAGTTCCTTCTCATCTCCATCCTAAATCTACTTCCTCAGTTCTAGTTTCAATGGAAACTACTTTTCTGCCACTATCTTATCTATCCATTTCATAACTTTATATGTTTCTATAAGACCACCTATCAATTTTCTGAATTGGTTTAATTCCAGGTGACTCAATCTTTACTCATAGGTTAACCCCCTCATCTCTGGAATCAATCGAGTGAATGCCCTCTCCACTACCTCTTAAGCCAATATATCCTTTCTCATTACATGCAGTACTCCAGGTATGACCTTAATATTACCCTGTACAGTTACAGCAGAACCTCCCTGCTCTTAACTTCAATCCCTCCAGGAATGAAGGCCAGCATTCTGTTTGCCTTCTTGATAACCTGCTGCAACTGCAATTCAACCTTTTTTGATTCAAGAATAAGTACTCCCATGTCCTTCTGCACAAGAGCATGTTGAAATCTTTTGCCATTTAAATGATAATCTAAGCTATTTTTCCTTCTAAAGTGCATGAGCTCTCTCACATTCACCACATTTCACTCCATCTGCCTGTCCTTTGCTCACTTAACCCATCTAAATCTCTCTGTAAAACCTCTGCATCCTCTGCACAGTTTGCTTTTCCGCTCCGTTTAGTGTCACCAACAAACTTAGATGCACCACATTTGGCCCCCTGTTCCAAATTGTTGATGTAAATCATGAACAATTGTGGCCCAGCATTCCTGTCACTGATTGCCAACCACCAAAACAGTCATTTATCCCAACTCTCACCTTCCATTAGTTAATCAAACCTCTATCCATGCTAATACTTTATCACCAGCTTTATGTATCCTTTCCTCTTTTATGCAGCATATTATCAAATGTCAACATCATCTTAAAATTCAAGTATGTAACATTCACATCCTCCCTCTATCCACTGTGCTCATTATGTTCGAAGAGCTCCAGTAAATTTGTTACACAGGATTCTTGAATCAATCTAATTCTTCAGGTTGAATCTGACTAATCAAGCTAACTTCACATTGCTATTCCTTCATTAAAAATTTGTTAAATTCCAAGAAAATGTAAAGTTAAAAATTCATAAAACCCAATGGTCGTTCCCATTAGTTCCAATGGAAAAATCTCTCTGTGCCAAGAACATCGGACTATAAAATAAATTTTTAAAAATACACAAAAAGCATATGAAATATTAAGATAATGTTATTAACAATTATGTTTTAATTAAGTATTTAAAACATACATAATGGACCCTTTCATGCTCTAATGTAGATTCTTGATCTGAACATCTACTGCCTCCTTCCTTCCACAGATGCTGCCTGACCTGCTGGGTCCTCCAGAAATTTTATTTCTTCTGTTATTATGGAGGTTTCTTATATCTGTGCTTCCATTATTTGCACTATTTTTTCCACATGGATCTGTGAGAAAGACTTGTGCATGCTTCACCCATGCTTGTTGATCGACACTGGCACGAGACCAGTTTCATACTAGTCAAATTATATCATGGTCTTGTTCCGTAGAGTTCCAGTGACCTCCAGTGCATCTCTTGTTGTAGTTCCGTCATCATTGATAGTTATTCCTGCAATCAGCCAGCCAACCCCTGAAAACTCCTTGTTCTTCATCTATTTTTCCTTCTTCTAAGATGTTTCTTGAAGTCAATGTCTTTGCTGAAGCCAACATGTTGCTCAGTATTCAATGTAGTATGATGACAGCCCTGTGAAGCATACTGGGGTGTCTTTGGATGCTGTGTGACCTACTGAGTTCATCCATCACTTTTGTGTACTGCAGATTGTTAATCCAAGTGTCAAGTGATTGTTGCAATTTGACAGAACTTTAAAGAATGATCCCTTACTTCTTTATTCAATTGAAACCACATCGAATGAAATGGACAATCTACCTTGAGAATGTTGCTGGTTCTTTTTCAGCGCTGTGATGCCTATACTGACATTCAAATTTGACAGCAGATTTACTAATGAAAGGTGTGATCAGCTGTTCTTACTGCTGCGACTGTGTTTTTTATTTAATTCTTTTAATACTGGTAATCTTATTCAAACCAAATGAAATTAATTATTTTGCAGCATTACATTAATGGCTTTTAATTTTGCCCTCTCATTGTTCTTAACTTATGTGGGTGAGTTAACACTTAATTAACAATCTCAGCTTTTCTGAAACACACTAGCAAATGTAAAATTACCAGGGTCATTTCAGGATGATTTGTGGAATGGACAATATTGTATCCAAGCTCATTCCTCTTTGTGTATAATATCAACAAACGTAAGGTGATTATTTTGCATTATTTTTTGCTTCATATTTCAATTCAAAGCTAAAAATTCAGATTTATTGTCAGAGTACTTACAACCCTGGCATTCTTTGTTTGCAGGCCAGGAAGAATTCTACTCGACAGGAAATAATAGGCCACTCTTCTCGAAACAACATATTGAAAATTTTGGATAATTTCCTAAATATCAATATTTAAAGAGCCACACCATTCCACTGGAACATTGAAACAAAGAGTCTTAGGGATGCAGGTACATAGTTCTGAGAAACTGGTGACATATGTAGATAGAGTGATGAAGAAGCCATTTGGCAAGCTTGTCATATCGCAGGATTATCATGTTCCAACTGTACAAGGCATTGGTGAGACCACATGGGGATCGGACAGACCAGACACCAGAGCCTGAAAGAGGGAGCTGAAGAGATTGTGAACGCATTAGTTGTGATTGTGGAAGAATGGCTAGAATAAGGAATGGTTGCTGAGGACTGGAAAACTAGAAATATCACTCCATTTCTTAAGAAGAGAGAGGCAAATGACAGGAAATGATTAGACTGGTTTGTCTGACTTCAGTGGTTGGAAAGATTTTAGAGTCCGTTATTAAGGATGAGGTTTCAAAGAACTTGAAAGCAAGTGATAAAATAATATGTTTTCTTCAGGGGATGTCTTGCCTGACAAATCTGCTAGAGTTTTCTGAGGAGGTAACAAAAGGAGAGTCAGTGGATGATGTTTACTTGAATTTTTAGAAGGCATTTGACAAGGCGCCACACATGAGGCTCCTAAGTAAGATTGAGCCCATAATATTATACTAGCATGGGTAGAAGTAAAAACATAATGCTGGAGAAACTCAATAGGTTAAACAGTGTGCTTTACAGAGCACAGATAAAGATACAGAACCAACTTGAGCCCTGCATCAAGGTATAAGCAAAATGTAGGCAGGCATCTCAATCAAATAGTGGGGAGGAGGAGCACAGACTCAGAGGCAAGGAAATAAGGGAGGGAGGGCACAAAGATAATAAGGGGAGGGGGATAGCTATGTGAATGGAGAGGGAAAAGATGGAGAGCTGGAGGAAAGGAGACAGAAGGATAGGGAAGAGATGGAGAAAAGGGAGTGGCCTAGCAGAAACAAGAGAAATCATTGCTGTTGCCATCCATATGGAGAGTGCCCTGACAGAATACAAGGTATTGCTCCTCCGATTAATGGACAGCCTTGGTTTAGCAGTGCAATGCGACATGGACAGACAAGTTGGTGCAGAATTGAAATGATTGACCACAGGGAGAGCTCTATCATTGATGCGGACAGAGCGAAGGTACTCAGCAAAGCAATCTCCAAATCTATGTCCAGTCTCTCTGATGTGGAGGAGGCCACAGCAAAAGCATCAGATTCAGTAGATGACTGCTGCCGATGGAGAGAATGTTGGCATCTGGCAGAAAACAAAGAGTGGAATAAAGGGGCCTTTTCTGGCTGGCTGTCAGTGATTAGTAGTGTTCCACTGGAGTCAGTGTTGGGTTCTTTATGATAGCTTTGTGGCCAAGTTTGAGGATGACACAAAAGATATTTAGAGGTGAGATAAGCATTAAGGAAGCAGGGAGTATGGACAAGGAGGTAGCAGATGCAATACAATATAGGGAAGTGTATGGACTTTGGTAGAAGGAATAAAGAAGTAAACTGTTCTTTTAAATGGGAAGAGAATTCAGAAAGTGGAGGTCCAAAGGGACTTGAGAGTTCTTGTGCAGGATTCTCTTGCAGGTTGAGTCAGTAGTAAGGAAGGCAAATGCAATGTTGGCATTCAATTGGAGAGGACAAGAATACAAGAGCCAAGATGTAAGGTTGAGGCTTCATAAGGCTTTGATAAAGCAATATTTGGAGTATTGTGAGTAGTTTTTGACCTCATATCTCAGGAAGGATATGCTGGCATTGGAGACGGTCCAGAGAAATATTTATGGGAATAATCCTTGGGGAAAGAGGATTAACGTTTGATGACTCTGGGCCCATACTAGCTGGAGTTTGGAAGGATGTTGGGGGATCTCATTGAAACCTACTGAATATTGAAAGGCCTGTAGAGAGTGGACATGGAAAGGATGCTTCCAGCAGTGGAAGAGTTTAGGACCAGACAGCACAGTGTCAGAATAAAAAAAGATGTCCCTTTAGAGCAGAGATAAGGTGCAATTACTTCACTCAGAAAGAAATGAATGGGTGGAATTTTTTGCTGCAGATGGAATTTATTAGTCTTCCAATGGGACACCTTTTCAGATCTGTTATTCCTGCTGAGCATTAAATCCATGTTAAAGAGGTTGTGTTCTGGAATGATACAGCAGTGCATAACTTTCAATCAATGGCATTCCTGGACCTGGCACTATGTATTGGTTGTTTTGAAATAGTACCGTGGCACAGATCTTCTCACAAAAGCTCTGATTTCTGATGGCAATGCTTTGTGACCAGTGCTGGTATTGGTTTGACTAAATTGAATTGGGTATTTAAGTTCCCAGATCACTTTCCCAAGTGTTATTAATCAACCTGGATATGATAACTAGCTTGATCTAAAGTGGTCTTTATTGATTAAATTGTTAATACAGTAAGATGCTTTGTTTTGCTTGCTATCCAAGCAAGTTACCCATACTTAAATGCATCAGGTAATGCAATAAAACAACAAAAATGTAAAGTATTGTGTTACTAGGACAAAGTACTGAGCTAGAGAAAAGTACAGTGTCATGCTTTACTCAGGAGAGGTCCATTCATGAATCAGATAGCATCAAGGGAGCGGTCATCATCAGAGTGGACTGAGTCAGAGTGGTAAAGCTTTAGCGAGAACAGGTAAGAGGTGAGAGATAGTAAGAGTTGAAGTAAGAAAGGACCACCCTTTTCAAGGAACAATAAGGATTCAGCATGTTGGCACAGATAAGGGCAGGTTTTATATACCATATATTTTGCTCCTCTAGTCATAAACAGTCAGAATGACAGCCAAGACAGGGGAATGCTCCTCTTGCAGAATGTGGGTCGTCAGGGAAGCCAGCAGTATCCCTGATAATTTTATCTGTGAGAAGTGCATTCAGCTGCAGCTCCTGACCAGCTGAATTAAGGAATTGGAGCTGGAGTTGGATGAACTCTGGATCATTTGGGAGGCAGAGAGGGTGACAGACAGTAGTTACAGGGATACTATTACCCCTAGGATGCAGAAAGAGGGTAGATGGGTGACAGTCAGGAGAGGGAAAGGGAACAGGCAGGCAGTGTAGGGCACCCCTGTGCCCATTCCCCTCAATGACAAGTATACCATTTTGGATACTGTTGAAGGAGGGGGGGGGGCAACCTACCAGGGACAAGCTAAGGGGATCAGGTCTCTGGCTTGGAGTCTGGTCCTGTGGCTAAGAAGGGAAGGGAGGATAAGTGACAAGCTGTAATGATGGGGGATTCCATAGTTAAATGGTCTGGCACAGAGTGTGGTAGACTAGAGGGTCCTGGGAATACAGATACATAACTCCCTGATATTGTCATCACAAGAGTTGTAAAGAGATCTTTTTGGCATATTGGCCTTCATAAATTAAAGTAGAGAGTTTAGGAGCTAGTTGGTAAAGTTGTATAAGACATTGAGAGGCCAAATTTGGGGTATTGTGTGCAGTTTTGGTCACCTAACTACACACAAAATATCAGTAAGATAGAGAGAGTGCAGAGAAGATTTACTAGGATGTTGCCCGGACTTGAGGAATGGAGTCATAGGGAAAGATTAAACAGGTTATGACTTTATTTCCTGAAGTGTAGAAGAATGAGGGGTGATTTGATGGAAGTACTTAAAATTGTGAGGGGGGATATACAGAGTAAATGTAGATAGGCTTTTTCCACTGAGGTTAGGTGAGATACAAACCAGAGGACATGGGAAGAGTGAAAGGGAAAAAGTTTAGGGGAACATGAGGGGCATCTGTTCACACAGAATTGTGGGTGTTTGGAATGAGCTTCCAGCTGAAGTGATGAATGCAGACTCAATTTTAAAATTTAAGAAGAGTTTGGACAAGTAGATGGATGGAAGAGGTATGGAGGGCTATGGGCTGGGTGCATGTCAGTGGGACTAGGCAAAAAAAAACTGGTTTGGCACAGACTACAAGGGCCAAAGGACCCGTTACTGTGCTGAATCTGGAGGTTTGTGCTTTCATCCTCATGTCTCTTCTGCCTGAATGAAGAGGACAGAGTGAGTGTGACTGGAGTGGGCGGGCTCTGTGATAACTTCTACCTTGGAAAATAATTTGAAGCTCAAAAGAACAACTTTAACAGGGAGAGTGCAAATCAATCAATCTTCTCTCCCTCTCTCTCTAGTTTCAAAACAGCTCATGTGAAGATCCAAGATGCCCCAAATATAAAAGACAATGGTCTCATTAGCTTGTGTACTCCTAAAACTTATAATAATGTTTCAATAACAATTTCAAATGCAAAAACACGTGGAAAACATGGCAGTTTCCACATTCAATCTACTAAAAAATACTGTCCAATCAAAGATTTAGTCCGTCAGGAAGTCTGCGAATGCGCATTACCCCCGAAACTCAGCAAGCACCACTGACGAAGGTGTTTTGGGCAGATCTGATGTTGGGGGCATAAGAGGGGTCTGTGTGAGCATGTGAGCATGTCCATCCTCTTCAGGGGAACCAGGCCTGTCTACCAGCATCTCTCTCTCTCCCTCATGCAAAGTCACTGGGGAAAACACGACCACAGTAGTCTGTCTCACCATTGGAAACTCCACGGAACTGTCCATCTCCAAAGACGTATCATGATGCAAGCACACATGCTCCTGATGTCTGCAGAAAATTTGTCCGTCAGTCAGCTTAACCACATAGGAGACAGGCCCATGCTTAAGAATAACCCCAGGTAACCTCTGCTGATTGTTTCTCAATCTGGTTTTAACTGTCTTTCTCGTAATGCTTTTCCTGGTTTCTTTCCACTCTGCTTTCATATCCGGGTGCAGCAGGTCCAATCTTGACTTGGGCCTATGCCCCATCAGCATCTCCGCTGGAGTGCGTGAAGTTGTAGTCTGTGGCATAAAGTGGTATTTAAACAAGAAACATGAAAACCTGATGCTTAGAGAGTCTCATGTCATCCTCTTCAGGCATTCCCTCATTGTCTGAACAGGCCGCTCAGCCAAACCATTTGAGGCTGGGTGGAAAGGGGCCGTCCTTCTGCTGCATGAGCTCACTGAACTACTCACTGGTAAACATCAGGTCATTATCAGTGACCAGTGTCAGGCAACCCCTGGACTGCAAAAACTTGCCCAAGTTTGTCTATGGTTGAATGGGCTGTAATGTTGCTCATGATGTGAGCTTCTATCCACTTGGAATTTGCATCCACCATTACTAGGAACATCTGCTCCATAAAAGGGCCAACAAAGTCCAAATGTAGCTTAGACCAGGGGCGGCCTCCCCATTTCCGTAGGTGCAAAGAAGCTGTTAGTTGCATTTACTGACTGATCTGACATTACTTGCAAGATTTTACCTTGTTCTCCAGATCCTGATCCATTCTTGGCCACCTGACATAGGATCTTGTGAGGCTTTTCATTCAAGACACCCCTGGATGAGTCTCATGAACTTCCTCCACAATCTTTGAATGGCCAGGAAGAGGCATGATGACCCTTGCACCGCAACCATCTCCCCCACCCCCATAAAATGCAGACTCAATTCTGTCATGTTTGGCATAAGGCTTCATTTCTTCTCTTTCCACGATACTGGGCCATCCTTCTAAAAGGAAAGTTTTGACTTTAGACAGGATTGGGTCCCTCTCTGTCCACTGCTTTTATCTGAGTCCCCTTTACAGGTGTCTCTCACAGCCTCTTCAATGAAAACACCGTCTCTGGAGGTACATAAGTAGTATCCGGTGTCTCTGGTAAAAGTAGACGACTCCATGCATTGGTGTTTGCATTATCCCCACCTGCTCTGTACACAGTAGTGTTCTGGTAGGCTGACAATGTGAGAGCCCAATGCTGTAACCTAGCTGAGGCTAGTGGTGGGATGCATCTGGTCTCACTGAAAAGGCTCATCAGTGGTTTATGATCAGTATAAATTGTGAATGCACATCCAAAAAGGTACTGATGAAAACCTTTGACTGCAAAAACAATGGCCTTCTTTGTCTAGCTGCAAATATCCCTGCTCAGCAGCCGTCAGGGTACATGAAGCAAAACCAAGAAGCTTCTCTGAATGGTCCTCCATTACATGTGGGAGAACTGTCCCTACTCCATAGGGCGAGGTGTCACATGAAAGGGTGATCTCCTTATTTGGGTCATAGTGAACCAGCAGGCTCACTGAGGGGAGGAGTTCTTTCACACCCTTGAAAGCTTCCTCCTGCTCTTCATTCCGCGGCCACTTGGTGAAACAGCTTGTACAGTAAGGCTAAAATCTTTGAAAGGTCACCATGCTCAAAAATGAAACATATTCCATGTATGCTCTTTGTGCTTGGGGCCTCCTTGATAGCTTTCACTTTGTCCTCCTCAGGGCAGAGCCCCTCAGCTGTGATCTTGTGTGCCAGGTAGGTTGCACTTGGTGCCAGGAACACACATTTGTCATGTTTCAATTGCAGCCCTGCATCTGAGAGCCTCTTCAACATCTGTTTCAAATTAGCCAGGTGCTCCACTTCCGTAGCCTCCGTGATCAAAATATCATCCAGATACACCACTACACTGCTATAGGCAGAATCCTCTGCAGCAAGGCGTCCATTGTCTTTTGGAAAATTGCAGGGCTGGACACCACTACAAACACCAGGCAATTGTATTTAAATAATTCCTTATGTGTGTTAATCATGACATACTCCTTTGAATCCTCCTGGAGCAGCAGTTGTTGGTATGCGTGACTCGTATCCAGCTTTGTGAATAGCTTACCCCGACAGGGTCGCAAACAGGTCATCCACCCATGACAATGGGTGCCCCTCCAGACCTGATTCACCAAAGCTTATCCTCAACATTTTGTCTGCCTTTAAAACTGAAACAATGGGAGCCACCCACCGTGAAACTGGACGAACTCAATGATCCCCAACTGCTGTAAACATTTCAGCTCCTCCTCGACATTGTCTTTTGTGGTGTAGGGCATCTCTCTAGGCTTAAAAAAATGTGGTGTGGCCTCAGGGTCAACATTGAGTTTCACTGTCATGCTCTTCGATGTGCCCAGCTAATCCCTGAAAATGTCATTGTACCACTGCAGAATGTCCTGCATGTGTGCATACTTAATTTCATGCCAGTTGAGCTGGATTTTGCAAAGCCAATTCGGCTCAAAAGACTGGGCCCGCTATCATTAGTTATCAGCAGCATGGCTTCCGCCTTCTGACCCCCGGCTAAAATATCCACATATAACACCCCTAAATGAGGTATGGGCTGCCCTGTTTTGATCCTGAGTTTGACCTTTGATGTACTGATGGGAGGCAGGTTGGACCCCTATGTCCTCCTGTAGGTCTCCTCACTGTTGACTGATGTTGTGGCCCCTGAATCAATCTCAAACTTAATATCCTTTCCTCTGACATTGATTGTGGCAAAATATGGTTCAGGTGGTTCCTCATGTCTCCACTCCAAACATACTGGAAGCACATGCTGTCTCTTCAACTGCTTCTTCTAGGTAGTGTGTGGCTGCCAGAGCCCGTTGAGCTTTCCTCTGTCTAGCCTTCACCTTACCCTTAGAACTCCTGCACTTCTTAGCTAAATGTCTCTTTTTGCTACAACCGTAGCAGACAGTGTATTTGAATTTGTACTCATTTGCATCGTGCATCCCACCACACCAAAAACATTCCACTTGCTTTGCTTGTCTACCAGTCTCTCTCCTGACTTGGTGGACTGCCACTGAGTGTGACTCCACCCCATCCATGCCTTGAGCAATCTCTAGGGCTTTCCCCCAAGAAGTGGTGTCGTATGGCATAATCATTAAAGCCTCATACCAATCTATCATGGAGCATATCTTCCAATACATCCTTAAAATCACAACGCTCTGATAGCTGCCAAAACTCAGCCACAAAATTGGCCATAGACTGACCTGGCTCCTAAAAAGGGTGTGAAACTTAAAATGTAGGACTATCACAGAAGGTTTCACATTGTGGTGGTTCCCCACGATCTTGGCCAGTTCATCAAATGGAAATTCCCCCAGTTTCTGTGGTCTGCCTAAGATTCTTATCAATTTGTAAGTCTTTGTCCCATACACACTCAGGAGAGTAGAGTGCTTAGCCTCCTCAGTAATTCCATTAGCACAGAAAAAGTGTCCCAACCTTTCTTCATACTCCGGACAATCCTCATTTCCATCCGAATGCACAGCACCGGTTCGAAACGGATCGACACTTCCACAAAACCAATTCACCTTGTCGCCAAAAATATGAGATAACTTCTAATTTGAAAAAGGGCCACTCAACAACTTCAAGTTCAAAAGAAAAGCTTTATCTGGGACAGCAAAACCTTCCTCTCTCTGATCTTGAAGGCACACCAGTTTGTGCATTCAAACAGGAAGTAAAACCCCTCCCTTACTCCAGACCCAGCCTTACTTTCAAATCAGCTCATATTACGAGAGGGTCTTTTAATACATTGGTAGTGTTTTGAGGCTGAAGGAGGTATAGGAAGGGAGTTGGTTTGCATGATGGCTTGAACTATGTTTACAATTCTATGCAGTTTTTGCTGTCTTGGGAAGACACACATAAATCAGGCACAAATGGGTCCAAAATCTAGACAAGCAGGGCTAAAATCACAAATATCACTGAAACATTTGCTCCTTGGCTGCTGTTGGATTGTTTGTTGTCAGTCATGAAAATTACTCAATCATTAGCGCATGAAACAATGCAAGAATATATAACACTGTATTCAGCTTTTCAGAAATTGTGTTGGTGTGATGAATTACTCAGAAATAAATACAAACTTTGATCCAATTAATGAGCATACTTTGAACATCATGGACACTTTCCATGTCCTAGCTACTAAGTTGTTGTCCTTTCTACAACTTACAAATGAATGCAAAAGAACCCAGGTGTTATTTCAAAATTAGCTCTAGCTTTTTGCCAACATCTATGTCTTGATCAACATCTGTTGTATGTGGAAATTACTGGGTGTATATTGCCTCACACCATTTTCTATAAAACAAGAATTTAAAAAAAACTCACCTTAACTTCCTGGCAAAGAAAAATCTAAAATGTAATTTAAAAAATATTCAAAGATACAAAAACATTTGAAAGGTTCTTTTTGAATTCTAAATAGATTTGGAGATCTGTTGAGCTGTTTTCAGGTCAGAAATTTGGCGGCACATGCACATGAATACCAGTGAGCATCTCAAGTCCTGCACGAACAGCTCATCAGCTTTGTCAAGTTTCCACTGGGTGTGTAAATCTCTTAATGGGACTGCAACACATGATTTTCTGACTCAGCCACTAGAATTTGCCATTTTGTACAGTTAATCTTTCAATTAGACAAGCCTGAAATAAATTGTCTATTTGTATTGAATATGGCACATTAAATGCATCAATTACTGAATAGCTATGACACCAGATACTTTGCAATAAAAAATGATGACTACCATTTTCATTTGATCTTAATGAATATTCAACTACATAAATAGACAATTACACATTCAAACAAGGAAAGCTGCATCAGCAGCACATGAATTAGAGCTCAATACACTCCACAGGTCACATTATCTACTAACGTATACTGATTCTTAAATAATGACGGGGAAAAGCAATCCTTCTGTGAAATTAATCAAAACTATATTCACAAAATCTAAAAGTCACACATTTTTTTTCATAATTAAATGCAGCAAGGTAAAAAATTGATTTACCTAATGAGAAGAGGAACACTGAAGAGGTAAATCCAATCTTTCACACCATGCATCTACAATGGAAATTCAAATATTTGATGCAACACTAAATCCTTAGTCAAGGCATTGTACTGATCTGCACAGTATGGGAAGTCTGCCACTCTGGTTTCTAGTGATCATTTTATTGTGGATATTTCAGATATTTTTGCAACCAAATGATGGTTTGGTATCTCTTGTGTACCTCAATGACTTTCACAGATGCACCTTTGAAAGTATCCTGTCAGGATGTATCACTGTGTGGCATGGGAACTGCTCCACCTACGATTGTACAGAGTAATGAATGCAGCTCAGGCCATCAGACAAACCTCCCTTCCATCCTTCTATGCTTTCCACTGCCTTGGAAATGCAGGCAACATAAAGGACTCATCCCATCCCAGCCAAATTCTCTTCACCCTTCTCCCCAGATTCAAGGACATTTTCTTCCCATTTCTATCAGACTCCTGAACAAACCTCACATTAATAAAATAACATTAACCTTGCTCCATTCAAACTGATCTCATTCTGTAACTGCACTCTATGCTGTCTTTTCTTTTTGTACTTATGTTTGGATGGATAAAAATCATGCGATCCAAGTCTTTAGGGAATGCCACTCACTATGGAAGGGAACCCGCATCCCCTCTCACTTCCGGCCAGGTTAATACCTCAACCTCTATCTGCATACATCTCATGCATATTCATTATCATGACAATATGGACAAATTTATAGCCTTGGCTAGGTGGGACAAAAATAATTCATGAAAGATTTTCATGACAGATTTTCATGTGATGGTCCCACATCATATTGACTAGACTCTCACCTCATATTCGGGCCTTCAGCCAAAGAAGGGGAATAGAATGGAACACCAGCATGAACCATTAATTTCAGGATCATGGAGTGGATGAAGGCATAATTGGAGTGAGAAGAAATGTAAGTAAATAACTGGAAAGATGATAAAAAGCAGCATTTGCCTCAAATTAACTATTCAGTTTCACTAATGAACTACTATACAAATATTCAATAGAGTACAGAAACTGCAAATGATTCAAGGAGCTTTGTATTCCCATTTACAATGTCCTGGTAACTCTCACATTAGATGATCAGAAAGATTGAAAGTTATCTAAAATATCATTGTATATTTTATAGAGATAATTTTCATTGCAAAATGTATGTGACACCATGAATCAGGTATGAAACATTTAAAAAATATTATGCATGAAGCACTCAAATCCATTCCAACCAAATTGCATCTGAGCAAAGTCCCATTTACCTGCATTTGGCCCAAATGGCTTTAAACCTTCCCTATGCACGTGCCTGTCTAAATGTCTCTTGAATGCTGTAATTGTACCCATCTCAACCACTTCCTTTGACAGCTCATTCCATATTCCCACCACCCTCTGTGACATAAAGTTACCCAAGTCCTCTCTTTCCCTCTCATCTTAAACTTATTTTTAAATTCTTTTAGCCTAGGAAAAAGACAGTGATGACATAGTGCATCTATACGTCTCATGATTTTATATATTTTCAACAATAAAGGGAAAAAAGCAACAGCCAATAACTCTCTTCTTATATCTCAAACCTTTGATTCATGGTAATCTTTATGAATATTGTCAGCATCCTTCCAGCTTATTGACATCCTTCATGTAGGTCGGTGGACAGAACTGCACACAATATTCCAAGTGTGCTAATTCCCATACTCTTGTACTTAATAGTCTTACTCCTGATAGAGAAACACACGGCTATATTTGCGACATGTATTTAGAATCATTGAATCATGAATATACTACATTTAGAATACCAAGTTACAACTCCCATTTTAACAGTGGTGAAGACTCCAAGATTAAGTCCCAAAGAAAATGCTCCTGTCTAGATGTTTCAATGCCTTAGTTCAAATACGAAATATAGACATTACCTCTTTTCCATCAAAATATTAAAAAACTTATTTTCTGAAGTAATAACAGGGAAAAATTAATTGAATTCCACAAACCACAATTGCAGAGAAGCCAAAGAATTGCCAGAGAAACTTATGCACGGGTAGAAATGGTCGTCAATGCTTTGAATCTAAACCCTTTATCAAGATTAAGACAAAATAGGTGAAATTACATACAGTATATGAAGGGGAAAATAAGTTGGGAGAGGGGATCAGAGGTGACAGGAGTATAACAAGTATGGGGGTGGGGGAAGAAAAGTTAGAGAGAGAAGTTAAAAGCAAGTGTAGGAGTAGGTGCAGAAAAAATGGAAACAGTGGAGTCTGATGGGGATGGGGGGGGGGGCAGAGTTACCTAAAAATAGAAAAAAATCAATGTTCTTGATGCTCAGTTTAAGGTTGTCCAGGAGAATATGATGTGTTTTTCTTCACCCTGACAATAGTTGAGGCCATGGTAAGATGTGTCACTGCAGGAATGGTTGGGGGGAGTTGACAACCACATGGATACAAGAAAAAGAGGGTTAATGGTGTGAGCTGGAGAAGGTTTAGATTTGTTGAGTAGGTTTATATAGGTCAGCACAACTTTGTGGGCTAAAGGGCCTGTACTGTAATGTTCTATGGTATCCTGGAGTAATCCCACACAGACACAGGGAGAATGTACAAACTCCTCACTAACAGCACTGGATGTAACCTGGGTTGCTGCTGCTGTAATAGAGTTGCTGTAATAGAGTTGCTGTAATAAAGTTGCTGTAATAGAGTTGCTGTAAAAATGTTGCTGTAATAGAGTTGCTGTAATAGAGTTGCTGTAATAAAGTTGCTGTAATAGAGTTGCTGTAAAAATGTTGCTGTAATAGAGTTGCTGTATTAGAGTTGCTGTAATAGAGTTGCTGTAATAGACTTGCTGTAATAGAGTTGCTGTAATAGAGTTGCTGTAATAGAGTTGTGCTAACCATGTCACCCCTAAGTGCTTTGTTGAATCATACAGTACTGGAGGTTATCTGCCTGACCCATTTCACTGACCTCTCCTGAGTGAACTTAATTTCTTACCAATTCCCTGACTGTAAAACATGATGTTTTAAAAGGCAAAGGGAATAAAGATGTAGGAATATACAAAACAGAAGCAGGAGTGGGCTATTCTGCATTTCATGCCAAATTTGCCATTCAATGAAATCACAGCTGATCTTTTATTTCAGTGCCATATTCCTACATTAATCCCATACTCTTGATTTCCTTGATGTCCAAAAATCTATCAATTTGTCTTGAATATACTCAGTAATTCCACAGCCTGTTGGAGAGAAAATCCAAATGATTCGCCATTTTCTGAGTGAAGAAATTTATTCTCATCTCATTCCTGACTAACCTATTATTCTGAGACAGTGACTCTTGATTCTAGTCACCCCAGCTAAGGGAAACATTATTTCTGCTGTGACCCTGTAAGAATGTTTCACTCGGCCGGGGGGTGGGGGGAGGGTGGGTCAGTCACTTATTGCAGCGGAGATAGGAGGACATGAGCCTGGGGATCTTCAGAATTCAGTTAAACACCATTAAAAATGCTCAAAATTGCCTTTAAACTAGCTGAACAGCTAAACCAAGAAAATAAATGAAAAATCAAGCAAAGAAATACAGGTACTGACCAAAATTAAATCTTAATAGTGAAGTTCATCCCAGCAATGGGATGTAGGCAAAATGGCAGACAATTAAAAACACTTAAAATCGCCTTTAAATTTGTTACATATCAAGAGCATGAGAAAAAAAATGAGGAATTAAACAAAGAAATACAATTACTGACCAGAATGCAGCCTTGATAGTGGAATCTATCTCAGCAAAGGGACGTCAGCAAAACAGCAAGATGGTCACTGCAAAAACTTCAAGCTCTGCAGAGAGAGCCATTCCTGACACAGGGCCACCTCAGAAGCACCACTGAAGGAGGGGGATTTACATATAATCCTTTAGGAGATTCAAAGAGGTAACAAGCCCTCTCTAATAAATTAGATGCCCAAATAGAGGAGATTAATCAGTCCATCTTAGGTCTTAAAGTCACGTTAAATCAGTTGACCTCCCGAGTGGCTGCTGTGTAGGAGTGTGTCAGGATGGTAGAGGACCAAATAACAGAGATAGACTCCTCCCTTGAGATGCTAAGGAAGGAAAATGACTTTCTGCTGGGAAAAGTGGACCAGCTAGAAAATTACAGCAGGTATAATAATGTCTGTATCATTAACTTGAAGGAAGGCTCTGATGCAATGGATCCCGTAGAATTTTTTAAAAGCTGGATCCCAGACATTCTGGGACAAGAACACGTTAGTGAACCAATAGTGATTGAAAGGGCCCACCGAGTCTCTGCACCTGGCAATTCTGTGGGCCAGACTGTTGAGGTATCAGGACCAGGATAAAATCCTATGCACCATTGTACGGCAAGTGAGAGAGGACAAGGGCTCTATTACGTATGGCAACAGATCAGTGTTTTCTTTTCCTGACCCGAGTGCAGGTCTAGTGAAGCAGGGGAGGGAGTTCGACCAAGTAAAGGAGGAGCTCTGGTCTAAGAATACCCTATTTACCTTGCTTCACCCAGCAACACTGAGGGTTGTACTCCCTGATGGAAGGAAGAGATTCTTCAAGGTTCTCAGGGAAGCAATTTCACTTGTGTAATTGGCCAGGAGGAAAATGAAATGGCGAGCAAGAGCAGGTGGAGGAAAATTGGATAGGCAGTCATGGTCCTCATGAGCTGTTGAGGATATGTGCCTTAAACAATAATCACTTTTTCCACCTAAAATAGATAAGCGAGTTCCAACCGAAACCAATTTAAACTGATTAGTTTTTTAAAAAAATGGTAATTGGTTTTCACAGTAACTGTTTCTGAGTTGAGCTTTTTAAAAAAAAAACTTAACATTGTATTCAAAATTGAATAATCTTATATTATAGTTTATATATTTTATATTGGTGCCATGGGCTGGGCAAAATGTTTAAGATATACTGCACTAGTGAGTTCAGAATGCACATATCTCAGCTTAATGTGGGAGGTAATGCCAAATGTTCAGTGGTTGGCACTGGGGGTGGGGGGGGGGAGGGCATTTATATTTATCTTTATTCTTTATCTTATTTTTAAATTTGTCAACCTCATCAATCCCTTATTCAATTTTTTGCTACTTTGTCACAGGAGACACATTTTTATTTGTATGGAGATTTTACAGGAGGATGTAACACTTCGATATATATATATATATATATATATATATATGTGATTATTATTAATGAATAAATTAGTGAAATTTCTTTGCTTTAATGTGAATGGGCTGAATGATTCCAGTTAAAATGAAACAAGTCTTGGCACTCTTGAAAAAACTGAAAACTGATATTGCCTTTATACAAGAAACCCACCTTATTACACAGGACCATAAAAAAGTAAGGAGAGAGTGGGTAGGACATGTAATGTCATCATAAAACATGTCATCTTTTAATTCCAAAGCAGGGGGAGTAGCCATCTTGATAAACAAAAACACGTCAGTAACAATTAGAGAAACTATCATTGACCCTGTATTAGTTAATTGTCAGTTTTAATTTGAGTCCTGGACATTTTTAAACATATTCACACCTAACTATGATGATGAATATCCTTTATTCAAGATATCTTCCTTAACGTATCAGGAGGACTTATATGGGGTGACTTCAATTTTTGTTTGGACCCAATCTTGGACAAGTCAATGCAAACAGTATCCAAAATAAAAGCAGCCAAAACAACTTTGGCTTTTATGACAGATGTGTAGAGGGAAACACACATTCGAACCAGGAACTACTCCTTTATTCAGTACCTTATGACTCCCAGACTACGATTGACCTCTTTTTGTTATCAACACAGTTAATCCACAGAAAACATTAGAATTTGAATACCAATCTAGAATCTTGTTGGATCACGCACCTCTGACTCTATTCTGATGCCAGAAAAATCAACTAACTCATACAGATGGCATCTGAAACCTACCCTCCTCCAAAACCCAGAATTTTGCAAATTCATTCGAGACCAGATAAAGGCGTTCTGCGAGATAAACTGTCCCTCTGCTTCCAATAGTTTTATTCTATGGGACATACCTTAAAGCCTACCTTAGGGGACAGATAATTTCATATACAAAAGGTATTAGCAAGAAATACATGGCAGACATAGAAGAAATGGAAACAAATTCTGCAATTGGGAAAGGAGTTTCAATAGTCCAGCTCCACAGAAACATATAAAGTACTTGTAAACAAAAAACGCAAGTACAACACACTGAACACTTATAAAATTAAAAAAAAACATTATCAGAACTAAACAAAGGTATTATGAACTGGAGAAAAAGCACAAAGTCTTGTCCTATCAATTGAGGGCAGAGGAGAGTTTGAGAACACTAAATTCAGTCCAGACTGAACTGGGCCCAGGATCACATAATCCAAATGAAATCAATGAAACATTTAAACAGCTTTATACCAACCAATATAAATCAGAGTCCCCAGAAGACCTGACAAAGATTGATGAATTTTTATCCACTGTTGAACTACCCAAATTTGACCAAGAAGATCAAGTAAATTTGGACCTTCCCTTTACTTCAAAATAAAATAATAAAGCATTGGGCTCACTATAGTCCAATAAATCACCAGGGGAGGGTGGTTTCCCAACAGAATTTTTACAGAGAATTTAAGGATCTACTTATACCCCTTATCATGAATGTAATTAACTTAGCATCTGAAACCCAAACTCTCCCTGAATTATTTTCTACTTCCATAATTACTGGAATTCATAAAAAGAACAGGGATCCATTGAAATGCTCCTCATTTTGACCCATTTCATCAGTAAATTCAGATTACAAATTATTTTCTAAGGCCCTGGCTAACAGGCTTCGCCAATACTTGCTGAAATTAATAAATGCAGACCAGAATGGCTTTATTTTGAAATGTCGATCAGCCAACAACCTATGTAGGCTCTTCAATATAATCCACTGTGCAAAGTCGAAGGCTGAGCCGAGTGCTGTTGGATGCTAAGAAAGGGTTTGACAATCTTGAATGACTGTATTTATTTAGTCTTGGCCAAGCTCAGATTTGGGCAACTGTACATTAATTGGGTTAAAATTCTTTAATACAGTCCCAAAGGTAGAGTCACGAATGGTCAGATCTTAGCAGCATTTCCATTGAGCAGATCGAGCCGACAGGATTTCCCCTTGTCTCCGGGACTTTTTGTCTTGGGTATTGAGCCCTTGGCAGAGGCAATTAGACAAGACGTGGAGATAAAAGGTTTTATGGTGGGGCATACAGCCACAAAATTAATCTTATGGTAGACAATATAATCCTATATTTTACAGATCAGATCAATTCACTTACTAAATTACAGATTCCATTAAAAGCTTATGGCAAAGTTTCAGGATACAAAATGAACTGGGGAAAAAAGTGAAATCATTCCACTGACAAATTTTGATCACGCTGAATATCAGCAAACAAGTCCATTCAAATGGCCCTCGGGTGGCATCGGGTGGAATAATAGTGGATGATGATCTCCAGAATTTATTCAATTACCTCCCTCTACTTAGAAAATTGAACAAGACTTAAGTAAGTGGATGAATTACCCATCATTCTAATTGGCATGGCCAACTGTATAAAGATGAATATATTGCCAAGATTGCAGTAACTTTTCCAGTCCTTGCCCATTCCACTACCTCAAACCTTTTTTAAAACCTTTAATAAGCATGATGGGCAATTTATTTGGAACTTTAAGGTACTTAGAATACCCATGAAAAAGTTAACAAAGGATTACAGGTTAGGAGGCATCATCTGGTTGTCTAGTTTCAAAGAGTTTTATTTGGCGGCCCAAATTAGATTGTATTCTCTGAAAGGAATGGAATTCCAGAATTATGGCCAGCAGGACAGACAACCCCATTGGTTGAAATATGGAGTGAGACCTATGGATGCTCTGGACTGAAAAGAGGATTATTATTGAAGACACTTTTAAGACAGAATGAACTTATAGCCATGACTTTGAACAATAAAATTTTAGAAACCTGGTATCATAAGGTGATACAACATCTTGAGGATTGTTAAGAAAAAGGATTCTTCATTTCATTTGAACAGTTGAAGAAGAAATATGACATCCAATAAGATATTTTTTTGTAACCTTCAGTTGCGATATTTTCTTAGGACCAATTTGGGGCTTGAAATAATTCAACTGGGACTCATGGAAAAGGAGAAACTAATCCATGAAGGAAATGTATATAAATTTAAGCCAGGTTTGGACAAATCTAGAATGAGACTTAGACCCAACAATTGACAACTAGTTAAATCTGTGTCAGGGAAGTTTGTTGGCTACTATCAATGCCAGGTATAGATTGATCCATTATAATTTTCTCCATCAAATGTACTTCACTCCACAGAAATTACACCAATATAAACCTGAATTATCAGAGATGTGTTTTAGATATGGTGTAGAGGTTGGCTCCTTTTTATATTCTACCTGGCTTTTCACAAAGGTGAGCCCCTCTGGTATGACCTCTGTGACACCCTAACTAAGTTCACGGGAGTCACCTTCCCAGCAGACCCAGAGCTTTGTCTTCTGGGGAACTTTACTACAGTTGGCAGATTTCTAACTAATTCTCAAATTAAATTCACAGAAATTGCCTTATGTGTGGCCAGGAAATGCATAGCAGTAGCATGGATGTCTGACTCCCATCAACTCATGGATAGATGGTCTTCGGAGATGAATAGCTGCATCTCACTTGAAAAGGTCACATACGATCTCAAGAAGGGATGTAGCACCTTCCAAAAAATCTGGCAGCCTTATTTAGAGCATATAGGTACCTCACTGGTGCCAATATAGGGTTATGGTCACTACTGGCTAGACAGTAGACCCCTGTAAGATTTTAACACTGAAGTATTATCATGTCTCCATTTGTTTTATTGTACGCACAGACAAAGGGATGATTTTTTTCTTCATTCTTTCTCTGACATATAGAAGGGAGGGGGTGGAGGGAGGGGTTTTCTTGATGTTTTACATTTGGTATGATTGTTGATTGTTAAATATATTAAAATGATAAATAAGATATTACAAAAAAAATTCAATCAGATCACCCTTGATCTTTTTAAAATCTACAGATGTAGTCACTGTCTGCTTAATTTCTCCTCTTGCAACTTTCTCATTTCCAATCCCAGGAATCATTCTGGTATATCCTTTTGTAGGTCAGGAATCCAGATCATAATATTCAAAATGTCTACGTTATACTAGGGAGTATACTAGACATTTCAGAATTCTTTCCCTACAGAGAGTTCAACAAAGGTTTAGAACAAAGAATGTAAAACAGTACAGCACAGGAACAGACACCTTGGCTCATGATATCTGCACTGAATATGATGCCAATTAAAGGAAATTTCTTGTCTGTCTGTGATCCATATCCCTTTATTCCTGCCCATCTAGAACTACTACTATTGTATTTGCTTCCACCACTATCCCTGGCAGACTTTTCCTGACATTAACCGCTCTGTGTACAAATCCCGCACCTTTTAACCTTTCCCCTCTTACCTTCAACAGAAGTCCATGAACATTTGATACTCTTACCCTGTGAAAATGATTCTGTCTGTCTATGATCCACAAAATTTTATAAACTCCATCAAGTCTCCCCTCAGCTTCCAACACCTAAAGAAAGCAACCTCAGTTTGTTCAACTTCTCCCCAGAGTTCATACCCGAGCATCCAGGCAGTATCCTGGTAAACCTCTCTGCACAATTTCCAAAGGTTCCACATATTAGGAAAACCAAAATTGCACAAGTGCAGCCTAACTTAAGTTTTATAGAGTTGCAACATGATTTCTTTACTCTTACATTCAATGCCCTGAATGATGAAGGCAAGCAGGCTATGTGCCTTTTTTTGTTTCTCATCCACTTGTATGGTCACTTTCAGGGATCAATGGGCTTGGACCACAGATTCCTCTCTAACTGTACATCAATCCTGTTAATGGTCTTGCCATTCAACTACTGTATGCAGTTTCCCATTGCATTTAACGCCCTGAAGTACAACAACTCACACTTGTCCATTTTAAATGCATGCCATTTCTCTGGCCATAATTCTCTATACCCTGCACAACTCCATCAATCTTTATGTCATCTGCTTCTTGGAATGATTCCTGGGTTGTGGAGATTGCTCTATGAAAAGATTGAGATTTATATGCTCTAAAGTTTAGAAGAATGAGAAGTAATTTCATTGAGACAAATGGTTCTCAAGTGTAGGAGCTGGCAAATATGACCAACCTCATTGATTACACCTCAGTGTTTCACACTATTATATCAATAAAACTAACAATTAAAAATCAGGGATCTGGGACTCTATTCCTCTCTAACAACTGGATCCAAGAATTTCTCATCAGGAGACTCCAATCAGTGAAGATTGGCAACCCTATCACCTCCTTGCTGACCATCAATGCAGGGGCACCTCAAGGCTGAACATAGAACAAGGAACATTACAGCACAATACTTGCCCTTGTAATAATAGAGTGCTAGTGATCCTCCTGACCACTAGAGGGAGTTGGATTCTAGTTTGAGACAGTTTCCGTTAGATTCAAGATGGAGGCCTCCACACGGCCCTAAGTGAGTTCTTCAGCTAATAAAGTATACTTGTTCTTAAAGAACCCAAGTTTGTTTATTACAATAAAATAAACATCACATTGTACCAGGAGTGTGCTAGGGCTCTGGCCTAGTGGTTTGGACAAAGTGTCAGAGGTGTCTAGTAGAGGAGGAGCAAGGAGAGAGTGATGGGGTAAAATGGTAGAGGGTCACTAAAAGGAGGGTAAGATAAAGGAGTAGCCAGGAAGTGAGTGGCACAGAAAATGAGTGAGACACTGAGGCTTTGGCGAACAGAGGCAGAGGCAAAGGTAAAAGGGGTGAGTTTTTGTTCTTTTTATTTAATTTTATTTAGGCACAAGAGTTTGTTTCAGGCATGGCAGGTGAGCTCAGACCTGTGTCATACTCCTCCTGTGCTACATGGGAATTCAGGGATACTGTCAGTGACCCTGGGGACTACGTGTGCAGGAAGTGTGTCCAGCTGCAGGTCCTGATTGACTGCACGATGGCACTGGAGTTGAACGTGGACTCACTTTGGAGCATCCGGGATGCTGAGATGGTGGTGAATAGCTCCTTTAGTGAATTGGTCACATCATAGTTTCAGAGGGTAGAGAAAGATAGGGACTGGGTGACCAACAGTAAGTGAAGTAACAGAAAGGTGGTGCAGGAGTTTCCTGTGGTCATCACCCTCCAAAACAGATATACCACTTTGGATATTGTTGGGGGAGATGGCCCACCAACAGAAGGCAGCAGTATCCAGGATCATGGCTCTGTCAGTGGCTCTGCTGTACAAGAGGGCAGGAAAAAGAATGGTAGGGCTATTGCCCTAGTCATAGGGGATTCCATTGTAAGTGGAATAGACAAGAGTTTCTGTGGCCACAAACAGGATACTCGGATGGTGTGTTGTCTCCTGGGTGCAAGAGTCAAGGATCTCTTGGAGTGGCTGCAGGACATTCTGAAAGGGAAGGGTGAACAGCCAGCTGTCGTAGTCCATATTGGTTCCAACAATATAGGAACAAAATGGGATGAGGGCTTACAAGATGAATTTAGGGACCTAAGAAATAAAGTAAGGAGTAAGACCTCAAGGGTAATAATCTCTGGATTATTACTGGTGCCATGAGCTAGCCAGAGTAGAAAAAGCAGGATAGTTAGAATGAATATGTTTTGGAACAGTGGTGTAGTGAGAAGGTTTCAGATTCTTGGGGCATTGGAATCGGTTCTGGGGCAGATGGGACTGGTACAAACTGGATGGTCAACATCTGGGCAGGGCTGGGACTTATGTCCTAGGGAGTTTGTTTGCTAGCACTGTTGGGGAAGGTTTAAACTAATGTGGCAAGGGGATGGGAGCAAGTGCAGAGAGACAGAAGAGTGTAATATGAGGGTAGAAGCAAATGGTAGCAAGGCAAAAATCAAAAAGCGCCACTTTTCAACATAATGGTAAAAGGGATAAGAGTGTGGCAAAAACAAGCCTGAAGGCTTTGTGTCTCAATGCAAGGAGCATTTGTAATAAGGTGGATAAATTGAATGTGTAGATAGCTATCAATGAATATGATATAGTCGGGATCACAGAGACATGGCTTCGGGGGACCGAGGCTGTGAGCTCAACATCCAGGGATATTCGATATTCAGGAGGGATAGACAGAAAGGAAAAGGAGGTGGGGTAGTGTTGTTAGTTAGAGAGGAGGTAAATGCAATAGAAAGGAAGGACATTAGCTTGGAGGATGTGGAATTGATATGGGTTGAGCTGTGAAACACTAAGGGGCAGAAGGTACTAATGGGAGTTGTTTCCAGGCCACCTAACAGTAGCAATGAGATTAGGGATGGCATTAAACAGGAAATTGGAAATGCGTGCAACAAAGGTACAGCAGTTATAAAGGGTGACTTTAATCTACATGTAGATTGGTGAACCAAATTGGTAAGGGTAATGAGGAAGAGGATTTCTGAGACCATAGGCAGGATTGTTTTCTAAACCAGCATGTCGAGGAATCAATGAGGGAACAGGCCATTCTAGACTGGGTATTGAATAATGAGGAAGGGTTAGTTAGCAAATCTTGTTGTGTGAAGCCCCTTGGGAAAAAGTGACCACAATATGGTGGAAGTCTTCATTAAGATGGAGAGTGACAGAGTTAATTCAAATACAAAGGTTCTGAACTTAAAGAAGGGTAACTTTGATGATATGAGACATGAATTGGCTAAGATAGACTGGCGAATGATACTTAAAAGGACTAACAGTGGAAATGGAATGGCTTGGATGAAATACGACAATTGTTCATCCTAGTTTGGAAAAGGAATAAATCAAGGAAGGTAGTGCATCCGTGGCTAACAAGGGAAATCAGAGGGAGTATCAAATCCAAAGAAGCAGCATAGAAGCTAACCAGAAACAAATGGTATCCTGAGGACTGTGAGAAATTCAGAGTTCAACAGAGGAGGTCAAAGGGATTAATTAGGAAAGGTAAAAGTGATTATGAGAGAATGCTGTCAGGGAACATAAAAAATGACAGTAAAAGGTTTTGTAGGTATGTAAAGAGAAAGATTAGTTAAGACAAATGTGGGTCCATTACAGTCAGAAACAGATGAATTGATCATGGGGAACAAGGACATGGCAAACCAACTGAATAACTACTTTAGTTCTCTCTTCACTCAGGAAATCATAAACAATCTTCAGGAAATAGTAGGGGACCGAGGATCAAATGTGAGGGAAGAATGTAAGTCGAGAGATTGTGTTAGGTAAAATGAAGGGATTAAAAGCAGATAAATTGCCAGGGCCAGATGGTCTGCATCCCAGAGTGCTTAAGGAAGTAGCCCAAGAAATAGTGGATGCATTGGTGATAATTTTTCAAAATTCTTTAGATTCTGGATTATTTCCTGGCAAACATAACCCCACTTTTTAAGAAGGGAGGGAGAGAGAAAATGGGAAACTATAGATCAGTTAGTCTGAAATCGGTCGTGGGGAAAATGCTAGAATCAGTTATTAAAGATGTGATTGCAGCACATTTGGAAAGTAGTGATATAATCGGACAGAGTCAGCATGGTTTTATGAAGGGAAAAGCATGTCTGTCAAATCTAATAGACTTTTTTTGAGGATGTAACTAGTAGAGTGGATAAGGGAGAACCAGCGGATGTGGTATATCTGGACTTTCAGAAGGCTTTTGAAATGGTCTGACACATGAGATTAGTCTACAAACTTAAAACACATGGTATAGGAGGTATTGAGGTGGATAGAGAATTGGTTGACAGACAGGAAGTAAAGAGTAGGAATAAACAGGTTCTTTTCAGAATGACAGGCAGTGATTAGTGGGGGACTGCAAGGCTCAGTGCTGGGACCACAGTTATTTACAATATATATCAATGACTTAGATGAGGGAATAGAAAGCATAATTTCCAAGTTTGCAGACTACATGAAGCTGGGTAGCAGGGTTAGCTGTGTAGGGGATGCAGGGTGACTTGGACAAGTTAGGAGAGTGGGCCAGTGCATGGCAGATGCAATCTAATGTGGATAAATGTAAGGTTATCCACTTTGGAGGCATGAACAGGAGAGAAGATTATTACCTAAATGGTGTCCGATTAGGAAAAGGAGAGAAGCAATGAGACCTGAGTGTCACTGTGCACCAGTCATTGAAAGTTGGCATGCAAATGGTATGTTGGTATTCATAGCAAGAAAATTCTAGTACAGAAGCAGAGAGGTTCTACTGTAGCTGTACAGGGCCTTGGTGAGACCACACCTGGAGTATTGTGTACGGTTTTGGTCTCCTTATCTGAGGAATGACATCCTTGCCATAGAGGGAGTGCAAAGAAGATTCACTAGATTGATACCAGGGATGGCAGGTCTTGGATATGAAGAAAAGCTGGATCAACTAGGCTTACATTTGCTGGAATTTAGAAGATTGAGAGGGGATTATAGAAACATATAAAATTCTTAAGGGATTGAACAGGCTAGACGCAGGAAGGTTGCTCCCGATGTTGGGGAAAACAAGAACCAGGGGACACAGTTTAAGGATAAGGGGGAAGTCTTTTAGGAATGAGAAGAGAAAAAAATTCTTTCAGAGAGTGGTGAATCTGTGGAATTCTTTGCCACAGGAAGTGGTTGAAACTGGTTCCTTATCTATATTTAAGAGAGAGTTAGATTTTGGCCTTTGTGGCTAAGGGGATCAGGGGGTATGGGGAGAAGACAGGTACTGGGTACTGAGCAGATGATCAGCCATAATCATAATGAATGGAGATGTAGGCTTGAAGGGCCAAATGGCCTACTCCTGCACCTATTTTCTATGTATGTTTCTATGTAGACAGTAGTGGACCAACAGAGCTGATACAAGCACCTGTGCTAAGAAGATTCAAGCGTGTCATTAAAGCATCTGACAGACTAAATCTCTAAAAGAAAAAGAACTGCACACTTAAAAATTTGTGCTGCTGATGTTGTCTTTATGTTTGTACTGAACTTTAAATTGAAATTAATACTGTATTAGTCTGTTATGCTGTTATATTAATCTCATGGAAAGGGATACTAGTGGAAGTTGGAGAGTAGTTTGTTGCAGCTTCAGTTGGATGCCTCCATATGGTCCTGAGTGAGTTCTTTAGTTAATAAAGTATACTTGTTTTAAAACAGTGGTCATCAAACCGCCCCTCTAAACTCACATTCCACCTTAAGCAATCCTGATACCATAAGTGCTCTGTGATTAGTAAGGGATTGCTTAAGGTGGTATGTGAGTGGGAAGGGAAGGTTGAGAACCACTGCTCTAGACCCAATTGTTACTGAAATATTTTGCTTGAAAAAAATTGTCAAAGGCCCATTTCCTTTGGAGTTATGAAACCGTGCATATAACAAATCAATTAATTACAATTAAAACAGTGGCTTTCAAGCTTTTTCTTTCCGCTCACATACCACCTTAACCAATCCCTTACTAGTCACAGAGCACTTATGGGATAGGGATTGGTTAAGGTGCAATGTGAATTTGGCGGGGGGGGGGGGGGAACAGTTTGAAAAACACTGATTTAAAAGAACCCAAGTTTTTTTATTGCAATAAAAGTAACATCACAGTTATCTCCTCCTTCCTGACCATCATTGAAAGGGCACCTCAAGGCTGAACATAGAACAAGGAATATTGGCCCATCAGTTCATGATGTCAATCTACGCATACCCATTCCACAACAAATGAACCCTTCTCTATCTCACATCCATAAACTATTTTTCTTACATCCATCTTTCCAGCTAAGAGCCTTCTGAATGTCCCTATTGTATCAACCTCCACTATTAACCTCAGTATTGCATTCCAGGCACTCATCATTCTCTGTGTAGAAACCTTCCTAAACTTTAAACTCCTAAACTTTTGTCCCCTCACCTTGAACGAATATTTTCTTTCAAGCTGCATGCTTACTTGTCTGCTCTATTCCCTATACACTTACGATTGTGTAGCCAACTTCAGGTCTAATTCAACTTACAAGTTCACTGTTTTTAAAAAATATTTTATTAATTTTTTTAGACCATACATGTAATCAAATACAAAATTAAAAAATACAAATACATAAATAGACACATTTATATCCCCCATCCACCCAACAGACCCCCCAAAAATGTGAGGAGAAAAAGAAAGAAGGAAGAAAGAAAGAAAGAGAGTGTAAAAAATAAGAAAGGTTCCTGGAACCGCAGTTCACTCCATGGATTTCAATTCATTATTTAACTAATTTTCTTCTTTAGAGAAGGTTAATGTGGACTCGAGGACTGGAAGAAACTCAATGCCATTCTTATTTCTTAGGTTGTAAATAATTTTCTTAAGGGGAACACAGACTGCATTTCTGCACTCCAGTGTGCCATGTAGATGGGAATCACACTTTCAAGTAACCATAATACACTTTTAAGTAACCGCAATACACTTTCAAGTAACTGCAATACACTTTCTAGCCACTGCTAATGCAATTTTAACAAATGAAACTTGATATTTAGATAACTTCAATTTTGGGTTTATCCCCATTATGTTTCCCAGTAAAAACAATTCTGGGTTTTGTGGAAATATAATTCCATAATCTGTTCTAAAATAATTCCTAAATCCACCCAAAAAGGTCTCAATTTGAAACATTATTGAGTTTAAGAAAGTTCCTGGCTCCTTGCCACATCTAAAACATTCATCTGATAAGTCTGACCTTAATTTATTTAATTTCTGCGGCGAGATATAACTGATGTAAAAATTTGTATTGTACTAATCTATAGCTTACATTTATTGTATTTGTCATTCTGTCCTTACATAAATCAGACCAGTTTTGCTCATCAATACTTAAATCTTGACTCCGATTTCTGTCTAGATTTCTGAACTTCCTGCTTAGGGCTCCTGTTTGAAGTAAGAAATACATTGCTGAAGTGAATTTCTTTCTGTTTCCCTTTCGAATCAGAGTCTCCAAGTCACTATACTTTGATTAAAAACATTGTTGGCACAAACTTTTCCCTTGTGTATGCTCTTAATTGAAAATAGCAGAAGATTGCATTGTTAAGGATTCCATATTTATTTTTTAATTGTTCATATGGCTTAAGTTGCCTCTGCTCATTGCAATTCTCAATATACCCGATCCCTTCACGAGACCAAGTCTCTAAAATTTTATTACCCATCAAAAAAGGAATAAGCCCGTTTTGAATCAGAGGTGCTTTAGGAGATAGACCTCCCCTTTTGTTCCAATCTCATAATTTATTTTATATCAAATATTAATGATATATTTTAACAAGGGGTTTTTTTCTGACCAGATATTAATTTCACTTCTCATTATATATTCCCTCTCCTACTTTTTCTAGTTCTATTTTCAACCATACAGGTTTGTCTCCTTCCTCAAAAAGAAAAGCAAGACATCTCATTTGGGCTGTTGGTAATCATTTTTATAATTTGGGAGCTCTAAACCTCTCAAATCACATTTCCATGTTAATTTTTCAATGGACATCTTACCCTTCCATAGCAATTTTCTGACATTTCTTTTAACTCCTGTAAACATAAACTATTAGTTAATGGATTGGGCAATGTTTTGTAAGGATTAAGTTAATAAAATATGTTTAAAAAGGGGAAATAAGTTTAGGTAGTTTAGGTCACTTTTCACAAGCAAACATCACATTACAGAGAGAGAGAGAGAGAGAGAGAGAGAGAGAGAGAGAGAGAGAGAGAGAGAGAGAGAGAAGCTGCAGTAGACAGAGAAAGGATGGCAAAGTGAAAAGCCTTTTCAAGACGGGTTTTGAGTTGAGTTCAGCAAATTCAAAATCTCTGTAGTGGCTGGTTGTTATGCTTCTCCTCAATTTGGGGGGGGGGGGGGGTGGGTGGAAACACTCTTTACGGTAACCTGGAAGAAGGTGTGTTTTTTTTTGGAAAGACACTTTAGTTGCTGATTAAGGAAATCAGTTTGTGTGTCCAATGAACATCTCTCTGCACCCACCAAAGACCTTCCTTACTGGTAAAAACTTAAGTTAACGCAACAGAGCCTGTTGAATGTAATGACTGTTTAACTCTGTGCACAGTACTGAAAAACTGCCTGATACCAGTGAACTTGGAGAAGTGAACAGTAAATAACTGGATGGTGAAAAAGAACCATCTTGAATAAACTTACACACTTAGAATTAGGAGGAGGTTAAGTTTAGTAACTTAATAGTGATATGTTAAATATTGATCTTATTATTCTGTATTAAGAAAATAAAACCAACTTTAAGTAGCTATTGTATTAATGAATTTCTGTTGCTGCTGTTTTCTGAGTCCTTAGGGCTTGTAACAGTTTGAAATAGGGACTGAACTCCTGGAAATATATTCATTTTGACACAATTAACTCTTCAAAATAATGTTATTGGTTAAGCTGTCCACCTAGTTAAGTCTTCTTGAGCCTTTTTAAGCAAAGATGAGTAATTTAATTTATATAAATTGTTTAAGTTGTTATCTGGATGCATTCCTAAATATTTTATCCTATTTAACAGCCACTTTGGCACTGAGTATAATCCCCTTCTGTAAGTGGCATAATTTTGCTTTTATCCCAACTTATTTTGTTACCCGATACTTTCCCATAATCTTCCAGTTTTTAATACAGTTTCTGAAATGAAGTTTCTGGCTCTGTCAAATATATCAATACATCAGCAACATATAAATTTATTTTCTTTTCTTCCTGGTTTACAATGAATCCCCTTAATGTCTGGATCTGGTCAAATTGCTTCTGCAAGCGGTTCTACAGCGAGAATGAAAAGAGCTGAAGATAACAGGAATCTTTGTGTACTAGATCTTGTCAGCTGAAATGGTGCAGCAACTTTCCATTCGTCACTACTTTGGTTTTAGGATCATTGTACAGTGCCTTAATCCAATTTATTAAAAAAATGCCTAATCCAAATCTTTCTGGTACTTTAAATAGAAAGTCTCACTCTAGTCTATCAAATGCTTTTTCTGCATCCAAGGCCACAGCTACACTCAGATCACCTCTCTTTTGTGCCAGATGATTATACTAATCAATCTATTTACTTTATCATCAGATTGTCTCTTTTTCACAAAGCCTGTTTGGTCCATATTTATTAATTTTGGCAAAAGAATTTGCTAATCTCTTTGCCAAGGATTTGGCAATGATTTTATAATCTGAATTTAACAGTGAAATAGGTCTATAAGATGATGGGTTTAATAGATCTCTATCTTTTTTGTATTACTATAATTACCGCCGTTGAGAATGATTCTGGGAGGGTATGTATTCCCGATGCCTGATCCAAAACCTCCAGAAAAAGAGGAATCAGCAATTCTTTAATTTTTAAATAAAATTCGGTAGGGGGGGAGGGGCTAACCATCCTATCCCAGAGATTTATTGATCTGCAAAAAAAAACACAGTGCCTCCTTCACCTCCATATGGGTAAAGGGGGCACCAAGTTCTACCTGTTCTTCCAGGTCTAACCATGGAAGCCTAATTTGTGAGAGAAACCCTTCTATCCTTGGGATTCTGATTGGTATAACTTGGAATAAAATTGCTAAAATCTTCATTAATTTCTTAAGGCTTGCAACTGGTTGTATTAACATCTTTTTTAAAAATTCCTTTGATCAGTCTTGAGACCTGTTCTACTTTGAAATGCCAAGAAAATACTTTATAGGCTCTTTCACCTAGTTCATAATACCTGTTTAGTTCTTGTTATTGCTTTTTCTATTCTATCTGTTACAATGTGTTATACTGAAGTATTTTTTTATAAAAAACCTGTCTGCACTTCTCTACAGAACCCCTCATTTGAAGGTCCTTTACCAAATAGAACATTTCTCTTTCTAGTTGCTCCACCTCACTTGTATATTCCTTCTTGATCTTAGAAGTATAGGTTATAATTTGTCCTCTTAAATATGCTTTCAGAGTGCCCCATATAATAAATTTATCAATAGTTGAATTGCAGTTGGTCTCACAAAATATCTGAATTTGTCTTCTAATAAAATCACAAAAGCCTGATCTGCTCAACAGCGAAGAATTAATACGCCACATCTATTGACCGATTTTTCTTTATCTGACATCATGATAAACAATATAAGAGGTGAATGATCTGATAAAAATCTTGCTTGATATTCAGAATATAAGAATCTTTGATCTTGTCCTGTAATTGGATTGATATCAAAAATAAATCTATCCTAGAATAGGAATAACATCTACTTGAATAAAAAGAATAATCTTTCTTTTGGATGAATTATTTTTGTGGTATCTAGGTGGAAACAAAAAGTTTGAAAACCACTGTTTTAATCATACCTAATTGAATTGTTATCTGCACGGTTTCATAAAAAGGGCCAATGACAATTTTTCTCAAGCAAAATATTTCAGTAACAATTGGTTCTTAACCTTCTGTTCCCACTCACATGCCACCTTAAGCAATCCCTTACTGATCACAGAGCACTTATGGCACAGGGAATACTTAAGGTGGAATGTGAGGTTTTTTTAAAAAAAGGTTGCCCACATCTGGTGTAGAGCCAGTGAGATGGCATCTGCCATAGACCTATTGCAATGATAGCTGAACTGGAATGTATCCATGTTGCCACTCAGACAGGAGCTGATATGCTTCAAAACCAGCCTTTCAAAACACTTCATCATTATTGATGTAAGTGCTACTGGTTGATAGTCATTAAGGCAGGTTACTACACTCTTCTTGAACTGGTATGATGGACATGTGAGGGCAAGGGACCACGTACCTGCTTTCATTGACAGTAAGGCAGTGGAGGGGATTATAAGATTTAAGTTGTTGGGAATCCACATTTCGGAGAACCGCTCATTAAGTCAGCAATATCAAGGCAGCCATGAATAAAGCACATCAATGGCTCTACTTTCAGCATGTCATCAAATACTCTATCCAAATGTATTATGGAAAGTATACTGATTAGTTGTAACATGGCCTGGTTTGGAAACTCGAGTGCCCACGAAGGCTGAAGAAAGGAGCAAACCTAGCTAAATCCATCACGAGGACCAATCTTTGACCCATTTAAGACATCTATGTGAGATGCTGCCTCAAGAAAGTATCCAACATCATAAAGGATCTCTGTCACATTCGCCATTTATTAATGATACCTTCAGGCATTAGGAACAGAAGCCTGAAGTCTGACACCTATAGGTTCAGAAACAGATTTTTTTCCCTGTGTACTATCTTAACAGGAACACAAGGCCACCAAAGATGTCTGCCTGACTATAACATCTTTTTTTTTGGCACTAATTGCAACTGAGTCTATTTTTCTATCCTTTTAAATTTACATAGAACATAGACCATCACAGCACAGCGCAGGCCCTTCAGGCAACAATATTGTGCCAGCCTATGTAAACCTAGGTTTTTTCCTCTCATGTCATTAATTAATTTATAATTATTGTTTGTAAGTATAATTTAAGAATCTGTGTAGCTGCAGCAAGTATGAATTTTGGTGCACCTGTACATTAGACATTGAATGCAAACTCTCATTCATATTCTATTTTTTCATTTTGCTTTTCCAATGCAAAGAGGGAGTAAGAAAACAGCTCCAAATTACAGAAGCCTTGTAAGGGATTGTAGGTAATTTGAAAGGCAGAGTCATGCACAGTAATTTAAATTTGAGTAGTTAAAGAGGAACTTCCCTCTGCTTGTGAGATCAAGAAGAATGAAGGTGATTGGTAAATGTTTTACAGAGAGTTTTAGGGTTTGAAATGCACTGCCAG
Organism: Narcine bancroftii; assembly: GCF_036971445.1. Classification (NCBI taxonomy): domain Eukaryota; kingdom Metazoa; phylum Chordata; class Chondrichthyes; order Torpediniformes; family Narcinidae; genus Narcine; species Narcine bancroftii. The sequence goes on from NC_091472.1 coordinate 242,100,490, forward strand.
GGTACAGGTAGGGGTCTTAGTTGCTGGTAAAGTTGTTGTGAGATTCTTCTGTAAATGGGCAATATTCACAGATACATTTCTGACAGAAGAATCGGAAGACCCATATCTTTGAATACACACAACACCTGGCAACGAGCTTCATCTATCAATCATGCCCAAGGCATATGGTAGACTGCATGCCCATGACTATCTTCATACTATCTTATATACAGTAAAATACCCTTTATCTAGAATTCAAGCAACCAGCAAAAAAAAAGCAGAAAATGAATAGATAAAAAATACGCCTGTTAAAAAATTGGAGCACCCCTCCCCCCAGAAGTTGGCTTGCCAATCCACATGACACACAATCTCAAGCAACCAGAAAATTCATTTATCTAGCATCTATCAATCCCCGTAGGTGCCAGATACCTGGGGATTACTGTAATAATGATTGGGATGGGGTATTCAGAATACAATTTCCACATTTGAAGATGACCCAAATCTCAGAGTGAAGGAGGAAGAACACAGGAAGATAAAAACAGAATTGAAGAAGACAGGATTGAGCAGAAAAGTAGCTGATGAAAAATAATATTGATAAAAAGCAATTTAAACTGGAGACTACAATTCTGAAAGGGTTCAAGAAATGATGAGGGATTTATAATGCCAAGTTCATTGAATGTGGCAGGGCAGGTTGAAAAAGTGATTAAAATGCATACAGTTTTGAGAAACAGAGATACAGATCACAACAAGAAGTCAAGATGAAACTTTATAAAACACTGCTTCGACCACAAGTGAAACATTACATCTCTTTCTGCGCATCACACTAGAAAAGAAATGAAGACTTTGGAGAAATAGAAGAGATTTACCAAAGTCATTCCATGAATTATGGGCTTGGGTTCATTGTTTATTCTGATGAAGCAGGAGATGTCCTCCTGGGAACAAAACAGTTGAAACAAGATCTGATAGAAGTGTTTAAAATTATGAAGTGAATAAAAGGTAGAAAAACTTTTCTCATTGACTAAGCATGAAAACAATGAGCAAAGGAATAATTAGAGAGTGATTCAGATGTGGAATGTTGTAATGGAGACAGATAAAATTGCACCATACAAAAGGGAACTGGATAAGAAAATGAAAATTCAGGGCTCTGAGGAAAATGAAGAGGATTAAGGCCAGCGGGATTGCTCCAATGTAGAACTGGTATGGTTGCCTTCCTTTCTGTAACTTTTTTTTAAATGAAAAGCAATTTCCCAAAACAGACAGTAAATTAATTTTCCAAAATGATTGTTGAGGTTCCCCAAAGGCAGAGCTCACCTTAAAAATCCAGTCCAGAATATCACTGGTAAACTACATTGCCCTCAGTTCAGCACCTGTCATGAAAAGGACATCTGCTTTTACGTGTGCTTGAACTAATGGTGGGGTGGTATCAAATACTGGGGAAAGAGGAATAGAAATGGCAACAAATATTGAAACAGTTACGACTTGCCAAAATGAAAAGACCACAAATTCGAGCACAATTAGAGCATTCGGCTCATTGAGTATGCGTCATTTCAATCATGGATGATGTAACTTTCCTCTCACAACCACATTCTCCTGCCTTCTCATTTTCTTTGACACCCTTACTGGTTAAGAGTTTATCAATCTCTATATTAATAGAACCAAGAAAGATCTCATCATTCACAGATGAATTACTTCATTCTGGTTTGTCATGAATACCTGGGCTTTAAAAAGTTAATTCATGGGATGTGGGTGCTTCTAGCAATCTCTTCCTAAAGATAGCTGACATTGGCACAGAGCTGGCGAGGTACTCTCATGGAGCTGCCAGGTCGGGTGCTCCAGGATTTAGATACCAGAATGCTGAATGAGCAGCAATTTTTTTAAAAGTTAGGATGATATGCAACTTAGAGGAAAATTGGGAGTATTCCCAATGTACTTGCTTTTGTTGTCCTAAGTAGGCTGTGGGTTTAAGAGATGTTCTCAAGGAAGCCTCAGTAATATACATCTTGTAAATAATAGCTGGTTGGAATAAATGTTTTAAGTGGATGTAATAGCTGACCTTAAAGCAGGCTGCATTGTTTTGGAGGGGGTCAAGGTTCTTCACTGTCATCCCAGAACAAATGGAGATTATTCCAACACACTCCTGATGTGCCTTGATGATGGAACCTCCAGCAAATAACCAATCTCTGGCCAACTGGTCCATCTCATCATTCATGCTCCCTTTGGGACTCTCTCTGCCCTTCTTCATCTAAATCTTTTGCAGTAGCCACTTCTCCTCCATACACTTGCCTATTTTCTCCTTAAAATGTTATTTGCTGTGTCAGCATACTCTACATTCTCAGCAAACTTTATATAAACATGCCCCAATCTCTTGATTGGTGACTTTTTTAAATTGATTGCCTCAGGTCCTTCTTTTCCTCGCACAAGGAAACAAAATTGTATCAGCTCCTTTTTCCAGGATGCAATTTCATCACTTTCCCGAAAGAGACAGGTCTGGGAGGGTTGTGCAACTGTATACAGCAGTAGGATTCCTGGAGGGTCAATGAGGTTTAAATAACCTTATTTCACAATAAATGCTCTCATGCATAAAACCAGGGCTGCTTCACCAACAAATCCATTTTAATTCACTTTCCCTAAAATTTGCCTCCACAGCTGCAGCTCTTTTCTAGATGACTGCCTTTGGACTTGGCTTCATCTGCTCTCCAAACTAAACCTTCATGCTTCAAATTGACCCACATTCATAAGTAATGCCATGACACCAGGTGCTTTCAAAACACTCCTTTCAGCACTTTATACAATTTACATTCGATGCAACATGCAGGCAAATGCTTGTAGGGTCGTTTTGATGAAATGCCATTGATCTGAAATATCACTTTTATTTGTCCTGTGGCTGATGTTGTGATTTGTTGAATGTTTCCTGAAAATGTTGTGGTTTCGAAAGCAATACTCAACAGAATGTGCTAACACATTCTAACAAAGTCCACATGGGCATCTGAAAACTATTCCAATTCTTAGTTCTTTCAAGTAAGTCTGCATAAAGATCATTTCAAGTTTCTCAGGAAATAGGAATAGAACCAGAAACATTCATCCAGAATGGTATTCCAAGAAAATTTACACCAATGATAACTTCTATTTTCCTTTAGACTCCTGGGACACTGAAATTCTGACATATTAAAAGTTAGAGACTAGTAGCCTTGGTCGATGAAGGATATTTAATTGCTCTAAGATCTGAGTGAATTTCTCAAAATGATTGCAAATTACATAACATAGTGTGGAGCAACAGAAAACAAAGAAGAATTGTGGAGCAAGGAACATTTAGCAAAGTAAAGCGGAAGAAGAATTTTAGACCTCATTAGCAGTTTCTCAGGATTGAGGATGACTTCCTTTCACTTGGGCTTTGTGGGTTATGAGGAGCCTGGTGGGAACAACATTCTCCCACAGATGATGTGAAGTGGGTGCTGATGGGATGGAGATGTGGGTAGTTTGTATGATGGTGCTGCTTTTTGCATTTTATGTAGAATGTCTGAGCCCTCTTGCAATGACTTGAGGTTCCAAATACCTTCCCAAATGTATCCTCTCTGCTTGCAGATATGGACCAGAGACTCCCAAGTGAGGGTGCTTCTTCAAGGAAGCTTTTGAGCATCTTTTTGAATCCTTTTTTTATGTGTGTTCCCAAGACGGAGCCTAGAAGAGAGTGTCAGACTTGTGAACAACAGGGTTGGTTGAGCGTAGCCACCCAAGTACAACTCGGATCTCAATACTGGGAATGTTGGCATATTTCCCTGAAAGTGGCAACACAGATAAGTGGTGAAGAAGGCATATGGCATGTTTGCCTTCATAATCTGCTGCATAGAATATAAATTTAGAAGGTTACACTGCAACCTTTCAAATAATTGGTTACAGCTTCACAAAATACTTGGAATCACTATGCTACAGGAAGGATGTCGCTGTGCAGTAGGGAGTGCAGCAGGATGCTGCCTGGATTGGAGGTCTTTAGTTGTGGGGACAGATGTGTTTCTTTTTTTTCCTATCTTTCTTTTTGTTTTTCTGCTCTATGGGGTTATGATTTGGGGGAAAAGGGTGGTAGGGGTTGGGGGGGTATACAACAGCATGTATTTGAGATGTATGATGTTTATTTTACTGTATTTAGACATTAATGCATGCATGGAAATTTAAATAAAATATTAAAAAAGTTATGAGGACAGATTGGAAAGACTGGGTTTGTTTTTCCTGGAGCAAAGGAACTGAGGGACAATCAGACAGAGGTATATAAAATTATAAGCGGTATTGATATAGAAGAAGTCAGAATGTTTCTCCCATGGTAAGAGTATCAGAAACAAGATGGATAAGTTTAAGGTGAGAGGAATGTGTTTTAAAAGGGATTTTGAGAGTTGATATCTGACACGGTAAACATAGTGGTTAGTGCACGCTGTTACAGCGCCACTGACCTAGGTTCGAATCTAACACTGTCTGTAAGGAGTATGTACATTCTTCACATGTCTGCATGGGTTTCCTCTAGCATCCTCCCACCCTCCAAAAAAGAACAGGGATTGTAGGTTAATTGAGTGGCATGGATTCGTGGGCTGGAAGGGCCTGTTACCATGCCGTGCATCTAAAAACATTGTTGGAGTCAGATACAATCACCACATTTAAGGGACATTTGGACAGGCACTTAATAGACATAGAGGATACAGTCTTTGTATGGGCAAATGGAATGAGTATAGATGGGCAAAAATGTCTAGATGATGTGATAGGCCAAAGGGCCCTTTTCCGTGCTGCAGAATTCCAAGATGAATTTAGTGGATTTTGTGGAGACAAAGTTGGTGGCATTTTTCCAGTGCCTAGAGATGCTTAGTGTAAGTAGTCTGGATCATGCAAGTATGGAGGTGGGTGGGGATCACTGGAGCCCATACACCATGAATTTTACACTCTGCTTGGGGTCTTGATTTTCAAATACATTACTTTCTCAATCAAGCAGACCGTACTGGTGCGTGAACTTCATCATCGGTGTTGGACTTCATCGAGAACTGGCTCCAAACATATAGGAAGAGGTCCAGGTTTAATTCCATTATTAAATAGGAACTCTCCTCAAATTTGGCCGCCTGCAACATTAGTAATACCCTTTCTCTTGAACTATTTTAATCCTGCTTCTCCTGCAGAAAGCATTCATGGTCTCTATGACCTTGCTTAAGCAATTTCTCAATCAAGTGGTGTTTTTCCAGATAGGCTCCAGGTCAGAGGCTAGATTGATGGGAATATTTGACGTTCAGATGCAGTAATCTTTGTTGTAGTTCAAGCCTGATAATAGATGAATCAAAGAAATCCCAATTATGTCATCACCAGGATTGAAGTATACAGCCTAAGAAAATTCTGGGACAGTTTAATCTCCATTAATGTAGCCCCTTAAAAGTAGAAATCTGGTCACAAAAATACTTTTGGTGATTGTACTCCAAAACAAAAATCTTGAAAAATCATATGAAGCCTGTCTGTTGCTACTTCGTCGGCATGAATCATTGTTTTTGAAGAAGGGCATTACTGAAAAACATTAGATTGAGTTAAAAAAAAAGGAAAGACGCTGGGGGAATTCAGCCGGTCTAGCAGTGTCCATAGGAGGAAAAGATATATTATTGACGTTATGGGCCTGAACCCTTCTTCAACATCTTCCTTGTGGTGAAAATCGTGCATAGTCCGTCTCTAGATTTACATTGACTCAATCACCAGTTTTATGGGCCACAAGAGGCAACATTTGATGAAAAGAAACTTCAGATTAGGGCTGTTTTAGGAAGTGTTAATTATTAGAAAATTCCATCTGCAATGTTCAGATTGTGATGCCAAACATGATGGATTGTACTAAATTTTGCTTTTTTTGCTCTTTAATAGAATTAATTTGAATAATAGATTGAGCCAAGGAGATTTTATAATTAAGATAAAATCCTATCCAAGATTGAAATGAAGACTGTTATTCCTTCTAATAAGAACACTTTGTGATTTTGCATTCTTTGCTTGAAAACTTTTTCTGCTTTTTATTTTAGCTCATGCTGAGTGGACTGTTACTGGGGATAAATGCTGAGGAAGGATTCTTTGCTAATCCAATTCTTTATTTGTTTTTGCTGTTGCAGCATGGAGATGGTAATGATGGCAGTAAATGTAAATGTTCCATCATGGAGTTTCTAAAAGTTTTAAATTCTAATGGCAGTTTGGAAATGAAGAAAAACAGACCTTTCAGGAGGGTGATTATTTCACAAGCCCTATGGCTCCTTTAATTATGTGGGGTGCAGAAAAATATGGAATCACTTGACATCAGTAACATTGTCTCTGCTTTAGTGCCAGAGGGGAGTCCTGGTCAATGTATAGGGTTGAATGTAGGAATAGTGCAGGTGGAAATTAAAGTTCAGGAAACAACCCATAGTTCAGGCACCCATCAATCCACAACTGGACTGGTGAACTAACAATCACTGCAGTGCCCAGTGAAAGGAGCAATCGTGCAGGCACTGTGGGTCATCTGTGACCAACTTATCAAATGTTGGTACCAACTTCATGCTACTCTTTGGAGCATTGACTTATTACAGCATCCTTGGTGCTGGAGACTGAAGACTCACAGGCTCAAAGGCCCTTCTATTTTAAGATAGATCCACTCAGCCTGTGTGCTGTTGGGTTGAGAACCTGGCATTCCAACAGTAATGAAATTGCGATCTCATCTCTGCAGGCTTGGGGTGGCATGAATAATAGAGGTGGTGTGCAAAGGACGTCTGTGAAGCTTGCATTGGTTGGACACATGGATTCAAGGCTAAACCATTCCTGGAGACCTCCCGCATCTGTTCCATGCTTTGGCAGCCTACCCATATCTTAAACTCTCTGTTGTCATCTTCCGTTGGATGTGATAAAAAACTGCCATCTACCTTGCCTTTACTTTAATAAAAGAGATTCCTCAATGGGAGCAAGTTCAATGGTTACTGACTCCTGCATATTGCCTTGGTGGTTCACTTTAGACTGAGCCATATGGTGATGAAATCAGTTTAACCTTTTTACACCGGTGGGAACTGCAGTGGAGCCATTTTACCTTTTGGATGCCCAAACAGAAATGGGTAAAACAAAGTTTGCTGTTCTTCATCATGACATTCTTTTAATTTCACTTCGTTTGGTTCAGGAAGGATTGTGCTGGCACTGTTGCAGCATATCCTCAGTGTGGATCCGAAGATTCACTCTAGGGGTTTCATTTTAAAGTCTCTGGAGTGGGAATTGAATGCATAACCTGTGACTCAGAAGTGTGATTGCCATTTGGACCAATTCAACGGAGAGTCACGGCAACAAAAGAACACAAGAAATCAGGGCAGGAGTAGGTTATCAAGCCCTTTGGGACTGGTCAACCTTTGCAAAGATCATGACTGGTTCTCTAGCTCAGCACCATAGAACATTACAGAACAGAAAACAGATCCATTCAGCCCTTCTAGTCTGTGCCAAACTATTATTCTGTCTAGTCTCACTGACCTGCACCCATTCCATAGCCCTCCATACCCCTCCCATCTATACCCTTGTCCAAATTTTTATTCATCTTTACCCATGTCTCCAGGTTTGCATCTCTCCTAACCTCACTGGAAAAAGCCTACTTGAATTTACTCTATCTTTAGGGATCATGATTTTGTATACTGGTTTTAAATTTTCCCCCTCATTCTTCTACAGTCGCGGGAATAAAATCCTAACCGGTTTAATATTTTCCTGTAACTCATTTTTTCACAAGTCCCGACAACCTCCTAATCAATCTCTGTACTCTTTCAATTTTATTGATATTTTTCCTGTAGGTTGTCTGTGAATTTCTTCCACTCCCACCATCCAGGACCCAAACAGTCATTCCAGATGAAGCAGAGATTTATTTGCACTTTGTCCAATTTTGTCTACTGCAGTCAGTGATCATGATGTGGCCTTCTGTACAATAGAGAAGCCAAATGCAGATCGGGTGATCACTTTGCAGAGCACAAGCAATCCGTTCACGGGGCTGATCCCAAGCTTTTGGTTAAATGGGCATTTTAACTTTCCACCTTATTCCCTGCTTCACTTTAACCATCCTACACTGGCAAAGGCGGCTGGAGGAACAACATCTATTTTATCTGCTTGGCACATTACAGTCTTTTTAAAAAATATTTTATTTAAGAATTTTAAAGCCAGATCAATGTATACATCTTCAATAAAACTACAAAAATTATACACATGGTGTATATATCATTAATATAGAATGAATGCAGAGAATGCTTACTAGGATGTTGCTCAGACTTTAGCAACTGAGTTAGAGTGAAAGATCAAACAGGTTAGGACTTTAGGACATGGAGCATAGATGAATAAGGGGAGATTTGATAGAGTCATTTAAAATTATGAGGGGGATAGGCTTTTTCCACTGAGGGTAGATGAAATATAAACCAGAGGATATTGGTTAAGAGTAAAAGGGTAAAAATTTAGGGGAAACATGAGGGAAACTTCTTCACACAGAGAGTGGTGGGAGTGTGGAACTGAGGTGGCGAATACATGCTCAATTTTAACATTGAAGAAGAATTGGGTCAGGTACATTGATGGGAGAGCTACAGAAAGCTATAGACAGGGTAAATGTCAGTGAGATTATGCAAAAAAAAGTTCAGAACCTATTAGAAGGGCTGAAGAGGCCTGCTTCTGTCCTGCAATGTTCTATGGTTCTATAGACAGTGCCTGATTTGCTGAGTGTTTCCTGTATCTGTTTTTATTTCAGATTTCCATCATTCATAATTTTTTAGCTTTTATTCAATCACTGTACCCTTGACCATGCCTGCATGTGAATTATTTCTCACATATCTTCTGGACTTCCTTCAAATAAATCCTTGCTCTTTGTTATCAATCCACGGAGCATTAGAAACAAAGGAGATGGCCTTGTTGTACAGCAACAGATTAAAAGATATTACATTGTGGCCATCACCAAGACATGGATTAAAGATGGATGTGATTGGGAGCTGAATGTCCAAGGGTACACAGTGTAAAGGAAAGATAGGCAGGTAGGTAGAGAGGGTGATGTGGCCCTGATGGTGAGGAATGATATCAAATCACTAGTAAGAAGGGACATTGGGTCAGAAGAGATAGAATTCTTATGGGTCGAGTTAAGAAAATTTCAAAGGTAAAAGGACCCTAATAGCAGTTATATACAGGCCCCTAAACAGCAGCTAGGAGGTGGACTATGTTACAGCTGGAAATAGATAAAGCATGTCAGAAAAGAAATGTCAAAATAATTATGGGAGATTTCAACATGAAAGGGGATTGGGAAAGTCAGGAAAGTATTGGATCTCAGAAGAGTTTGTAGAATGCCTAATCGATGGATTTTTGGAACAGCTTATCGACAAGATCAGAAGGGCACTGGTGGTTTTGAATTGGGTGATGTGTAATGAACCTTAGGTGATTAGGGAATTGAAGATAATGGAATTAAGGAGGTTGTGATCATAATATGATTGAATTCAATTTCAAATTTAAATGAAAAGCTGATGTCAAGTGTGTCAAGATTTCAGTGGAACAAAGGAAATTACAATGGTATGAGAGAGGAACTGGCCCAAGTTGACTGGAAAAGTAAGCTAGATGGAGGGACGGCAGTGCAGAATTGGATGATATTTCTACAAGAAATAAATGCAGGATAGATATATTCCATGAAAAAAGAAAATTATGATTTGAAAAATGGCACAAATATGGCTAACAAGAAAGTTTAAGGCTATAATAAAAGTGAAAGAGAGGGCATACAAGGAATAAAAATTAGTGGGAAAAACAGAGGACTAGGAATCTTCTAAAAACAGAAAGAAACAGAAAATCATTAGGAAAGAAAGATAAATTATGAAAGAAAGTTGGCAAATAACATACAAAAGGATACTATGAGTTTTATTAAATATTTGAAGAGTAAAAGAGAGTCATGGGTAGACATAGAACCAATTGAAAATAATGCTGGAAAAATTATAATAGGCAATAAAGAGATGGCAGCGGAATGAAATGTGTATTTTGCGTCAGTCTTCACTGAGGAAGACAATAGTGATATACCTGATAGTCAGAGGTCTAAGGGAATAGAATTAAGTACAGTCAGGATTACCAGAGAGAAAGTGCTTGGCAAGCTGAATGGACTAAAAATAGATTGACCTCCCAGACTGGATGAGGTGCACCCAAGGGTTCTGAAGGTAGCAGCTTTGGAGATTGTGGAGGCATTGGAAATGATTTTCCAGAAATCAATAGACTCTATCAATAGGCACAGTTCTGGAGGACTGGAAGGTTGCAAATGGGAAGGCAAAAGAAAGGAAATGATAGGCCTATTAGTCTGAAGTTGGTTTTTGGGAAGTTATTGGAATCAATACTCAAGGACGGGGTTATGAAATATCTCGAGGTGCAGAACCTGATAGATTCAAGCCAGCAAGGCTTCACGAAGGGAAGATCCTGCCTGACCAACCTATTGGAATTTTTGAGGAAATCTCAAGTAGGACAGGCAGGGGAGAGGTTGTGGATGTTATGTATATGGATTTTCAAAAGGCCTTTAATAAGGTGCTGCATAAGAGGCTGCTTAATAAGATGAGAGCTTGTGGAATTATAAGAAAGATATTAGATTGAGTGGAACATTGGCTGATAGGCAAGAAGCAAAGGGTGGGAATAAAAGGATCCTGTTCTGGTTGGTTGCCGGTTATTAGTGGTGTTCTGCAGGGATCAATGTTGGGGCCATTTCTTTTTACAATGTATATTGATAATTTAATTATGAATTGAATGGTTTTGTGGCCAAGCTTGCAGATAACACCAAGATGGGTGGTCGAGTAGGAAGTGTTGAAGAAACTGTTGCAGAGAGACTTGGACAGCTTAGGAGAGTGGGCAAAAAAATGGCTGATGAGATACAATGTTGAGAAATGTGTGGTTTACATTTTGGAAGAGGAAATAAATAGGCAGATTATTATTTGGATGGGGAGAAAATTCAAAAGTGCAAAGGGACTTGGGGGTCATCGGGCAGGATAATCTAAAGGTTAACCACCAGGTTGGATCTGCAGTAAAGAAAGCGAATGTTATGTTGGTATTAATTTCAAGAAGAATAGTATATAAGAGTAAGAAGGTGTTGATGAAGCTCTATGGGGCACTGGTGAGATCTCATTTGGAGAACTGTGGGCATTTTTGGGCCCCTTATCTTAGAAGGGATGTAATGATGTTGGAGAGAGCACAGAGAACAATTACCAGGATGATTCCTGGAAGGCAAAGGCTAACATACGAGGAGCATTTATTGGCTCTTAGACTGTATTCATTGGAGTATAGAAGAATGAGTGAAGATCTCAGAAACGTTTTGTATGCTGAAAGGATTGGACAGATGTTTCCCTTGGTGAATGAATCCAGGACAAGAGGGTACAGTTTTAGAATTAGAAGGTACCCATTTAAAACAGGTGAGGATACATTTTTTAGCCAGAGGGTCGTGAATTTGTGGGAGTCATTGCCACATACAGCTCTGGAGGACCGATCATTTGTGGAGTTTAAGGAGGAGATTAATAGGTATCTAATTAGTCAGGATATCAAGGGATATGGGGGAAAGGCTGGAAAATGGAACTAGATGTGAGAAATGGTTTAGCTCAGGGTGGAGTTGTGGAGAAAACTCAATGGGCTGAATGGTCTACTTCTGTTCCATTATCTTGTGATCTTGTGAACACAAACTAAATACTTTAATCAATGTGCAAATATTTTGAAATGTTAATCTGAAAGCCTCAATCATCAAAAAACAGCACTAACACGAAACAAATACATTGAAAAAGCCAAGCTTTCTTCTGAATTAAAAATAGCAACATTGTCAAATAATTCAATCAATCTGACATGTTAAATTATGATCAAGAATGCTTGAAATTCTTGTTCTTCCTTCCTTTACCCTTCCTGTCAGGATAAATTAAATAATGCTTGTTGCAGTAATTTCTATTTATATAATTTTTTCTATCAAATAGAAATAACATTAAAATAAATATTGTAAAATGGATTATGTGAATGATACATCTCTTATTCCATCATATCATCAGCCAAGGACCCAGCCTTATTAAGAAGGCAGTATTGGTGCTGGTGTGGAAACAAGGAGAGCAGTGAGTGGAGTCTTAACGCTCCCGCAGGGTCAACTGAGTCTGCACCTAAGATGGAATCGCCGATGATTGGTATCAACCACAAGAGGTTACAGAATCCAGAGAAGCAGGGGACTGGTGTAGGGCTCCGGTGTAGGGCACCAGAAAACAGGGAGTCTACTCCTGTCTGAGAAGGAGAAGCAGAGGAGATGACCCATAGTATGGTAACCATGGTGGCAGTTGAAGAAGGATATAGGCAGTGAGCTGTTGGTGACTCAAGGTGAGGAACCTACGCAGGCTGTGGGCGACTGTAGTCGAGAGATTCACACCGGGCTGAGGACTGCTGGAGGCTGGCTGAAGGGGTAACAGGTATCAGAACTTGCATGCGAGAATGTGATGAGGATTCTTGATCGTGTCGGAGGTTCGGATCTGGAGTTTGGGCTGCGGATGTTTTGGTCTCTACCAGTGGTTTTCAAACTTTTTCTTTCCACTCACATACCACTTTAAGTATTCCTTATGTCACAGGTGCTCTATGATTAGTAAGGGAATTACTTAAGGTGTTATGTGAGTGGAAAGAAAAAGTTTGAAAACCACTGGACTGGAGGTGACTCTGAGGGGACTCTCTTTTGCTTCTCCTTCTTTGACTGCAAGAGCTGCTTCAGGCAATTTCTGCCAATGGAGAATCTGTCTGCCTTTTGGCAGACGTAAACAAACTCTGTGTAATATTGCACTGCCTTTATTACATGACAATAAATTGAATCTTGAATGATTCACTTGAGTGCACACATGCCTGCCTGGAACAGCATCAAACTATCCAACAATGAGGTGCCAAACAAGTAATTCTGTAACTCAGGATTGATTATAAAGCAGTAGAAGAGCAAGGCAGCACATCATAGATGGAACTAAATGACCAAATTAAATCCCTGGAGTCCTGCCATATTGATTTGTGAATGGCTCCAAGAACATTCACAAATAATGGAAAAGACTAAAACATGAGCATGAAAACCCAAGTTAAAATATTTCTAACCAGACTCCATCATAAATGCTGGATAGTTGATTAAAAAATGTCAGGACTGTTGAAGCTGTTGTAATGGCAAACCCGAGAAGAGCCTAAGTGGAGACACTGTACTTCCCACAGGGTCCTACTGTTGATAGCTCCATACAGGTTTTAAATGGCCTGTTGAAAGAACTGATGGTGTTTAATTTAAAATGAACACCAAGATAGCAGTGCCTATGTTCAGCAGCGGTCTCAAGGGGTTGCAGATTGAGGAAGCAGCGGACTAGCAAAGGGAATCTGTAATGGGGAGAACACATCCCGTTGAGAAGGAGAAGCAGAGTAGACAACCCTAAGGATGGTGACCACAGTGGTGGACCAGTGAGGGATTTTGAAGCTCAAATCACAAATAAGTATGTCAAGGCACACTCAGGTAGTGAACTGTTGGTGACTTGTGGGTGAGGAATCCGCACAGTCTGTGGGCAGTACTGACAGAGACTTGGTACACTGGAGAGTCTCTTTCTTGCTTTCTTTCTTTGTCTGTAAAGGGAACAGCTCATGCTCATTGAAAATCTACATCTTATGCCTTATGGCAGACTGAAGGAAATTTTGTGTCATTACATAACTGTTTTATTGCATGACGATAAATGGTATTTGATCTATTTGATTGCTGCTTTAGCATCCCTGTCTATATCAATGGAGCTGCTGCCTTGGGAAAGCTGCCAAGATACTAAAGGATCCATCGCACCCTGGTCACACTTTCAACTCTTTCTTTCTCTCCCTCCCTTCTATTGGCCAGATGACTTTGAAAAGACAAACCTCCAGATTCAAGTACAGTTTTGTTCCTGCTGTGATCAGATTCTTAAATGGCTATCTCTGGTAAAAGTAACACCATAACTAGAACTTTTGTGTTTATTATTGCACCATTCGTTGTACTTAAGGATGGATTGACTTGCTTGGATAACACATAAAACACATCTTTTTTCACTCTCTTGTTACATGTGACAATAAAAAATCCAATCAAAGAGAATGCTGATTGGCAGGTTGTACTTGTACAATTAGTTAATAAATAAATAAACTTTTTCTTTGATAGTGAATACAGGCATGCCCTGTCACGACAAATGTGACTTAAGATCTTCTAGACATAGGACTGAAAATTAAAGAAATATAAAATTTATGCAGTTTATGTTTTATTTGACAAACTATAACAGGGATACAGGGCATGCAAGATCCAAAATGTGCATACTTGCTTTGTTAGTCAGCACCCTGGGGTCTGTAGGCTGGGCATGGCCATCTCAATTTCTGTGCGCATGTGCGAGCCTTCGGTTGGTGCATGCGCGATGGGTTCGCATATTGGAGTTCAGTTAGCGTATGCATGAGTTAAGGGTGTGAATTCAATACAGTATCATTAGGGCGCTTAACTCTCACGCATGCACCAACCGAAGACTTGTTCATGTGCACAGGAATCAAGATGGCTGTGCCCAGCCTACAGACCCCTGGACGGCGATTAACACAGTAAGTATGCACTTTTTGGCTCTTACAATACCGGCTCCAAGTGCCACGAATACAGAGCCTCACCCAGCCTCCGAGCAGCTTTTGTGAATAGTAGTCCCTATGGGGCAACCCCAACATACGTCCATTCTGAGATGTGACCGGTCAACCAGAATGGAACACAGAATACCTGCACCAGTCTTGACACAAGAATTAGGCTTGGATTTACATCTGTGATATTAGTACCTCCAAGTTCTCTTGCAAGCCTCCCACACAACATACTTAATATATCTCTATATCTCATTTTTCCCTCAACTGTTGTATAAAAATTCCTGGAAATACTGTCACTAGAATACTCTAATAAGCAGATTTGAGAAACTCCTTGTGGCTGGCTTACTAGCATCTTCTCAGAAAACCTAGGGTTGGGGAAAAACCACTGACCTTGTCAGCTACATGGAGATAAATTTGCACTATTTATCAGATTTCCTTGTGGCATAAAAAGACTCCTTTCTGAATATAAAATTACGAATGAAATGTAAATGGAAAGTCAGTCAGCTAGATGTTTATAACCGTGCAAGTCCTCTTCCTACTCCCCTCAACTTGCTCTGCTGGCAGCTACAAAGGTGCATAATAGAGTTATGGATAAATACAGGACAAGCCCTTCAGTCACTGAGTCAGTACCTACCATCAGCCAGCTATTTATACCAATCTTACTCAATTTATTCTCCCCACATTCTTCCACTTACCCACGAGGGGTAATTTGCAGCAGCTAATTAACTTTCTAACCCATGCATCTTTGGGATATGGGCGGAGAGGACATACAAACTCCACACAGACAGTACCCAAGGTCAGAATTGAACCCAGGTCTCTGGCATTGTAAGGCAGTGGCTCGACCAGCTGAGCTGCTGTGTTGCCTATTGCTTGGGTATGAAAGACAAATCTCTCTGGAATTTTATTAATAGTCACATTAGTTCGATCATCTCTTCCAGATGAGCTCAACGGCTACTTGGCTTGCTTCAAAAGAGAAAACAATGACACACCATCGTGAGCCCCCTCAGCTGATGTGAACAGAATGTTCAGAAGGATGAATCCATGAAAAGCATCCGGCCCAGACAGCGCACCTGGCTGTGCCCTTAAAATTTGCATGAACCAACTGGCTCCAGTTTTGTGCAGGCATTTTCAACCCCTCACTCTATTGATCAGAGGTCTCCACCTGCTTCTAAAGCTCATCCATCAAGAAGAGCACGTCGACCTGTATTAACTAATGGCTATTGGCTGAGGAATCAACATCTACCATGATTAAGTGCTTTGAGAGGTTGGTTCTGAAGTGAATCAAGTCCTATCTCAGGAAGGACCTGGACCCACTTCAATTTGCCTATTGTCACAAAAGATCATGGCAGATACCATCTTGCTGGCCCTCCACTATGATTAGGCCTCGTGGTCAAATATCTTGATTGTGCAGTGTTATCTTACCACTTTGATACATTCAATAATTATGTAATTACCAAATAATAATTCAACATCCATTCAAGTATTATTTAATGTAGGTTAGTGTAAATGGGTGATTGATGATTGACACAGATGGTGGGCTGAAGTGTCTACTTTTGTTTTGTACCTCTGTGACTCGTTGCACTTCAATTATATTCAGTACATTCTCTTTCTTCTTCGGCAGTGCCTTGGGATTAAGGATCACTTGCTTCCACTCCAGTCTTGAGGTTTTTGAAGTGTCAAATGAGGCCTCCGTGGGAACTGCAAATTTGTTGACAGGTGGGGCAACTGAACACTGAAGTGGCAGATGGGAGGGCTAGTTTGTGAGCTGGTGCATTCCTTCCACTGTTTATGCTGGGCTTGGTTGTTCAACTTCAAGGACTCTGGCTTCTTACACTGAATGCACCATCTCTACCTTGACTGACCATGGGCCAGAGATTCCCAGGAGTCAGAATGGATGATGCTATTTTTCAAGGAGGCTTTGACACATCCTTGAATTTTTCATTTGTAAATTTGGTATTGCCTTCCCTTGGGAGATCTGGGATAGTGTATATGGTTTGGAAGACTAATACCTGGCACGCTGATAAAGTCATCATGGCTTCAATTTCTTAATGCTGCCTTTGGAAGAAAAATATATGAAGATCAAGACTATAGATCAGGCAGAAAACTCATGGTTTAACCAGTCAACAGTGACCCATGCTCTCCAATGTTTAGAATGCTTATATCAGTGGTTTTCAACCTTTTTCTTTCCACTCACATACCACCTTAAGTAACCCCTATGCCATAGGTGCTCTGTGATACAAGGGATTACTTAAGGTGGTATATGGGTGGAAAGAAAAAGTTTGAAAACCATTATTTTAATCATACCTAATTAACTTTGTGCACAGTTTCATAACTCCAAAGGAAATGGGCCAATGACCATTTTTCTCAAGCAAAATATTTCAGTAACAATTGGGTCTAGAGCAGTGATTCTCAACCTATTTTCCCCACACTCACATCCCACTTTAAGTAATCCTTGACTAATCACAGAGTACCTATGACATAGGGATTACTTAAGGTGGGATGTGAGTGGAAAGAAAAAAGTTGAGAACCATTGGCCTAGATTAATGTAGCTACTTCAAAGCACTGTAAAAATACCACCAGCACTGCCTCTTAAAATCCTCCAAATGCACTGGAAAGTTAAGCTAACTAAAAGCAGTATTCTTTGCCAGGCCACCTTCCCCAGCACTGATGCCCTAGTCAGCTATGTCTGGTTGTACTTTACTGGATAATTTGTTGCTTCAGCCATGCCACATTATTGTTCAAGTTCTACAGAATGTGTAGTCCATATTATGTAAATTCATGAAGTCAAGAATGAGATGCAAATTAAAAAAAAAACCAATAGAGAGTGGTCAGGAACAACACATCAATTTTAAATTACATTTGCTCAGGGTTTAGAGTAATGTCACAATGATTACAGATGAGATCATACTTCCATGGCTTGTCCCTTGTATTTGCCTCACCATAAAGTCCTCTCAGCATCTTTTTTTGTGGCCTCATAAGTTCAACTGGACTAGATGTCTCACTGCAGCTTCTGTCCTGCATAGACCACTAATCTTCTGGTAGCAGACCCAGAGGCACCACCTCCAGATCACTTTGATGTCTTGTGCTGTCAAAGGCCTTTCAGCAGTTTCTAAACATCACTGCAGATCGGAAATGTGTGAAAACAATTGAAATAGATATAAAGAATTTAAAGGTTTTTTTTAAAATTTGAAGAAGATAAAAAGGAAAACCCAAGCTATTTGTCTATGGCATTCCCCAATAAGGACTCATGCTTTTGATGGATACCGCATGACTTACTGAGTTTCTCCAGCACGTTGCCATCATACGTCTCTACGACACTCAAGGCTAAAGAAGCCAGATACTAATTAAATCAGGATTCTCATCTTAACAAGATTGAGAACTGTGGCAGTACTTGACCTCCAGCCAATCCTGATTTCTGTACATTAAACTGCAAATGCAGACTTCAGGAACATTGCAAATTGAGATGGGTTCCTTGCTGCCAGTCCTCTTCTGACCACTGCTAAAAGGTTTTGGTATAATAAACTCTTTCCAAAATCTTGTTCATCTTAAAAGTTCTTTCCCTGTCAGCAGAGATCATGACACATCTTGTTTGTTCTCAAAACCACATGACTCATTATCCAACATTAAATTAAAAACTGTCAGGAAATACTGAACACAAGACTTAATTACTTTAACAATTAAAATCAGTGATGACCTTTGAAAGAAAGAGAGGCTGTGAGAAAGATCGTTATTATAATGCCACATGACAGAGGTTTGCAATGGAGCGCATTGATTAAATAAAAAGATTGTCTAACTTTAAAATAGGATGTCAAGCTCAAAATATGTTGCTTATTATGTTTATAATTTTGAGAAATAAAAATTCAAGTATTTTTAATGAAAGAAGAAACTAGAACCAAGAAGCTCTGATAAACTGTTACTGGATTATTATGTTCAAACACACACAAATTAAATAAATGTATTTTTAAAAAAATCAGACTGATACCTTTATGTCAAATTGAAACAACAGTCATGAACTAATTGCTGCTGTTGTGCAGTGCCAATAAATATTTAAGAATATTGTTTGTAATACCATTAACTATTCAAAATAACACTTTATGGACTTTATGGTGCATGTTGGCCGATAATTAATGGAGTCAAAATTTAATGTGTCGCCCTCTACCTATTTTTGAATTAACCAACAATAAAAGCAAATGTGACATGGTATTCAAATTAGCAAAAGAAAATCAAGATGCCGTGTGTCGACAAGCCTTGGACATTGTGGAGATGCTGCCACTCACCAATTTCCCAAGTAGACAGGTCATTGACTTCAATTTCCTTTTGACCAATGAAGTACCAGATGCAGGCCATCCAGTGTGCGATCAGAGCAAACATGGACATGAGCAGCGTGAGAACCACAGCACTGTACTGGGAGTAGCGGTCCAGTTTCTGAAGCAGCCGCAGCAGGCGCAGTAAACGCACGGTTTTTAGCAGGTGAACACCAAAATACTGTGGGAGTAAATCACAATTAGCCTTGCAAGCATCTAGCATTCCAAATATGAGTTGCTTACAATAAACAGCCAATTGTGTTATTTGATTGCATATTGAGAACATAATCGACAATGCGAGTATTCATTGTATGTGATCTCGTGTATGTACTCTGACAATAAATCTGAAGTTTGAACTTTTATTGCTGTGGGTCAGGAATTACACACAGGTCCAGCCAGGTTACAAAATCCAATGAGGTAAAGATGACACAATCTACTTTACTAACTACCACCCTTGCCCAGTCTGGCCTCCACACTCACCAATGTGGTTCCACCAGCTACAATGAGATCCCATCAATGATAACATTCTTCTCTCTCCCCACCATTTTTACTTTCCACATGGACTGTTCTCTCCATGACTCATGGATCCATTCATCTTGCTCCTCCCTATCCCTAGTCACTTTCCCTGCAATTACAGGAGATCAACACTTGTCCCGACACCTCCATCCTCAACTCTATCCACGGACCTCAACAGCTGTACATGTGATATTCACCTGCACTTCCTCCAACTTGGACTACTGCATTCACTTCTTGTGATGTAGACTTATGATGGTTTTGCAGAGCACCAGTACTCTGGCTGCAATGGCTCCCTTGAACTTCCCGCTGTAAGTTATTTCAACTGTTTCCACCCTTCTCCTTTCCCTCCCCAACAGGCTTCATTTGCTTACATTCTCTTTTTGTATGTTTCCACCAATGCTACATCTTCTCATCATATATATCCATTCTTCCTAACGATTTGATTTCATTTTTCTATTTTTACCAGCAGTCACCCAACCCCTCCACCCAGCTCCCTGTCTTTTCAATAAGATGTGCATCCTTGGATGTTTAACTTCTCGCTGTGATCCTTCTTCATCCACATCTCCCTTATGCCAACAACATCGTACTTGGCAATCTGCAACTGCACTTTAAGCTCATCTACCTTGTACACTATGTCCATTTAAATGCAAAACCTTTAGTCCTATATTCACCACCCTTCTCAATTTTTCTTCCTGTGTTACCAGTGGTTAAATTCTTATCCTTTTTAAACTTTGCCCATTTTTTTTATTCTGGAGACTTCAATAAAGTCTCCTTCCCTTGAACTTTCTCCACATCTTTCCAACATGTTGAATCTAGCCTTCCACCCTACTGATTAGTTTAAAGCCTATCCATGGAACAAATCAAACTGTAGCACAGTACAGGTCCTTCAACGCTCAATGTTGAGCCAACCCATATGTTCCTTAAAAGTACTGAACATTTTCTACCCCAGAACACTCTATTTTCCTTCCATCTATGTGCCTAAGAGTTTCTTAAGTGCCCCTAATGTTTCAACCTCCACACCATCCCTGGCAAGGCAGTACAGGCACCCACAACTCTCTGAATAATTTTTATTTAAAAAAAACCTGATGTTTCTCCTAAATTCCCCTCCCTTCACTTTATACAAATGTCCTCTGGTGTTTGCTATTCCTGCCCTGGGAAAAATGGTGCTGGCTCTCCACCCTATTTATGCCTCTCATAATCTTGTAGACCTCTATCGAATCTCCTCTCATCCTTCTTCGATCAAAAGAGAAAAGTCCCAGCTCTGCTAACCTTGTCTCATAAGACTTGTTTTCCAATTCAGTTAACATCCTGATAAAGTTCCTCTGCACCCTCTCTGTGGCGTCCACACCTTTCCTACAATGTGGTGACCAGAACTGAACAGAATATTCTAAGAGTGCTCTCAGAGATTTGAGGAGTTGCAACATATCCTCTCAATTCTTGAACTCAATCCCCCATTAATGAAGCCCAGTATCCCATAGGATATTTAAAAAAAAATTTTCAATTTTTCCAAAACAAATGTAGTATCGCATCTCACATCTGAAAAAAGCATCCTTTTTGATGTATTTACACTTTCTTTTAGTATAATTCACTTCTCAGATACAAGCACTAGATCAGCTTACTTGCAACTTTCTTCCCTCCCCAGAACTGAAAATTAAACAAGAACTAAAGCGATTAAAGTGACAAACAGAAAAAGGGTAAAAAGGAAATTTCAGCGTACTGCCAGTTTTTCTAATCTACTTCCACCCTTTGAGGTGCTTCACTGCTGTTGTCTTTATGTATTTTATTAGCTTTTTAGAACTGTGGGCTGTTGTTATAGCTGCGCACCAAAGTGCTCTAAATAAGGTTGCCATATTTTGGCAAAAGTATCGCATTTATTTCTTAAATTATATGTTATTTTCTCCATGGGCATGCAATTGTTCATCTCCATGGACCATCGAGTGATGAGTGGGGGGGGGGGGGTTCATGTGGGACTTCCAGGTGATTGCAATCCTTTTTTTGCTACTGACAGGGCAATATTTACACATTTCATTTGGAATTTAGTCAATTCTTCTTCCCACGTCCTTTAAGTTTCTAATAAATACAGCTCCTGATCCAACAGGAAGTCTGTTCCTGTAATCCTAGTTAATATATTAGATAATTCCAACTAAAAGGGTCTCACCATCACACAGATCTATGTGGAGCATATAAAGGTACCAATTTCCAAACTAACACAAGCGAAGCACCTTTCTGATATCTCTGATTTTCCTTTATAATTTTTGTGGTGTGAGATATAATTGGTGTAAGAAATTATATTGTATTAATCTTAGTCTGGTGTTGATCACCAACATTGCACTTTCCCTACATAAATCTGACCAATACCCTTTATCAATCATTATTCCCACCTATCCTTCGATCTTTGCAGGCCTGGTTTTGGGCTTTCACTTTGAAGTACAAAGTACATCCCATAGGCCTTCTTAACTATCCTTTCAACCTGCATGGTGACCTTGAGAGATTTGGAGTGCAAGGTCACTCTGCTCATCCACACTCTTAAGTAACCAACCATTAACTCTGTACTCAGCCTTCTGGTTTGATCTTCTAAAATGCATCTCCTCACACTTATCCAGATTGAACTCCACCTAGCACTTTCGCATCCAATGCTACATTCTGTCTATATTCTTTTGTAGCCTATGACAACCTTCAGTACCTTCCACAACTCCTCCAACCTTTGTATCATTGGCGAACATACTGACCTGTCTTTCTACCTCTTCATCCAGGTAATTTATAAAAATCACAAAGAAGGGGTCCCAGAATTGATCCCTGCAGAACTCTACTAGTCACTGAACTCTGGACAGAATACCTTCTGTCCACTACTACTTTCTACATGCAAGTCAATTTTTTTTTATCTACACAGCCAAGTTTCCATGGATTCCATGCCTCATGACTTTCTGAACAAGTTTCTCATGGATAACCTTGTCAAATGCTTTACTAAAGTCCATTTAGACCACATATACCAACCTACCATCATTAATTTATTTTGTTACCACGTCAATTAGGCTCGTGAGGAATGACCTTCCCTTCACAAAGTCAATGCTGACTATGCTTGAGTAGATGGTACTTCTCCAAATGCTCATATGCTCCAAATGATCCTTAAGGATCTTCTCCAATAGATCGCACATCACTGATATAAGATTCACATGTCTATAATTCCCAGGATTCTCCCAATTACTTTTTTTTAAACAAAATGCCATTCTCCATTCCTCAGGAACCTTCCCTGTGGACTCAAAAATAATAGCCACTGCTCCAGCTATCTCTTCCCTCACTTCCCACAGCAACCTAGAGTATATTGTATCCAGTCCTAGGGACTTATTAATCTTAAAGTTTTTAAGAAGATGCAACACTTCCTCTTCTTCAATCTCAACATCATTCATCACACAAACCTGTTCCATTCTGGCACCCTGATCAAGGTCCTTTTCTCTTGTGAATATTAATGTAAATTATTCATTCAGGACCTCCCCAACCTCCTCTGGGCCCACATTGCCTCCTTTATTCTTGTCATCCTTCTGTTCTTCACATATGCATAGAACCCCTTGCCTTTCTCATGGCCTCTCTGAGCTCTCCTAAATCCTTTCTTAAGCTCCTTTCTGGTTACCATATACTTCTCATGAACCCTTCCTGTTTGCTGTATCTAACATATGCTTCCTTCTTCCTCTTGACTAGCTGCCTCACCAGTTTTGTCAACCACAGTTCCTTTTTCCTACCATCTTGTCCCTGTCCCAGTGAGATAAACGTATCCTGAATCCAGAGCAAATGGTCCCTAAACTTCCTCCACATTAGTTCTGTGCTTTCACCACTGAACACCAGTTTCCAATTTACTGTCCCTAGTTCCTGCCTCATCCCTTCATAATTAGCCCTTCCCCATTTAAACATTTTCCCATTTTGTCTTTTATCCTTATCCATAGCTATGATAAAGCTCAGGAGGCTGTGGTCATTTTCACCAAAATGCTCCCCCACTGAGAGGTCCGCCACTTGACCAAGTTCATTACTCAGTATTAGATCCTGTATGGGTTCCCCTCTTGCTGGCTTGTCCACATACTTGACAAATTCAGCCCTATCCTTCCTGCAGTCAGAAAGTGCCAGTCAATATTACACAAGCTGCAATCTTCCATAATAACCCCCTGTAATTCCTGCACCATTCAACACCTGCTTATCTGCTCCTTGGTGTCCCGAGGGCTATTTTGGGTGGGGTGGAGGGGAAATCTACAGACTACTCCCAGTACAATGATTGCTTCCCTCCTTCCTATTTTTGACTTTCATCCACACTAACTCAGTAGAAACTCCTTCTGCAGCGTCCTCCCTTTCTATAGCCATCATACTATTCCTGACCAGTAATACTACTTCTCCACCCCACACTTTCCATCCTATTCCTTTTATCTTAGTACATGCAACAGCCAATCCTGCCCTTCCTTCAGCTGTCTCTATAACATCCACAACATCATAGTTCCACATACTGATCCATGCTCTAACTTCATCTCCTTCATTCCTAATACTCCTAGCATTGAAACGGACACATTTCAAACCCTCTAAATGACTAAATTTAGTTAATCCCTGCTTGTCCTTCCTCACAATCTCAGAACACATTGCATCATGCTTTTGACCTTCTGCCCTATTCTCTGCACTCACATTCTGATACCCACCCCCTGCCACAGCCCTAATTATGTGATTGACCAGGAGTCTGGTTCCAGTATGGTTCAGGTGGAGCCTGACCCATTAGAACAGCCTCTTTCTTCCCCAATACTGGGGTCAATGTCCACTTTTCCCACATCAATCTTTAAGCCATGCATTTAACTTCTTAATCCAATCACCCCTCTGACAATTTGCAAGTAGCTCAGGTCTCAAACCAGAGATCACTACCTTTCTGGTTCTGATTTTTTAATATAGTCCCTAAATGCTCAAATTCCCTCAGCAGAACCTCTTTCCTAGTCCTCCCCATGTTGTTGGTGCCCACATGGACCACAACAACTGGATCTTTCTCCTCCCTCTCCAAATTCCTCTGCAGGTCAGACAAGATGATAATAAGTTTATTGTCATACAAATGATACAATGTACTTATGCCCAAAATTCTTTCCTGCTGAAGATAAACAGGTACAAATAAAATAAAACTGATAGTAGTAAACTAGTTGAGGTAAATTAAAAGAGGCAATAAAAACATTAGATAATAAATATTTACAGTAATCCCCATTAAAAAGTGATGCAATAGTGCAGACAGACCATGATTAGTGTACTAAGGGCAAGTTCAAGATTCTGATATCTATTTTTAAAAAAATTTTTTTAAATTTTTTATTTTTCGCACCATAAATCGCATTAACCATGATACACACTTTTTCCTTTTCACACATATACAGTGCCATTTTCTCCCCCACCCCTTCCTCCCATCCCACCCTCCCTACCTCCCCCCTCCCGTCCATTTAAGGTATAAAATCTAGGATACATTAAACCAGTCAGACAATGTTGTCATTCAATAAAAATACACCAGAAATTCCACTGAGTCCATTCTTTTCATTTCTTTTTCCTTTCGTTAACTTAGGTAGTGATTGTCCCCAGTAGGTTTTCGCTATTGTGTTTAATGTAAGGCTCCCATATTTGTTCGAATATTTCAATATTATTTCTTAAACTATATGTTATTTTTTCTAATGGAATACATTTATTCATTTCTATATACCATTGTTGTATTTTCAAATTATCTTCCAATTTCCAGGTTGACATAATATATTTTTTTGCTACGGTTAGAGCTATCTTAACAAATCTTTTTTGTGCATCCTCCAAATCAATTCCAAATTCTTTGTTTTTTATGTTACTTAGGAGGAAGATCTCTGGATTCTTTGGTATATTGTTTTCTGTTATTTTATTTAATATCTGATTTAGATCTTCCCAAAATTTTTCTACTTTCTCACATGTCCAGATTGCATGAATTGTTGTTCCCATTTCTTTTTTTTACATCGAAAACACCTATCAGATACTGTTGGGTCCCATTTATTTAACTTTTGAGGTGTAATGTATAGCCTGTGTATCTAGTTATATTGTATCATACGTAACCTCGTATTTATTCTGATATCTATTGAAAAGAAACTGTTCTTGACTCTACAAGTGCTGGTTTTTAGGTTTCTGCACATTCTGCCCAAAGGTAGCAGTGAGAAGAGGTTGTAATCATGGTATGGGGGTCGTTCATGATGTTAGCTGCTTTCTTGAGGCAGCACTTCATATAAATGTCTGCAATGGATGGTAGGTCAGAGTCTGATGTATCAGGCTGGATTTACTACCTTCTGCAGACTTGTGTGCTCCTGGGCATTTCTATTGCCAAATCAGGCTGTGTTGCAACCCGTCATTGTACTTTCCACAGTGCTCCTGTAGAAGTTTGCTAGACCATCCGACAACATGCTGAATCACCTGAGACTCCTTTGAAAATAGAGGCATTGGTCCTTCCAGGTCCTTCCAGAGTTATGAGTTAGGAGTTAGGAATTGATTTGCTCCAAAACCAACATCCCATAGCATGGAAGATGCAGTGCAACTAGCTGATAGTCATTGAGGTATATCACCTTGTTCTACTTGGGCATTGGAATGATGGATGTCCTTTTGAAACTGGTCTCATGAACCTGGGAATCAGGCAGGCAAAACAATTCTTTCGGTTGGCACTACAGAGAATTGTATCCTTCTCCTGGCATTACTATCTCCAATCACCACCATTTCCCTTCTTCCCCCCACTCCACTTGTTTGAATGGCTCCCTGAACATGGTCAGGTCATACATCCCTCCTACCACATCCACTCTTGCTTGCACAGGAAGGAAGAATCTTCAACCTGTTGAATGACCTCCTGCACTTCCTCTTGGTTTCCCCCAATCAGCCATATTGCCAGTCATTCCTTTTTGTCCGTGACACTGTCTGAATTTGAAGCACTTAATCTAATGGATATAACTGCTTCCTGAAGCAGTGTCCAAATAATTCTCCCCACTCCCTAATGTATTGCAATGTCTGAAGTTCAGTTTCCTGGTCATCAACTTTGAGCCTGTCACCAGATCATTCCTTGTTCTTTCCTGATGCAATGCAATTGTATTCACAAATAAAGGAGGCACCATACTCTTGTTAAAGGTATAAATGAACAATTATTCTGATTAAATAAGGACTACATAAAACTACTTCACTAAGAAACAAAGAAAAATTCTTATCCATCACTTTAATTTAAATAGTGGTGTGAACTCCAGGTGTTGGGTAGTCTCCCTTCCCCCTTTATTCCCTATCACTGCTTTCTTAGCATTTGTTGCGGCCCAGCCTCAGATGAGATTCTGATACACTAGCCCCCCTTTTCTAAGGGGTTTAGACATTCCTATGTGTCCTCTGTGTTGCTACATTGCAGGCTGACACCATTTTGTCTTACATCCATTATTGTCTTCTTCTCTTCTCTTTGGCTTGGCTTCGCGGACGAAGATTTATGGAGGGGGTAAAAAGTCCACGTCAGCTGCAGGCTCATTTGTGGCTGACAAGTCCGATGCGGGACAGGCAGACACGATTGCAGCGGTTGCAGGGGAAAATTGGTTGGTTGGGGTTGGGTGTTGGGTTTTTCCTCCTTTGCCTTTTGTCAGTGAGGTGGGCTCTGCGGTCTTCTTCAAAGGAGGTTGCTGCCCGCCAAACTGTGAGGCGCCAAGATGCACGGTTTGAGGCGTTATCAGCCCACTGGCGGTGGTCAATGTGGCAGGCACCAAGAGATTTCTTTAGGCAGTCCTTGTACCTTTTCTTTGGTGCACCTCTGTCACGGTGGCCAGTGGAGAGCTCGCCATATAACACGATCTTGGGAAGGCGATGGTCCTCCATTCTGGAGACGTGACCCATCCAGCGCAGCTGGATCTTCAGCAGCGTGGACTCGATGCTGTCGACCTCTGCCATCTCGAGTACTTCGACGTTAGGGATGTAAGCGCTCCAATGGATGTTGAGGATGGAGCGGAGACAACGCTGGTGGAAGCGTTCTAGGAGCCGTAGGTGGTGCCGGTAGAGGACCCATGATTCGGAGCCGAACAGGAGTGTGGGTATGACAACGGCTCTGTATACGCTTATCTTTGTGAGGTTTTTCAGTTGGTTGTTTTTCCAGACTCTTTTGTGTAGTCTTCCAAAGGCGCTATTTGCCTTGGCGAGTCTGTTGTCTATCTCATTGTCGATCCTTGCATCTGATGAAATGGTGCAGCCGAGATAGGTAAACTGGTTGACTGTTTTGAGTTTTGTGTGCCCGATGGAGATGTGGGGGGGCTGGTAGTCATGGTGGGGAGCTGGCTGATGGAGGACCTCAGTTTTCTTCAGGCTGACTTCCAGGCCAAACATTTTGGCAGTTTCCGCAAAGCAGGACGTCAAGCGCTGAAGAGCTGGCTCTGAATGGGCAACTAAAGCGGCATTATTGTACATTATACAATAACATCCATTATTGTACATTATACAATTTTGCACTTCAAGAAGAAGAAAATACAACATCTCTGAAATTTTAATTTCTCCCCAGTTGATGACCTGGTCAACCCTCCCTTCAATCTGGCTATCAGACCTTTTAAACACTCCTCCCCCAAGTCCCTGACCTCCAGACATCCCCCTTGACTCCGACGTCTGAATACCACAGCCTTGATTAGCTTTCTTATTGGTGACTTTTTCTCTTCCCCTGAAGTTGCATAAATAGGCCTTGTCCCACCGTATTTTCTCAGATTGCTCATTGTGTCGAGTGCGAAGTTTGCAGTAGAAAATCAACAGCACTGATGACTTGCAGCTTAGGTGCAACTGAGGTTTATTGTGGCAGACACATGCAATATGATGGTTACTTGTCCATTGTCCAACACCTCTTCGGTGCATTTTTAATTCTTTTTCTTGGCTTCATTCAAAGGCAATATATTTAAACTCTTTCCTTATCAACTGCCTGGACTAAATGTGCCATCTCACTGATATAATGAAGCTTGTGAATGCCAGATGTGATTCACAAATTATTTCCATAATCATAGTTTCCATTCAGTCTCTCCAAACAGACTGCTATAAATGTTATTCTGGGCATTCAAATATAGCTGGACTGGTGAGGGTCAGGTCGCTGCACTTCCAGCTAAAGTGAAGTGGCTTCAATCCCACACTTCAAGGAATCGTAGAAAATAGGTCATTCATCCCTGCAAGCCTGCACCATGATTCAGGTTGATCACAACTGACCATGCATCTTCAGTATTCCACTTCTGCTTTCTCTATCCCTTCGATCTTTTAAAACTACAAGGCCACATCCAATTTAGTTCACTCGGGTTCTCTTTGCACTTCCTACCCACCCACCTTTTCCTTCTGGGTTCAGTCCTGGGGAGGGGCAGTTAGGCCACTATGCTCACAGCTATTGGGTAGTCCCATCCTTTACCTGCCCACCATTTTGCATCCACTATGGGTCTTTGCATCCCTGTGAGAACATGTGGAAATGGGAAACATAAATCACTTAGAAATGTGTCAAACTTAGAGATGTGTGCGTGTGACCATCAGGCAGAGTTAATAATTCATGCACTTAAACTCTTACATGTTGCTTTGTGCATTTCACTCAGAAGGCACACTCACCACATTGACATTGAATGCGTAGAGGAGGTCAAAAGGAAGTGCAGCGATAAGATCCACGAAGAACCAGGTTGTTGCGTAATGCACACAAATTGACCGAGCATCATAGACAACCTGCCCAGACTTGCTGACGTATGTAGTTCGAAAATTCAACATTATGTCTAGATAATGGTAATAACAGAAAAAAATTAAAAAATATTCACTCAGAGTAAATGAAGTTCATTGTGTAGGCAAAAATAAAATACATTTTAAAGAGCAAGAAGTGGCAACTCACCCTGCTGGAGGATGAGCTCCACATTTAAATATTATGCTTTAACCAAGAATTGTACAAAGCAGATCAAATGGGAAATGCTTTGGCTATAAGAATTCAGTGTTTCAATCAGATGTGAAATGATCATTTGAGATCAAATTGCCAAAATATGCTCAAAACTGGGACAGTTAGGAATCCAAATTTGGTATCTTCATACAAGGAATTAGCACTGGTGACCAAAAACTGCAGCCCGTGTTGGATTACAGCTATCGATAAGATTCAAAGAGTGCATGGAAAGTTTATTGTCAGGACTTGAAAGGCTTTCATTATGGGGAAAGGTTGAATACGTTAGGAGAATGAGGGAGATTTGAAAGTGGTATACAACATTATGAGGGGTATAATAGGGTAAATGCAAGCTGGCATTTTCCACAGAGGTTGGGTAAGATAAGAACCCAATAAGATCCCAGCACACTTGATCATTGTTGCCTATCATTCTTTACTAAGACTTGATTTTGGAAAGCCAATAAAACATTACAGCACAGATACAGGTCCCTTTGATTCTTCAAATCTGTGCTGAATTTTTTCTTTGCCTTAGTCCCATTGACCTGCATCCAGTCCAGAGTCCTCCATACCTCTCCCATCCATGTACTGTCCAAATTCTTCTTAAATGTTAAAATTGAGCCTGCATTCACCTTAGCGGGCAACTCGACCAAAACTGCACACAATACTCCAAATTTGGCCTCACCAAGGTCTTATACAACTTCACCCATAACATCTTAACTACTATGCTCAATACCTTGATTTATAAAGGCCAATATGCCAAAAGCTCTCTTTACTACCTGATCCAATTGCGATGCCACTTGCAGGAAATTATGTATCTGTATACCTAGGTCCCTCTGTTCTATTGCTTTTCATAGTGCCCTACCACTGTGTATATCTTTTCTTTGTTAGCCCTTTGAAAATGCAAAACCTTACACTTCTATCTGCCATTTTTCAGCAAGCTTTGAAAACTTTCTTCGATGTCCACAACACCTCCAATCTTAGTGTAATCTGCTAACTTGCTGATCCAATTTACTGCATGATCATCCAGATCATTGATATAGATGACAAACAATAATGGGCCCATCATTGATCCCTGAGGCACACCACTAATCACAAACCTCCAGTCTGAGAAGCATTCATCCACCACTACTTTCTGGCTTCTCCATCCAGCCATCGCTGAATCCA
Organism: Narcine bancroftii; assembly: GCF_036971445.1. Lineage (NCBI taxonomy): Eukaryota > Metazoa > Chordata > Chondrichthyes > Torpediniformes > Narcinidae > Narcine > Narcine bancroftii. The sequence goes on from NC_091472.1 coordinate 242,130,931, forward strand.
GTTCATTACTGGTACTTCACCATGAATACAGAGTGTCTAAACCTTCCTGACTAACCTCCCATGTGAGACCTTGTCAAAGGCCTTACTAAAATCCATGTAGACAACATCCACAGCCTTTCATCAACTTTCCTGGTTACCTCCTCGAAAAACTCTACAAGATTGGTTAGACACAACCTACAATGCACAAACCCATGTTGACTATCCCTAATCAGTTTCTGGCTACCCAAATATTTGTATATCTGATCTCTTAGAACACTTTCCAATAATTTATCTACTACTGATGTCAGGCTCACTGGCCTATAATTTCCAGGATAACTTTGATGGCTCTTTAAAACAACAGAACAACATGAGCTACCCTCCAGTCCTCCAGCACCACATCCATGGTTAAGGACATTTTAAATATTTCTGCCAGAGGCCCTACAAAATCTACACTAGATCCCCTCAAGGTCCGAGGGAATATCTTGTCAGGCCGTGGGGATTTAGCCACCCTTATTTGCTTTAAGACAGCAAGCACTTCCTCCTCTTTAATCTAAGTTCCATGACCTCACTGTTTTGTTTTCCTTACTTCCCATGACTCTGTGTGGGTTTCCTGAATGAATACTGATGAAAAAAAAAAACATTTAAGATCACCCCCATCTCTTTTGGCTTCATACAAAGCTGACCATTTAGAAGCTGAGCTTCTTTTGCTCTCCTTCACTCTTGTATCTGCTCTGGCACTCTGGTTCCCATCCCCCTACAAATCTAGTTTAAATCCACCAGAACAGCTGCACCAGCCCACAAGGATATTAGTTCCCCTCCAGTTCAGATGCCAACAGTCCCATCAGAACAGGTCCCATAGGTCCCACCTTTCTTGGAAGGGAGCCCAATGATCCAGAAACCTGAAGCCTTCCCTCCTGCACCATGTCTTTGGTCATGTATTAAGCTGCATTATCCTCCTATTTCTAACCTCATTGGCACAGGTAGCAATTGTGAGATCACAACACTGGAGGTCCTGTCCATCAACCTAGGGCCTAATTCCCTGAAATCTCCTTGCAGGACCTCTTCACCTTTCCTACTCACTTCATTGGTCCCTACATGGACCACAACATCTGGCTGTTCACCCTCCCTCCTGAGAATGCCGTGAACTTGATTGGAGAGATCTCGGATCCTGGCACCAGGGAGGCAATGCACCATCCAGGATACTCAATCTCTTCCACAGAACCTCTTATTTGTCTCCCTAACTGTGGAATCTCCTATCACTACAACTCACTTCTTCTCCTCCCTTCCCTTAGCCACAGGAACAGACTCTGCACCAGAGACCTGATCACCATGGCTTGTCCCTGGCAGTTCATTCCTTCCCCCACAAAAAAAGTATCCAAAATGGTTTACTTGCCATTGAGGGGAACAGCTACAGGGTGTTCTGAACTGCCTGCCTGTCCCCTTTCCCTCTTCTGATTGTTATCCATCTACCCTCCTCTTGCCTTCTGGGTGTGATGGTGTCCCTGTAACTCATGTCTATCACTCCCTCTGCCTCCTGAATGATCAGGAGTTCATCTAACTTCAGCTCTAATTTCTTAATTTAGCTGGTCAGGAGCTACAGCTGGATACACTTCTCACAGTTAGTCATCAGGGATACTGCTGGTTTCCCTGATGACCCACCTTTTGCAAGAGCAGCATTCTCCTGCCTCGGCTGCCATTCCCACTGTTTATGACAAGATGAACAAAATATATCATATAAAACTTGCTCTTACCTGTGCCTCTTGCTAAATCCTTTTTGCTCCTTGAAAAAGGTGGTCCTTTCTCACCTCTTATCTGTTCTTGCTGAATCCTGTTGAGTCAAAGCCTTATCACTCTGACAATGACTGCTCTGCTATACAGTCTCTCACTTTTATAGTGATACTGAGCTTCATACTCCAATTTCTAGCTGCTGCCTCACTCCTTTTAAAATTCTAGCTGCTGCCACTCCTCAGGTTACCTGACCACTCTTGCTCCAATCAGCTTCTTGCTCCAATTGCATCAAGTGGCAGTTCTCCTTTTGCTACCAACAGAGCCTAAAAAGAGAGACTTCAAGAGATCAGGACAGCCAGACGTTGACTGTAGGAGGCTGAAGAACGGTTACAGGGTTGCCTCGAGTCAGTTTATTGATCGGTCTTCAAGAACCCAGTTGAAGATTTGAATGATTGCATCAGGACTGTTACAGACTTTATCAAATAGCTGTAGAAGAGTATATCCCCATGAAATCATTTAGGGTTTTCCCTGACCAGAAGCCCTGGATGAATAATGAAATTTGAAACCTGCTGGGAGCCAGATCATAGGCATCTAAGTGTGGACGTCCAGAACAGGAGTAGGTACGACCTATGGAAAGTGGAGATTCTGGATGAGAATGGAAAAAACAAAGGATACTCAATAGCTGTGGCAGGGCATTAATGCACAACCTGCTATAAAACGAACTCTGGTGTAATAGGAGAGCACAATGCATTCCACACCTGGTTTGAATACTAGAACAAGGAAGAGCCACTGTGGACTCACATAGCCCTGATAAACTCTACCGTCAGTATCTGATGATAATGTACAGGCTGTCTTCAGGAGAGTGAAACCAAGGAAAGCATCAAGTCTGGACAGAGAACCTAGCTGAATACTAAAAACCTGGCCAGTGTTTTAATGGATATCTTCAACATTTCACACTAACAGGGTGTGGTAGCCACCTGTTTAAACAGACTACCGGTGCCAAACAGACTGTGATAACCTGCCAATATGACTGTGGCACTCACATCAGTGATGAAGTGTTTTGAGAGGATGGTGTTGAAGCATATTAGCTCATAGCTGAGTAGCAACATGGATCCATTCCAATTTCCCTAGTGCAACAATACATTTCTAGCAGATGCCATCTCACCAGCTCTACACAAAAACCTGGAATACCTGGACAAAAAAGATACATTCATCAGGATGCTCTTTCTTGACTAGATTTTGGTATTTAATACCATCATCCCCTCCAAACTGAGCAGCAAACATCAAGATCTCAGCCTCAATATCCCAATGTTTAATTGGATCCTTGATTCCCAATCAGTGCACATTGACAAGAACATGTCCTCCACAAGAGCACCACAGGGCTGCATACTTAGCCTCCTTCTCTACTTGTTTTACACCTCTGACTGTGTGGCTTGATGTGACAACAATGCCATTTATAAATTTGCTATCGATACTACAGAAGTGGGCTGTATAGAGGAGGGAGAATGAAAACTTGGTTAAATGGTCTACTATCAAAAACCTCTCACTCAATGTCACCAAGAGCAAGGAGCTGATTGTAGACTTTAGGAAGGGAAATCCAGAGTTGTATGAGCCACTTATTATTGGGGGAATCAGAGGAGAAGAGGGTGAGCAAATTAAAATTCCTAAGAGTCACCATCTCGGAAGACTTGTCCTTGACCAACACATGACTACTATTATGAAGAAAGCTCAGGGCTTGACAAGATTTCCCCTCAGATCTTGAGGGAGGCTAGTGCAGAAATTACAGGGCCTCTGGCAGAAATATTTAAAATGTCAGCCACAAGAGTGGTGCTGGAGGACTGGTGGGTAGCTTATGTTGTTCTGTTATTTAAAAGAGGTATCAACGTAACCCTGGAAATTATAGGCCAGTGAGCCTGACATCAGTAGTAGGTAAATTATTGGAAGGTATTCTAAGAGATCAGATATACAAATATTTGGGTAGCCAGAAACTGATTAGGGATAGTCAACATGGGTTTGTGCATTGTAGGTTGTGTCTAACCAATCTTGTAGATTTTTTCGAGGAGTTTACCAGGAAAATTGACAAAGGAAAGGCTGTGGATGTTAACTACATGGAGAATTTGAGAAATTGATTCACAAGTGTTGAAAATGTGATGAGAGATATGACAGAGAAAGTGACCAAAATAAAAGAGATCATTGAAGATCTGATGGAGAGAATGGGTTGGGCAGAATTTGAATTGATGAAAACACATAAAAAACTCAAGACTTTGGGGGAGAAAAAGCCAAGGAATGGGAGTCAGATAAACAAAGACTGCTGGTCAAAACTGGCCATATGGAGAACTTTAGTTGACCAAATAATGACCGCATTATTGGACGAAAGAAAGGAATCGAAGGAAGAGACACCGTGAACATTTTTTCAAAAATGGATCCCACAGTGTTGGGAGAAGACAAATTTGGAGAAAAACTGCATATTGAGAGAGATCACTGAACACTTGGACCCAGAAGAGCCAGTGATCAGAGACCAAGACCAGTTCTGGCGAGACTTTTAAGCTACTGAGAATGGGAGATAATTCTGGGAGTATCATATGACTACTCTAAGCAGAATAATGGCCTGCCCAAGGTTGATCATGAAAAGGTACTTTTTTTTTCAAGACTTTAGCCAAACCTTGATTAAACAAAGAAAAGAATTTGAAGACAATTACGTGTTTAAAAACTTGTAATACTCAATTATATATCCTGCGACTTTGAGGGTTGAAGTAGCGGAAAAGAACTGGTGACGTTTTAAGAACAAGAATGAGCTGGAAGACTTTCTGCAGTTTATAAAGAAAAAAGATCAAGATTGCCAAGGGAGAAGGTGAAAATATTTATAATGGAACTAAGTAAAAGCTGTATTTTTTAAATTATTTATTGTTTAAAAGTAAAGTGGATAGAAATGCTCACAGAGAGCTCAGAAAAAGGAAAGAATATCTGGGAAATGTGGTAGCAGGATGCAGACTGATCCAAGGGGGGAGAATGGCACCTGGAAAGGAATAGAAAGAAAAGATGGTGCTAAAGGAAGGGGTTCTTCTTCCTTGTGAGATTCTGCAGGCTTTTTGCATGGGTTTCAGAGCTCGGGGCAGGGACATTGTGTATTTTTCTCAAAGGGGAAGGATCACTTTATTACTTAAAGATTCAAAGTGAGTTTATGGTTTAAAAATATTTTGTTTTAAAGAAGAATACAGATACAAATTAAAAATTTATTAGTCTTAATGTTATTGAAATTAACAGGCTAGAGAAGAGAAAACAGGTCTTAGTATACCTAAAAATTTTTTAAAGGCAGATATAGTCTTTTTACAAGAAACACATTTTGCCATTCGAACATGGAAATTAAAAAGAGGATGGGTGGGGCAAGTAATGTCTTCATTTGGATCAAAAGCAAGAGGTGTGGCAATTTTAATTAATAAAAAAAACAATAATAATAGAAGAAATATTAACGGATTAAGCTGGAAGATTTGTAATGGCACAGTGCAAAATTTATACAGAATCATGGACATTTATGATGATGATGAAGTATATCTTTTGAAAAATCACATGGGGAAGACAAAATAAATTGATTGGAGGAGATTTCAATTTCTGTTTAAATCCAATATTGAACAAGTCAGTGAGAACAGTAACAAAGGCAAAAGCTGCAAAAACAACATTTCCATTTATGAAAGATTTAAATTTTATTGATGTATGGAGGAAGCTCAACCCCTTAGAAAGAGACTACTCATTCTACTCAAGGATTCCTTCACGGACAAGGATTGACCTATTTTTAATGTCTGCCCAGATACAAAGTGGAGTGGTAAAAACAGAATATTTGCTGACTTTTATCAGACCACTCATCATTAACAATTATGATAATTGGAAAAGCAAAAAACTATATGTAGATGGTGGTTTAATGCTATATTATAAAAGAGGAAGAATTTTTGTGAATTTATTAAGAGACAGAAATATTTTGTGAAAACTATCTTCCTTCCACTGACAACAGTTTTCTAATATGGGATATATTTAAAGCTTATCTGAGGGGTCAAATTATTTCTTATACAAAAATCTTGCAATAACATGCAAGAGACATAGGTCGAGAGAAGGATATAACAAAATTGGAAAAAGAATATCAGATATGAGGATCACAAGAAAAATATCGAATGTTAGTGATCACAAAGTTACAATATAACATACTACAAGCATATAGAATGGAAAAATGATATTAAAAACTAAACAAAAATATTATAAACTAGGAGAACATGTGCATAAAGTGTAACCTTTTCAGGTTAAAGCAGAGGCGTCATCAAGAATGATAAATGCAATAGAAACTAAAAATGATACTATAACATATAATCAAAAAGAAAAAAAAATACATTGAGACAATACTACATGAAACAGAATTAGTAGGAGATGAAAATGAGATGGAAGAATTTTTAACAAATGTTAAACTTCCCAAATTAGAAGAGAGAAAAATAATAATTTAAATGCACCTTTTACAAGAGTAGAAATAGAGAAAGCTCTGGGTATTGTACAAGCTAATAAGTCCCCAGGGGATGATGGGTTCTCTCCTGAGTTCAATAGATAACTTAAAGATTTGTTGATGCCTCTTTTGATGGATGTGTTAGACTGGGTGGTGGAGACCCAGATCTTCCCGGAAACATTTTCAACTCCTCTAATTACAGTGCTACTGAAGAAAGGTAAAGACCCATGAAAAACCTCCTCATATGGACCAATATCACTCCTGAATGCAGACTATAAAATTCTAGCAAAGGCACGAGCCAACAGACTGGGTGAGTATTTACCAACATTAATATATCCTGATCAGGTAGGATTGTTAAAGGAAAACATTCTTTAAATAGTCTAGGTAGATTATTTGATACAAGACACATGGCAAAATCAAGGTGGAATCCAAATATAACTATCTATTTCGATGCAGAAAAGGCATTTTCCCGTTTTGAATTGTCTAATGTAGAACACTGGAAAAATTTGGTGCAGGTAGAAAATTCATAAATTGGATAAAAAATTCTATCACAAGCTACAAGCTAAAATTATAACTAACAACAAAAATGTCATCTACTTTTCTCTTGAGTCGATTGAATAGACAGGGGTGTCCCCTATCTCCAACATTATTCATACTAGCTATTGAACCTCTGGCAGAGATTATAAGAGATACAGATATTAAGGGCTTCAAAGTTGGACAGGAAGATCATAAAATCAGTTTATTTGTTGATGTTGTGATATTATGCATGTCTGACCTTGCTGAATCACTGATAAGATTACAGACAATATTAGAAAAAATGGGAAAAAGATGCAAAATAAATATGTATAAAAGTGAGATAATGCCATTGCAGAATTTTGATTATGAAAGAGACCAAAAAGGTAATAGATTTAAATGGAAGAAAGATAGAATTAAATATTTAGGAATAATGAGAGAAAATAATTTACAAAATTTATATGTTTAATTATACCCCTCCAATAGAAGGAAAAATAGAAAAAGAATTACAGACATGGAATGATCTGCTGATTACATTAGTAGGAAGGGTAAATTGTATAAAAATGAAGGTAATGCAAAGACTACAATATCTCTTTCAATTGTTGCCTATAGTACTAACTAAAAATTTCTTTTAATTATTACATAATTGTGTAAGACAATTCCTATGGAATAACAAAGTACTGTACGCAATCCTTTATCCAGACATCTAAACTCCAGAAAGCTCCAAAATCGGCATTTATTTTCCCACTGGTGCTAGTACAGTGCAGGGGATGGGGGGGGAGAGAGGGAGAGAGAGAGAGAGAGAGAAAAACTAGGTTGAGTGGGGGGAGAGAAGGCAGCACGTCTCGAGTGGGTGAGAAGGAGAGAGATGCCAGCACAACTGGAAGGGGGAGAATATGACAGCACAATTCGAGTGGTCTTAAATCTGGGGGAGCTGGCTTTTGTTCTGAAATCCAGAAAAATCTGAAATTCGGAACACATTGTCCCCCAAGGGATCCGGATAAAGGATTGTGTACCTGTACCAAGAATTGCACTGAAAAAGTTAACATGGGATTACAAATTGGGAGGACTTTGACTACTGGAATATAAAAAGTATATTCTATCAGCACAATGATTTCTAACATGTTTCTTTGAAGAAAACAGTCCCCCTTCATGAATTCAAATGGGACTGAATTTAATAAGAGACAATGAAGGGCTTTATTTATAAGTGGAATGTTAAGTCAATAAAAAAAAAACAGAATACTTTATTAATACACATGATTAGAATATGGCAAGAAATAGATGAATGTATTGGGGAAAAAAAAGCAGGTACATCACTGAGGACACCATTATGTAAAAATGTACTCCAACCTATGAATCTGGGTAACTAAATACTGAATTAATGGAATGACAAAGCAATAAGATATGTTGATGATTGCTAGATGAAAGGATATCTTAAGTCTTTTTAACAATTAAGAAATAAGTATGGAGTAGCTAATGGGACGTTCTTTTTCTTTCTCCAGTTAAGATCATTCTTAAGAAAAAGATGGGCACTTAGCCCCATCTGAAATTAGTGAGATGGAACAAATGATTTGGCCGGGGAACACACCTAAATTTATAGCTAAGATGTGCTTTGCTCTTCAAAATGAAAGTGCAAAACCAGCTTTATAGAGATGGGAGTCGGATTTAAGAGTTCCAGTAATGGAAAGATGCTGGTCTGATTGGTGTTTGGATAGCATGACATCAATTATAAATGCAGATACTAATTAGTACAAGATAATTTCCTAAACAAATTATACCTCACACAATTGAAATTACATATATCAAAATCATAAATATTGGAGATGTGTTTTAGATGTGGAATAGAAATAGTATCATTTATACATGCTACGTGGTCATGTATGAGGATGAGACTTCTCTGGCAGGATATTACATATTACTGAAATACTAATAAGGATAACAGGGGTGACCTTTGAGGACAACCTGGAGCTTTATCTTTTAGGTCATTTTATTGAAATAAGTAACAAACTAACTAAATTCATAATTTTATTTGTTAAAATAGCTTTAGCTATGGCTAAGAAATGTATTGCAATTACTTGGAAATCCTACTTCCCTCTACAGATAGCATAATGGAAAACAGAGAATAGTTGTATACCTATGGAAAAAAAAATCACATAATTTAAAGAACAAACATGACGTATTTATAAAAATATGGCAACTATATTTGCATTATATAGGGGCCCAGGATGGAGAATCTGCAGCAGACATGCCAAACAGCTCAACCACTTTCACCTGAGCTGTCTCTGCAGACTCCTCCACATCAGGTGGAAGGACAAAGCCCCTGACATGGAAATCCTGGAAGGACCTGGGTTCTGCAGCGTGTACACCCTCCTGCTGAAAGTCCAAGCCAGATGGGCTGACTTGAGGGGCTGAAGAGCCTGTTTCTGTACTATAATAGTCTATGGTTCTATGACATTGGAAACCTTGGGAAATATTTTGAGGTGTGTGGTGGAAAATGCGTTTACCAGCTGCATCACGGTCTGGTATGGGTCATCAACACCTCTGAGTGAAAAGCCCAATAAAATGTAGAGGACATAGCCCAGAACATCACAGGCAAAACTTTCCCCACCAGTGAGAAAATATACGTGGAACACTGACATCAGAGAGCAGCAGCAATCATCAAGGATCCACACCATCCAGGACATGCTTTCTCAATGCTGCCATCAAGAAAGAGGTACAGATGCCAAGACTCATGCCACCAGGTTCAGGAAATGTTGCTGTCCTTCCACTATCAGACTTCTAAACAACAAACTCACTGAGAAACTTATTTAAGGACTCTTACTTTGTACATTATTTATTACTGAATATTTATTTTTTTCTATATTTGCACAGTCAGATTTTTTTGTTTACATTTCTCTTTTTTAAAAAAATACTCATCAGTACAGTTTACACTACCGATATGTTCTGCCTAACCCATAGGAACAAGAATCTAAGGTTGGTATGTGATGTCATGTATGTATTCTGACAATAAATTTGAAATTGAGGACCTGGGTTAAGGGTAAAAGATGAATTTTTTTAGCAGGAGCATGAAGGGGAACCAATTCACTCAGAGTGGTGAGAATGTGGAATGAGCTGCCAGAAAAAGGGTGGATGCAGGTTTTTTTTTCAACATTTTAGAGAGAAAATTCAACAGTTGCATGGATGGGAGGACTGTGGTCCACGTGCAGGTAAATGGAACAAGGCAGAATAATAGTGAGCACAGACCAGATGGGACAAAGGACCTATTTCTGCATTGTTGTATTTTATGGTTCCATATGTAGCATCTTAAAGGAGCAATGAAACAATTTAGGATAGGATTTGCCAGGGATGAAGGCATGGGCAGCTGAAGCAGCCATTTCTCAACTGTAGAACTAAAATTAATGGCCAAAAAGCTGGAAGTGCTTCAGGATGATTACAGATTTGTATTTTCACTCCACTGACAAAATGTGGGTGTTACCAACATGGCCAGCATTTAATGTTTATTCTCTAACTGCCATGGAGAAGATGGTGGTAATCTTCCTTCTTAAACACCTAATGTCTTCATGGAGAAGCTATTCTTGCAGTGCTGTTACAAAAGGAATGGTAGGATTCAGACCAAGTGGTAATACTTCTCTCGGTTATATATTGGAGAGGGATTGCAGAAAATGGGATTTTGTATGTATGCTGGGTATGTCCTTCTAGGTGACAAAACATTATGGGTTTATGAGGCAATAAAGAAAGGTTGTGAAGTTATTGATTATATGTTCTCTAGCACAGTGTGCTGTCTGCTTGAGGGATTAGAGTGGTAAAATTAGTGCCAGTTAAGCATGGTTGACATAGCGGTTAGTGCAATACCTTTACAGCGCCAGTGATTGGGACCAGACCTGGGTTCGAATCCTGCGGTGTCTGTAAGAAGTTTGTACGTTTTCCCTGTGTCCATGTGGGTTTCCTCCATGGGCTCCGGGGTGTAGGTTAATGGGGTGTAAATTGTGTGGGCACAGACTCGTAGGGATGAATTGGCCTGTTATAGTGCTGAATGTCTAAATTAAAATAAAATTAAGCAAGTATCATTGTTATGGAAGCAATATCTTGAATATTGACATAAATTGTGTCCTGTAAATGTTGGAAAACCCCTATAGTCTGCAGGTAGTTGATATCAGATATACAGACAATGATGGACTCTTGTAAGCCAAAGAAATTATGTATCTCTGGCTATCTATTCCATGGAATAATGTGGTTCATTTTAGTCAGTTTGTGGGGTTTGATGACGATACCCCACTCCTCAGAAAGAAACAGCGTGTGTGTGAATGGATTTAGGTGAGATGGGGTTGCACAGGTCTAGACCCACCCTCTTGCCATCCCCTCCCAGATTTAGTGGCATAGTGAGGTCCAAGATGGTTGGGCGAAGTTCTGTTGCAGTGAAAAGCCAGACCAAGCTTCGATGCAAGGGATGCCCTTTCAGTGCTTCATGGCATGTGTTTGCTAGATGGTCATTGACCCTACCAGAGGGTTTGTCCACCCTTTGACAAGTCTTGTTTTTCATCCTGCAGGGTGTGTCACCCCTCCTCCCCTGCACCAGGCAAGTCTGGTGGGGAAGTCAGTTTTGTTGCCGACCACCCGAAAGGTAGTAGTGGGTTACACGGTACCAGTAGCACTCCGATGAATGATCTGACAGATTATGTACCAGCCCTGGTTATAATGCAGATGAACTGAGACATTATGGGGATTGTCTTATTAGAGACTTTCTTGGAGATGATAATTGCCTTGCACTTAATTTATTCCTCAACGTTGACTAAGTCTTGCCATGTGCAGGCAGTTCTTCATGATCTGAGGAATTGTGAATGTAATTGCAGAATGCAGAAGTAGAGGTAAGGGAACACTGAGGGTTGCAAACATAATAATTCATGTTTTTCGTAGATTTTACCTTTGATCCAGTCAACACTGGGGTAATGGCTGGTGTGAGCTCAGATTTGGAGAGTTTATACAGGATGAATGATAGGAAGCTAGCCCCGAGAGAAATATACTGGTTCACACTTTAATGTTGGCTTGGGAGAAGAATGAGAATAATATCAAGGAATCAAAATTTGCTCAGGCGTCAAAAGAAATCACTTTAGCCTTCAATTTTTTATGGGGAGGAAAACTTTTGCTCATAGAACATTACAGCACAGTACAGTCCCTTCAGCCCACGATGTTGTGATGACCCATGCAAACAGACTTCAAAGCAATCTAATCCTTCCTGACCTCACCCCCAAAATCCTCTTTTTCTTATATCCAAGTGCCTATCTAAGATTTAAATTTTTTTTCCCTATTGTGCCAGCCTCCAGCATCACTCCCTGTATATAAAAAAAATCAAAAACCTACCTCTGACATCTCCTTAAATTTCCCTCCATTCATCTTAAATGAATCTCCTCTAGTATTGGCCATTGCTGCCCTGGGAAAAGGTACTGGCGGTTTATCCTGTCTATGCCCCTCATAATCTTATAATATATCCATTAAGTTATCCTTTGTAGTTCCAAAGAGAAAAGTCCTAGTTTTGTCAACCTTGCTTCATAAGACATCCAGGTAACATCCTGGATAATGTCTTCTGCCCCCTCTCTAAAGCATCTGTCTCCTTCCTGTCATGAGGTGACAAAAACTGAACACAATATCCCAAGCATGTTCTAACCAGAATTTTATAGAGCTGCAACTGCCTCATGTCACTTGAACTCAATCCCCTGAAGGCCAGAAGTTCATAAGGCTTCTTAACCAGCCTATCAACTTGTGAAGCAATCTTGAGGGATCTACAGACTTACACCACAAGATTGCTTTGTTCTCCAAACTGTTAAGAATCCTGCCATTAACCACGTACTCCTGCTTTTGTGTTTGACCTTCTGAAAGTGTATCATTTCATACTTATCTGGATTGAACTCCATCTGCCATTTTTATGTCTAACTCTGCATCCTGTTTATATCCTGTTGTAATCTTTGGCAACCTTCTACATCATTCACAAAATCTCCAATCTTTGTGTCATCTACAAACATACTGACCTACCCCTCATTTCTCCATCCATGTTTTTAAAAAAATCAAAATTACAAAGAGCAGGGGTCCCAGGACAGATCCCTGTGGAATGCTACTAGTCACCAATCTCTAATGCTACTAGTCACCAATACATTCCATCTACTCACAACCCTCTGCCTTCTACAGCCAAGCCAATTCCAAATCCAAACTGTCAAGGTTCCATGGATCTCATACCTCTTGACTTTCTGAATGAGCCTACCATGGAGGACCTGGTTAAATCCTTACTAAAATCCACATATACCACAATCTTTGCCTTAACTTCAATTTCCTTTATTGCCTCCTCGAAAAACTAATTAACTTGAGGTATAATCTCAATTCAAGATTATTTTATTGCCATGTAATAAAACAGAAAATGTGATATTACTCAAAATTTCCTTTTGTCCTCTGTAAGGCAGACAAAGATTTTCTATCAGCAGAAATTGCCCATCGCCCCTTACAGCCAGAGAAAGAGAAAGCAAAGAGAATCCCCTCAGAGTCAGTCAGTGTTTTAACTTCCAGCACTCCCACAGCCTTTGACACCACAGTCAAAACAATCAGCAACCTGAGCTCCAAATGTACATGCCTGACACAATCAGGACCCTTGGCATCCTTGCCCATCTCTGTTCCGATACCCAGTATCCCTTCATCCGATCTCCAGCCAGTCTTCAGTAGTCAGCAGCCTGGTGTGAGCCCTCTGACTGCAGTCCCCAGCAGACCATGGCCATCGTGAGTGTCTCACCGCAGGTCACTGTGTGTTCTTCAGCCTCAGAGCCCCTCACTGGTCCACCACCATGGTCATCATCCTATGCATCATCTCCTCTGCTTCTCATTCTCAAACAGGTTTTGTCTCCTCCATTTTATGGTGTTCTGCATCAGTCTTCCATTTCCCTGGAGTCTGCAACCCCTAATGACCGCTGCTGATCATAGGAGCTGCCAGCTTGGGCTGAGACGCTGCAGTTGTGAGATTTTAAAATAAATCACTAATGGCTCCTTTAATGGAGCATTTAAAGCCTGTATGGAGTTAATGGCAGTCAGATTGGTCAGTTTGACCCCAAGGGGAATGCTGTTACTTCGCTTCCAACCTCCGTGGGTCCGCAGTACTGGGTTTACACCTGCTCCAGCTCTGCTGCCATTTTATGTGATCTGTCTCTCACAAAGCCATGCTGACTATTCCTGACAAGATTATGCTTCTCTAAATGCTTATAAGAATCTCTGGCCCTAAGAATCTCTTCTAATAGTTTGCCTACCCCAGATGAAAGACAACTGGTCAATAATTCCCAGGATTCTCACTCAAACTTTCTTAATCAAGGGGACATTTGCCATTCTCCAATCTACCATTACTCAACCTGTGGCCAGGGAGGATGCAAAGATCATAACTAATGCCCCAACAATCTCTTCCCTCACTGCCTGGAGTAAATCTAATTTGGTCCTGTGGATATATGTGTCCAAATATTTTTAAGAAAATCTAGCAATTTCTCTTCATTAACCTCACCTCACTATACTCACCTCACATTCACTAAGGTCCCTCTTCTTAGAGAACATTGAAGCAAATATTAATTTTGGACCTCCTGTGGCCCCAAGCAAATGTTTCTCCCTATATCCCTAATCAATCCCATCTTTACCCTAGTCATCCTTCTGTTTTTTTATGTACGTATAGAATGCCTCAGGTGTACTCTCCATCCTACTTGACAAGGAATTCTCATGCCCCCTTCTTGGCAACTATGTAATTCTCATTAGCCCTTCCAGAATTTTGCTTTCTAAACCTTATGAGTGCCTCCTTCCTCTTTTGCCAACATTGGCTCATTTATCAACCATTTTTTTTCCCTTTTCAGTGGGCAAATCGATTCAGGATACCATGCAAATGGTCCCTTAACACCTTTCACATTTCTGCTGTGCATTTCCCTGAGAATATCTGTTCCCAATGTACTTTCCAAGTTCCTGCCTAATCCCATCAGAGTTAACCCTTTCCCATTTTGTCTACTCCTATCCTTGTCCATAGTTATGCCAAAGGGAATTGTGGTCACTCTCTCTAAAATGCTCACCCTTTGAGAGGTCTGTCACCTTACCAGGTTTATTACCCAGTACTAGATCCAGAAAGGCCTTTACTCCAGTTGGCTGGTCCATATACTGTGTCACAAATCCTTCATGGACACCAGCCATATTCTGCTCCATCTGAACCTTTTGTGTTCAAGAGGTGTCAGTCAATCTTAGGGAAGATGACAACAGCCACTTTTCCAAAGATCTACCTATTTATCTGCTCCTCCATGTCCCGGTTACAATTCGGAGGCCTGTAGAATACTCCCAATAGGCTGACGCTCCCTCTCTATTTCTGAATTCCAACCACAATGACTCAGTTGACGACCCCACCACAACATCCTCCTTTTCTGCAGCTGTGATATTAACCCTGATTGGCAATGCCACGACCCCCTGCCCCCTTCCCTTTTTCCTCCTTCTTGATTTCTTTTGAAAGATCTAACCTCGGTACCTTGATCAGCCAATCCTGTCCTGTAATGGCCACAACATTGTAATTCCAGGTACTAATGGAATCTAAGTTCATCGTCCATTATTCTTAATCCTTCTTGCATTAAAATAGACCTATTTCAATTCATCTGACTGACTGTATTAATGCTCTATCAACTGCTTGTCCTTTCTCACAGTCTCCCTACAAGTTACATCTACCTTTCCTCCAACTGCTCCTTCATCTCACCTAAGTCTCTGGCTGCTGTTCCCCTGCCTTGCTAGTTCAAAGCCTCCCCAATATATTTAGCAAGCCTGCCCTGAAGTTCAAGTTCAGAGGCATTCCATTCCTTTTGTCCAGGTCATATTTTCCATAGAAGAGATCCCAATGACCCATAATCCTACACACTGCCATCTGCACTAACTCCTCAGCCATGTATTCATCTCCCATAACTTCCTATTCTTACCCTCACTGGCAGGTGTTACAAGCTGCAATCCAATGATTACTATATTTTCAGGAACTCCTGTCAGGCAAACAGTTATGACAAACTGGAAGACAAAGGAAAAGTGTAGATATTAACTTGTGATGAGAAAGAAATGATCATCATACATGTGAAGATGGGATGTTTTTGGACAGTGTCTTTGAGGAGCTGTATGCAAGTGGGAGGGGATCCCTGTGAAGAGCAGAAATCTCTGCTTGAAACAGGTAATTGCAGATCCAACAGCTAATGGAGGAAAAGAACTGGGTTGTTGATGTCAACAGGTGAAAGGTATATCCTGCAACTTTGAGGGCTGAAGTAGTGGAAGGGAACCAGCGATTTTTCAAGACCAAGAACGAGGTAAAAGACTTGGTGATTTGTTTTAAAAAAAAAGATTCAGGTTGCTGAGGGAGAATATTGTGAAAATATTTATAAGGGAACTAAGTTGTAAAAGCTGTATTCTTTTTATTTTTGTTAAATCATCTTCTATTTACTTTTTAAAAAGTGCATAGAAATGTTCATGGAGAGCTCAATAAAAGCAAAGAAAATCTGGGAAAAGTGTACCAGGGGGAGAATTGCACCTGGAAAGGAGTAGCAAAGAAAGATGGTGCTAAAGGGAGGGGTTCTTCTTCCTCAAGAGATTCCATGGGCTTTTAACGTGGGCTTTTGGGGCTCCATGTATATGTCACCGTCGGGACAGGGACATTGTGTATTTTTCTTAAAGGGGAAGGATCACTATTATTTAAAGAGTCAAAGAGATTTTACTGTTAAAATATTGTTTTAAAGAATATGGATAGAACATTAAAACTTATTAGTTTTAACCAAGATTAATACATCCAGATCAGGTGGAATTGTTAAAAGAGACACTCTTCAAATAGACTCGGTAGATTATTCAATATAATACATATGGGAACATTAAAGTTGAATCCAAACATAACCATTTCCTTAGATGCAGAAAAGGCATTTGACTGACTAGAATGGTCTTTCTTATATAAAACATTGGAAAAATTTGGTGTAGGCAGAAAATTTATAAATTGGATAAAAAATCTATCATAAGCCACAAGCTAAAATTATAACTAATGTCATCTTTTTTTTGAGTAGACAGAGGTGTCCCCTATCAGCAGCATTATTCACCCTAGCTATTGAACCTCAGATTATAAGATCTGGATATTAAGCGCTTCAAAGTTGGACATGAAGAACATAAAATTAGTTTATTTGCTGATGAGGTGCTATTATATATGTCTGATGCAGCTGAATCACTGATAAGATTACAATGTTAGTAAAATGTAGAAGAATATTGGGATATAAAATAAATATGGATAAAAATGTGGTGGTGCCATTGCAAAATTTTGATTATGAAAGATAACAAAAAGGTAGTAGATTTAAATGGAAGAAAGATGGAATTAAATACTTAAGAATAATGACAGATAATAATTTACAGAATTTATAGAAGGTTAATTATACCCCTCTATTAGAAAAGAATAGCAAAAAGTTTACAGAAATGGAAAGATCTGCCGATTGCATTAGTAAGAAGGATAAATTGTATAAAAACAAAGGTAATATAAAGACTACAGTATCTCTTTCAATCATTGTCCATTGTACTAATGAAACATTTCTTTAAATTATTACACAATTGTTTAAGATATTTCCTAGGGAATAACAAAGTTCCAAGAATTGCACTGGAAAAGTTAATATGGGACTATAAATTGGGAGGACTTGGACTCCCGGATTTTCAAGAAGTATTATCTATCAGCACAAGCAAGTTTTTTATCATCTTTCTTTGAAGAAAACGGTCCCCCTTCGTGGATTCGAATGGGACTGAATTCAATAAAAAAAAGAGACAATGAAGGACTTTATTTATAAGTGGAATGTTAAGTTAATAACAAAAAAATGAACAATCCAATATTAATACCCATGATTAGAATATGGCAAGAAATAAATGAATGTATCAGGAAAAAGCAGATATATGTAAAAATGTTCTATTCTTCTGAATGTATTTTTGTTGAGCACTGTGAAAAATCTTTTTGAAATCTTCCACTGTTCCCCAGCTTCATATAGCTTGTGTCCTAAGTCTACACTAGTCAACTTCTCCCTTATTCCCTTATTCAACTGTACTAACTTCCTATGCACTATTTGTATTTATGTTGGGGTTAACTTCATGGTGAAATGCTTTGGGCATCCATAAGATTTTCATATAGTTGATCCTTTGACTTGCTTTGTAAGGGATTTCATGACCCTCAAATATACAGTCATTGTTAAACATAACCAAATATAACCAAATAACCATATAACAATTACAGCACAGAAACAGGCCAGTAAATGAGTATAATTTGTTCACTTTCTATGGATGCAAAATATTCTCAGAAATTTGAAAATCGTGATTGTTTAGACAATGTTAACAAGGTAAATAGTTGGTCCATCTGCCTTTAACTGTTTACTGTGGTCCATGTAAAACAAATTAAAACAAGCTATTTTCCTTCCCCCCCACCCCCACATACAGAATACAGTAAAATCCCCATAAGCCAGAATTCAATCAACTGGAAACTCAAACAACTGTCAAAAGAATGAAGGAAATAAATAAATTGGATGAATAAGACTGGGTGGATGGACCCAGTGGGGAAGTGCTAAAATTTTGTTGGACATGTGCACGCTTGCCCCACTGAACTAACAATGCCCCTCAATACATATTCTTTTTGCGTTGCCACTTGCATGGAGGTGAGCCAGGTTATCAGCATGAGGAAGGTGCAGTGAGGGCCTAATTGGGACACTAGCGTGGAGGTGAGTCAGGCTGTCAGTGCGAGGAAGGTGCGGCAAGGGCCTAACCACGACACTTGCATAGACATGAGTCGGGTTGCCCTGGTGAAGATGGGAGCAAATATTCAGCCAGTGGAGCACATTGGTTATGCCCCATTGTCGGTAGCTGTTTGAAAAAAATTTCAATAAAGTTGCATTGGAATGAAATGACCATGCCCAGGATGAGGAGCCGGCCGATGCAGCTCGCCACTGGTCAACTCTCGCAAAGTGTCTCCCTATCCCTGCCAAGTAAAAGTCTTTATTTTTTTTAAAATCAGTAATGTACATTAGTAAGGCCTATCTGTAAACTTGGGAGAGGGGGATTAATTATGACAGTGACACAATTAGTGTAGAGGCTAGTGCAACACTGTCACAGCGCCAGCGACCAGGGTTCCAATTTAAATTTACATTTGGAAGTTACAGGAATGACTTCATTAAAGTGTAGTCTTAAAGACTACAGTATTGATTTTATTTCAAATTACTTTACATTTTGCATGCCTTTTGTTTTTGAAACAGTGTATTCTTTATTCAGGTTTATTAGTTAGGATTGGAAGAGTGAGTCTCAGTCAAACAGAAAATTTGCATTTCTGGCATCTGTGATCCCTGTAGCTACCAGGTAATGAGCATTTTACTGTATTTCTAATTATTGGAATAAAACTTTCAAACTGTTTACTCAGACTGGAGCCTGATTGATAACTAATAGAAGTACTTAAATGGTTCTACTTTTCACTAATTCAGGAATGAATTTGTGGCTATAAGTGCTGTACTCCCAGGTTGGAACCCTGGTGTACCCCATGATCAAGGACACTACGTCGCATCAGGAAGCCATAAAATCAATGTTGTCTATGCCAATCACTTTCTAATGACCTGCAAACAATGACCTGGTGAGTCCAACACCGAATATCTTCAGGCCCTGTGAGGACTCAGCAGGGTCCATGAATGCAAGGCCTCGTCTACTGTGGTGTGCACAGAGGACCTGATTCAGGATGCCTATGTTACGGGAATCAAGTCGAACTACATCTAACAGAGACTCTTGGAGCAAAGGGAGCTCAGTCTGCAGAGAGCAGTTGAGCTGGCAGGTACGCTGGAGGTGGCTCTCCAGAACATGGAGGTCTACTCGACCGACAATGCGGCTGCTCTTTTGTTACTTTGGGAACCACCATCTTGGGACACACAGACACCTCTTCATTCCACTAAGGACTTGACAATAGCAGCAGTGCTCCGCAACCACTTCCCGTCACTTTCGTCCAGCTCCAGTGGCGACCCGACCATAGCCATGGTGCTACGGAAGCTAACAAAGTGCTACTTCTGTGGCCTGGGCAAGCATCAGAGGAAACGCTCTCCAGTGAAGGATTCAACTTGCTCCAGCTGTGGGGAAAAGGACCACTATGCCAAAGTGTGCAAGTCAAAACCCTTTCCTAGCAGCACCATGTGTGGATATTGGGGGCCTCTGTCCTGGGCACCATCTCAGCACCAGGGGCCAGCAGCACCATGTGCAATCCATCGGGGCCACCATCTTGGGCCCCATCCTTTGGACCCAGAAGCGCCACATGGAGGCCATCATCTTGGGCATCGTCTTCTGGATCCAGCAGCTGCCATCTTGGACATCACTGTCGTCCACAGCAGCGAAGTGTAGTGACCTGATACTGTTCTCCATCACACTTGACCAAGACAGCCCACATCAACTCACTAGTTCAATGATGGATATTCAGGTAAATGGCCATGAGATGAGTTGATTATTCGATAGTGGGAGCCTTATACACCTGGACTCAGTGCAGTGCCTTTCCCTTACAGTATTGCCGTTGAACCAGGTCTCCTTGGCATCCAAGTCGCACACAGCGGACATCAATGGCTTCTGCGTAGTAACTCTAAGGATGCGGGGTACTGAAGATAAAGACCTTAGACTGATGATAATGCCACAGGTTTGAGCGGCTGTGCCATTGGGACTGGATTTTCAGTGTCACCTTAAAAGCGTGATGATGGAGTTCGATGGGTCCCATCCACTCCTCACTGTATGTAATCAACAGTTTTCAACAGACCACTGCTTGCCTCCCGTCCTCCATAACCCCTCATCATACATGCCCAACAACCCAACCACTCACCATACATGACCTGCAGGCTCTCCACACTTAACCCTTCCATGTCATTATTCAATTACCTCACTCCCAACTGTAAACCTTTTGCCACTAAAAGTAGGTGGTACAGTGCCAGGGTTTTCATCTGGGCAGAGGAACACCATTTACTCAAGGAGGGGATTATGGAAACCAGCACTAGCCCCCTTGGAGAGTGCAGGTAACGGTAATACAGAATGGGAAAAAGAATAGGATGGTCAGACCATCAGCAAGTACATGCAATTGGATGCATACTCCCTCCTACGACATGGTCAACCAAATTGCCCAGTATCAGGTCTTTTCGACCATTGACCTGAAGTTGGCATACCACCAGTTCCCTATCCACCCAGAGGACCACCAGTATATGACATTCGAGGCAGATGGCTGCCTCTACCACTTTGTGGGCTCCCTAAAATGTCACAAATGACGTCTTGTTCTTCCAGCAGGAGATACACCGCATGGTGGATTAGTACAAGTTGCGGGCTACTTTCTTGTATCTCAAAAAAAAACACCATCTGTGGCCACAACCTGTCGGACCATGACGCCAATCTCGAGAAATTTCTCAAAGCAGCCAAGCTCCTAAACCTTATATACAAGGCCAAGTGTGTGTTTTGCAGAACCTGTCTAGCCATCCTTGGCTGTGTTGTGGAGAATGGAGTTATCAGCCCGGTCCCTGACTGCATCTGGCTGTGTGGAAGGGTTTTCCCTTCCACACAGCCTCAAGGCCCTGAAGAGGTGCCTTGTGTTCTTTTCCTATTATGCTCAATGTGTCCCTAATTATGTGGATAAGGCCCGCCCCCTCATCAAATCCATACCCTTCCCCCTGGTGACGGAGGCTCATGCAGCCTTCAATCGCATTAAGGCAGACATCGCCAAACCCCCAATGCATGCTGTGGATGAATCCACCCCATTTCAGGTGGCAAGTGATGCTTCAGACCTCGCCCTGGCAGCCACCCCTAACCAGGCCGTCAGGCCAGTCACTTTTTTTTCCCCACATTTTTTGACATTCCTCATTCGAGAAAGGCCCAAGGCATTAACTTTTTTGATATAGACTTAAGGACTTATCCTGCTGACTGAATGCAGTTGCGTTCATGTTTAACAATCAGCAGTGGGGTAAATTCAAAAATGACAAAATACTGAGGTGGAGGAATGAACTGTTCATCTACAATTATGATATCTTGTACTGGCCGGGGAAACTTAATGAGCCGCTAGATGCCGTCTTGCAGGACCTGTGCCAGTGTAGATCGACGAGCTGCAAAACTTTCACCATGATTTCTGTCACCCCAGAGTCACCAGATTTTTTCACTTTGTTAAAGGACACAACATTCCATAGTCCATCAACCAGATCAGGTCCTTGACAAAGAACTGCCAAGTCTGTGCCAAGTGCAAGCCACAATTTTACCAGCCAGACAGGGCACCCATCCCTTTGAGTGACTCGATTTTAATGGACTCCTGCCCTCCACTGACCGCAATATGTATTTTTTTAACATAATTGATGAATACTCCCATTTTCCATCTTCTGCGTAGATGTGATTGGTACCACAGTCATCAAGGCCCTGCACAGTCGCTTCACTTTGTTTGGTTTCCCCAGTTATATCCTGTGACTGGGGACCTTCCTTTATGGGTGATGAGCAGCACCAGAACTTGTTGGCCAGGGAAATTGCCACAAGCAGGACCACTAGTTACAACCCCCGTGATAACAGGCATGTGGAGACAGGGAATGCTATGGTTTGGAAGGCAGTCCTCCTAGCCTTGCAGTCTAAGGGCCTCCCAGTCTCCCGCTGCAAGAGGTCATCCCAGAGGCCCTCCACTTTATCAGGTCCCTGCTATGTACTGCCACGAATGCCCCTCCACATAAACATATGTTTTAGTTCCCCAGGAAATCTGCAACAGGGACCACACTACCAACATGGCTGATGTCCCCAGGGCCCGTCCTCTTCAGGAAGCACGTGAAGAGCCACAAGTCTGACTCCCTGGTCGAAAGGAGTCACCTCCTCCATGCCAACCCACAATCTGCCTATGTGGCATACCCTGATACAAAGACACTGTCTCTGTCAGCGATTTGGCTCCCTCAGGGGCCCTGGAGACCACTGTTGATCACCCCACATCCCCCTCTCCATTTAAAACACACAATGCAGCCGACTCCTGGTACCCTGCCTCTGCCCTGAGGGACCTACCCCCCAGCACAACACTGATGAGTACGTACAGATGCCTGAGACCGTCCAGGACCCTGCTGCTGCACCGCAGTCGGTTCTACAACAGTCCTAGAGAACCACCTGAAAGAATGAATTTGTGACTTTGAATTGGTAAGTTCCACTTCACTCTGCTGGACTTATTAAAACCAAAGGGCGAATGTGGTAAACCACTTATGTATAATTGTCTGGTCAGGAACACCTATTGGCAGGTTGTATCTGTGGCCCCCACCCCACAAACTCCTGTATAAAGGTGGCTGTTCCACAGCTCTTTCCCCCCCCCCCCCCCCCCCACCACTCAGTGCAGGAAAGTCAAACAGTATGGATGTGCTGTTGTGTTTTTTTTTGGAATATTTTATTTATTAAACCACGATGCAGATAGTGAAACATACAATTAATTAATAAAACCTAAAAACAATTAAAAAATACATACATGATATTTTAAAACTAACCACCTACAAACCCCCACCCACCTACCCCAAAAGAAAGAAAGAGGAGAGGTCACCCATAACAAAATTCATCAGTTAATTACCATGGTTTGGAGTAACACCACTACTGTGTGGTGAGGGGATTTAAAAATTCAACCCCATATAATCCAAATATGGACTCCAAGTTTTACAATAAAAAAAAATTATCACACAAATTATGTGATCTTCTTCAATGGAAGACAAGACCTCAATTCCGTATGCCATCCCTGAATACTAAAATCAGTTTAATTTTTCCTTGTAATTGCCAGACATTTTCTAGCCACAGCTAACAACAATCTCAAAAAAGCAATTTGAAATCTATTTAATTTTAATTCTAAACAGAACCTCTTAATATTACCCAACAAAAATACTAAAGGATCTAATAAAAATTTCACTTTCAGAATAACTTCTTCAAATTCCTTAAGTCTATTCCAAAAAAGTTTCACATGACCAAGTAGAATGTAAAAAATAACCCACATTCTTATGACATCTAAAATATAAATCTGAAGAGATAAAATTATATCTCCTTAATTTTTTTGGAGTTAAATATAATTGATGAATAAAATTATAATGAACTAATCGATACCTTACATTTATAATTTTAGTCATACTCTTCTTCTTTGGCTTGGCTTCGCGGACGAAGATTTATGGAGGGGGTAAATGTCCACGTCAGCTGCAGGCTCGTTTGTGGCTGACAAGTCCGATGCGGGACAGGCAGACACGGTTGCAGCGGATGGAGGGGAAAATTGGTTGGTTGGGGTTGGGTGTTGGGTTTTTCCTCCTTTGCCTTTTGTCAGTGAGGTGGGCTCTGTGGTCTTCTTCAAAGGAGGTTGCTGCCCGCCAAACTGTGAGGCGCCAAGATGCACGGTTTGAGGCGATATCAGCCCACTGGCGGTGGTCAATGTGGCAGGCACCAAGAGATTTCTTTAGGCAGTCCTTGTACCTTTTCTTTGGTGCACCTCTGTCACGGTGGCCAGTGGAGAGCTCGCCATATAACACGATCTTGGGAAGGCGATGGTCCTCCATTCTGGAGACGTGACCCACCCAGCGCAGCTGGATCTTCAGCAGCGTGGACTCGATGCTGTCGACCTCTGCCATCTCGAGTACTTCGACGTTGGATGTAAGCGCTCCAATGGATGTTGAGGATGGAGCGGAGACAACGCTGGTGGAAGCGTTCTAGGAGCCGTAGGTGGTGCCGGTAGAGGACCCATGATTTGGAGCCTAACAGGAGTGTGGGTATGACAACGGCTCTGTATACGCTTATCTTTGTGAGGTTTTTCAGTTGGTTGTTTTTCCAGACTCTTTTGTGTAGTCTTCCAAAGGCGCTATTTGCCTTGGCGAGTCTGTTGTCTATCTCATTGTCGATCCTTGCATCTGATGAAATGGTGCAGCCGAGATAGGTAAACTGGTTGACCGTTTTGAGTTTTGTGTGCCCGATGGAGATGTGGGGGGGCTGGTAATCATGGTGGGGAGCTGGCTGATGGAGGACCTCAGTTTTCTTCAGGCTGACTTCCAGGCCAAACATTTTGGCAGTTTCCGCAAAGCAGGACGTCAAGCGCTGAAGAGCTGGCTCTGAATGGGCAACTAAAGCGGCATCGTCTGCAAAGAGTAGTTCACGGACAAGTTTCTCTTGTGTCTTGGTGTGAGCTTGCAGGCGCCTCAGATTGAAGAGACTGCCATCCGTGCGGTACCGGATGTAAACAGCGTCTTCATTGTTGGGGTCTTTCATGGCTTGGTTCAGCATCATGCTGAAGAAGATTGAAAAGAGGGTTGGTGCCAGAACACAGCCTTGCTTCACGCCATTGTTAATGGAGAAGGGTTCAGAGAGCTCATTGCTGTATCTGACCCGACCTTGTTGGTTTTTCGTGCAGTTGGATAATCATGTTGAGGAACTTTGGGGGACATCCGATGCGCTCTAGTATTTGCCAAAGCCCTTTCCTGCTCACGGTGTCGAAGGCTTTGGTGAGGTCAACAAAGGTGATGTAGATTCCTTTGTTTTGTTCTCTGCATTTTTCTTGGAGCTGTCTGAGGGCAAAGACCATGTCAGTAGTTCCTCTGTTTGCGCGAAAGCCGCACTGTGATTCTGGGAGAATATTCTCGGCGACACTAGGTATTATTCTATTTAGTAGAATCCTAGCGAAGATTTTGCCTGCAATGGAGAGCAACGTGATTCCCCTGTAGTTTGAGCAGTCTGATTTCTCGCCTTTGTTTTTGTACAGGGTGATGATGGTGGCATCACGAAGATCCTGAGGCAGTTTACCTTACCCGACTGTAAAACCACACATTATACTCCTGTGTGGCTGTCGGGTTGCATCTGAAACTGGAAAAGCTGGCCAGGAGGCTTACTTACCTAACCCTTCTCTGAGAGGGCTAACTATTCTGCTTGCAGTATCAATTGTTGCAGCTGAAAGGTACTGGGCTGCCAGGGGGCAGGCTGATGACGTCGTGGTGACGTTGTCAGCCATCGACTCTTGAAAGCGTCAGGTACTGGAGAAGTATGCTGGTGCCCAGAATAAGAGTCCGGAGTTCTAAAATGCAGACAGCGTCCCACAGCCAAATTCCTTTAGTTTGATTAAATGAGTTCACCTCTCTGGTGGAGACCAGTAGCACGAGTTGGGTAGGCGGGGGGGGGGGGGGGGGGGGGTGGGAGGAGATGTGCAGTGGCGAGTCGGGCAGGGAAGGGTGGGGAGGGAGACTGGCAGCGGGAGTCAAGTCATGCCTGAGTTGTTTGTCAGGCATGCCTTGATGCACTGCTATGACGGGAGGTCAGCATGGGTGGGACTTGCCACTGTCCTGAGTAGCCGGCTTTCACTGCTAGGTGGCTAGCAGCCAGCTGGTACGTTTAGGGGCCAGAAAGCCGCCCATTCTGTGGCCACCTAAACGTGCCAGCTGAACTCTGCTAGCCGCACCTGCAGGTGCCTAATATTCATCAGAACACCTATAAGTAACTTTTAATTTGATGATAAGAAAAAAAAAGAGTATTTGAAGATGTATATTTCTCTTTCATTCTTTGAAAAGAAATAATATCCTGCTACATAACAATCTTGCACCAATTTAATACCCTTTTGATCCCATAACTTCAAAAACTGATTATTAAGTGTAAAGGGGAAAAGCTTATTTTGATGCAAAGGAGTTTTACCTGAAATCTTACCTTGAGTACCTACAACTTCATTTAAAAAAAACATTTTGAAGACCATAAATCCAATAAGTGTTTCAAAACAGGTAAATTATAACTACTCAATAACCTCTGATAACATCTATAAATAAACTGATCCATCTTCTCGCTAATTTGAGAATTCAATATTAGCCCATATCAAAGGTTTATCTATTTCAAACATCCTATTAATAAATTTCAATTGTGCTGCATCATAATAATTTAGAAAATTAGGGAGTTGCAGACCTCCTAATTAATATTTCCAAGTTAATTTTTGTAAAGATACCCTTTACCATCTTATATCCTTCTGTAAAAATTTCCTCGCCAAGGTTTTAAATCCTTAAAGAAAAATTGGAATCTTAGAAGGATTAGATTGAAACAAATACTGAATTTGAGGAAAAAATGTTTATTTTAATACAATTAATGTAATTGGTAAATCTTTCCATCGATTCAAATCATTTTTTAATTTTAGACAATAATGGCAAATAATTTAATTCATATAAATGACTATAATTACAATCTACCTCAACACCTAAATACTTAATCTGATCCGACCATTTAAATTTCACAATATGCCTACATGAAGAAAAATCACCTACCACAATTTTTTCATATGCTTGATTTAAATTAAGAAAGGAATCCAGCATAAATTTCTCATCCTCAATATTAGGAGCATAAAAATACACACACACACAATTAACAATCCAAAGTCTACCAACTGACTCAATAACTGATTCCAATTGAAAAGATAACTTTTTATTAATCAAAATAGCTACACCTCACACCTCTTGCTTTCAAATTAAATGAAGACGCTATAACTTGTCCAACCCAATCTCTTTTCAATTTCTGATGTTCCTTCTCAGTCAAATGTGCTTCTTGCAAAAAAAAGCAACAACCTTCAATTTTTTTAATACATGCCAATATGCTTTTTCTCCTAATCAGATTATTAACCCCATTAACATTAAAAGTAGCAAAATTTAAGTTAGCCATCATTATAAAATATGATGAAACTCCTCTCCATGACAGCCACACAAAAAGACTAAATAATCTCCTCAAAAGAAGGATAAAACACATATAATGCCACAAAGTGGGCAACGACTTTGAAAGGAGTAGTCAAACCACCTCCCCAAACAGAACATAAAATAATCAACAAATCATTTCAAGTATGAAATGCTTCCTCCAGATCTCTACTAACTTGATCATCATCAATATCAATCAACTGCTGAGATTTCTTCTCTCACCTTCCAGTCTTCCCCTTCTGAGCTGGTGCAGACAGTTGGAAAAAGCATTCTTGACTTTTCATCTGTTTATTATTCGATAGAGAATTAGCAAATGTAAGAGCTTCAGCGTCATCACTGAAAACCAGAGATTGAAAGTCTCCATAAAATTTTTTTTTTTTTTTTTTTTTAAGGACAGCAGGATACCAAAAGGCAAATTTATATCCTTTCTTCCACAAAACAGCTTTAGTAGAATTAAATTCTTTATGGGGTTTAATAATAGCTTGGCTCAAATCAGCATAAAATAAAAATATTATTCTTAACTACCAGGGGGCCATGATTACTTCTCGATTTTGAACTGCAACTCTTAAAATCAATTCTCTATCTTGATAACGCAAACACCTAATCAGGATAGAACATGGAGCTTGACCTGGAAGAGGTTTCCTTCTTATTGCTCTCTGATCTCTATCCAATTCATTCAGAAAATATTCTTTCCCCAAAACTTCAGGAATCCACTTCTGTAAAAATTGAACTGTGGGTCCGGACCCTCAAAATTTTCCAAAGACCAACAATTTTAAATTTATTCCTTTGACTTTGATTCTCCAATGCATCAATTTTCTTCAATAAATTTGAATTTCCCAACCAGTAAGTGAATCGTCCATCTGACCCATCTTTTCTTTACACTGTTCCACATCATCCTTGCAGTCATGAAAATCTTCTTAAATTTATTGTATCTTATCTACCATTTTCACAACTTTGCCACATCCTACTTAATAGATGACATCTCCCCCTTCATTTCAGTAAGTTGTTCCTTCATAGATGAAAAAACCTTGACCCATTTGAGTTGCCAAATTTTTTTATCTGTTTAGATATATCAACTTGAGATGGTGGGTCTGAATAACGAGGGTCAGATTTAAACTTTGTTGAAACCTGTTTGGATTTGGGCTTACCCTTGTATATAACAGTCTCTTCCTCCTCCATACCTGGACAGATTTCTTCTTCCAGTCCTCTCCAACGTCACCTTTTCCTCTTCCTTCAATGCAGATGGCATTTCAGTCTGACTGCGGGTTA